>NC_033801.1:35424399-35446444 GCF_001876935.1 Asparagus officinalis | reverse complement strand
TTCTTTCATCTTATGGTTAGTTGCTCAATCAAGACTCCTAACCCAAGATAGATTGTGTCGTATGGGGATTATCTCTTCAAATCAGTGTGCATTATGTTCTAACAATCTGGAAACCTGCAGACACTTATTTTTTGAATGTCAGTACTCAGCTACAGTTTGGAACCTAGTGATGGACTGGATGAATTTTAACTGGAAATCTTGTTGCTGGGACTCCATAATTAACTGGTTCAGCCACAATTTGGAAAGAAAGAGGAATTTCACAGAGAAATTAAAGCGGATGGCCCTTGCTGTGTCGGTTTACATGCTATGGAATGAGAGGAATCTTCGGATTTTCCAGGATAAAGCCAGGCCACCTGACATGCTGTTTCGAGCCATAAAGTTTTCTATTTACTCAAAAATTCTAAATGAAAATTTTTCTTTGTATATAAGAGATAGAATTAGAGAGATGTAACTAGGCTCTTTCTAATTTTGTGTTTCCAGGCCAATTTCCTGGATTTGAAAAATGTACAAATTCTCATTTGGTTAATGAATAAAGCTATTTTCATCGACCAAAAAAAAAGAAATCAAAGTCTTGAACGTTGCTCCCTTTGTAGTCAATTTTCGTCAAAATTCGAATCATGGATCAAGGTATGATCACTTAATTAAATTGTTCATTGAGAAAATCATATTGTTCTAAGATCTTGGTTTTATTGATGATTAAATCAAATAAAGTTTGATTTACTTAAGATTAGGTTTACACTAACAACTCGTTATGGTGGATTTTAAATTTAATCCTCTCACATGCATCACAAGTTTACCTTCAGCTATTAGAAAACCATGGATTCTAACAACTCGTCATGGTGGATTTTAAATTTAATCCTCTCACATGCATCACAAGTTTCATGGTGGATTTTAAATTTAATCCTCTCACATGCATCACAAGTTTACCTTCAGCTATTAGAAAACCATGAATTCTAACAACTCATCATGGTGGATTTTAAATTTAATTCTCTCACATGCATCACAAGTTTACCTTCAGCTATTAAAAAACCATGGATTCTAAGTTTCTAACAACTCGTCATGGGGTGAGGGGCTGTTGGGGGGGTAAAAAACCATGGATCTACACTGTCATGGTGTGTGGTGTGTGGGGGAGAGGGGGGTTTGCTGTATTTACCCTTTAAACAATAGAGCAACGCCAGCCAAGATCCGATCTCTGCTTCGAAGGCCGACGGTGGCGCAAGGATGTTGAACCCCCTCCAGAACAAGCTCTGAAGGAACTCCCAAGCCCAGGCTCTATGGCCGACTGTGGCGGTGGAGAAGTTCGGCTCCCCAGGCTCCTAAATTTGTGGAGCGCTTCGGAGCCCGAACTGGGCGATTTTACAAAACCCCCTCCCCCCCAAAGTTTAAAATTGGGTGGCATTCTCGTTGAGATGGCTGGCGTTCGGAGCGGAGATCTGGGGGCTTGGGTCTGGTCGAGATCTGGGTGGCGTTGGGTCCTGGTCGGAGATGTGGTGGCGAAGAGGTCGACGACTGGCCTCCTGCAGCGCGACGACGTCGCGCCAGTCGATGGAGAGGATATTGGGGTTGGTTGGTCTGTCGAAGGGGTTGGGGTTGGGTTTTGAGTGTTTGGACGAAGGGGGGGCGTTGGGGTCTGTACGAAACTAAGATGAAGAGGGGTTTTTGGAATTTTTTATTTATTGGTTTCGAAATTTGATGAGTGAAATGTTGATGAAGTTGAGCTGAGCCGAAATTTACCGTTGAACCAGGAGAATGACCGTTGAAGATGATTGTGATCAGTGTTTTTTGAGAGGAAAATGTCGTTGAGATGGTGTTGATCAAAATTTACCGTTGGAGACAAGATGAAAATCCCGTAAATTTAGCTGGTTAAGTTAAAAATATCATGAAGCAGTAAAAAATCTATAAATTCTTTCACGTTCAACACAAAAATCATCCCAAACTCTCTCTATAGAAACTCAATATTCCTTCAATTACAAATCATGGATCCCTCACAAAACTATTATTCGGCACTCCTTACCGGTGAAGGAATCGCTTATACGCCGTGTTTATAAGAAGTCGTAGAAGAAGGTCATCCCATCGAGTTATCGCAATCCGTAACACAACAAGTGTCATCCCAAGAAACACCGACCACAAAGAAGAAGAAGGCTTACACGCGGTCCGAAAATTGGACTGTCCACGAGGATAAGCTTCTTGTGTCTGCTTGGCTGAACACGAGCCAAGACGCCATCCAAGGTACGGGGTAACACAAAGATAAGTTTTGGCACAGAGCTAACAACTACTTTATCCAATACTCTGTCGATCCAACGAGTCGCACGCCAAACCAAATGATGCATCGTTGGTCAACGATTCAACTGTCCGTCAACAAGTTCTGCGGGTGCGTTGCTCAGATTGAAGGAAGACAAAGATCTGGTACGGGAATTATTGACCAGGTAAATATTTAACTTATATGTTTTTATGTCAACAACATAGCATTGAAGAGAGGAATATATATGTTTAATTATGTTTGATTATTCTAAATTTAACTCTTGTGTAGACTGCAGAAGTAAAAGAATTATACCAATCTCTTTATGGTAAGCCATTCGTGTTTGATCATTGCTGGGTTGAGTTGCGTCATCATCAAAAGTGGATCCAACAAATGGAATCTTACAATAAGATTCGATCACAGCCGAGAAGAACCACAAACTCTGATTCCTCACCAAACAATTCCATGCCAGCGACCCCCATCGAGTTGAACATCGACTCGGATGATGTGTTAGTAAGGCCTGAAGGGAGGAAAGCAGCAAAGCTCAAGAGGAAACAAAATATGGAAAACTCTGGATCCGCTACGTCCATCATGGGAGAGGCATTCGCGTGGATGAAGGAAACCACAAATCAAAAAATAGAGCTAAAACAAAAGAAACAAGATGACGAGATCATGAAGATGGATCTCTCAACACTCAATCCAGTTCAACGACAGTACTTTGAAATGCGTCAGGCGGAGATATTGGAGAGGTGGATGTCTAAGGGTTCTTCCTAATTATCATATATTATCTTGTATTAGATTTATGATTGTACTCGCATCGCATCCTAATTAGTTCTTCCTAATTATCTTGTATTAGATTTATGATTGTACTTGAAATTGAAAAATTTGGCATTTAATGAAAACAACTACTTTATTGAAAAGAAAATTGGCGCAGTACATAAAGAAACTTAATCCTCGTCGATGGATCCCTTGAGCTGCCACAGATGCTCAATCAAATCATTCTTTAGTGATTTGTGTGTTTGCGTGTTCCTGATCCGATGATGATTTTGGATGAACTCGGTTAGAGGCACCGTCTGCACATGAGAAGGTTCAACGACTGGTATCGAATCATTAAAGTCGAAGTTGTTGTCCAATTGACAATCTCGTTCATCTTCAACGATCATGTTATGCATTATGATGCAAGCTGTCATGATGTCTTTCAGCACACTAGGTTGCCAGAAACGTCCTGGTCCACGAACAATCGCAAATCGAGCTTGCAACACGCCAAAAGCTCGCTCAACATCTTTTCTTGCGCTCTCTTGTTGTTGAGCAAAGTACTTATGCTTGTTTCCTCGTGGTGCTGGAATAGTCTTCACTAATGTGGACCACTCTGGGTAAATCCCGTCGGCGAGATAGTATCCCATATTGTACTCGTGGCCATTAACAGTATAGTTGCACGGTGAAGCTCTTCCCTCCGCAAGTTGTGCGAAAACCGGTGAACGATGTAGCACATTGAGGTCATTGTGAGACCCCGGCAGTCCAAAGAAGGCATGCCATATCCAAAGATCTTTGCTAGCTACGGCCTCCAAAATAATTGTAGGTTCATGAAAATGCCCAGTATACATACCTTGCCAGGCGGTTGGACAGTTCTTCCATACCCAGTGCATGCAGTCGATGCTCCCAAGCATACCAGGAAAACCTCGTTGTGAACCCTCCTCGAGCAGGCGTGCAACGTCTTCATTAGTCGGTGAACGAAGGTATTCCTCCCCAAAGATGTTGATAATCGATCGAACGAACCTCTTCACGCTCTCAAGCGACGTACTTTTACCGATCCGAACGTAGTCGTCAACGGCGTCAGCGGATGCTCCATATGCGAGCATCCGCATAGCTGCAGTAATCTTTTGAAGGCTAGATAGTCCTAACTGTCCCGCACCATTCCTCTTTTGGACGAAGTACTTGTCATGTTCGACGACAGCGTCGTGGATTCGAAGGAATAACGAACGCGACATTCTGAATCTTCGACGAAAATAATGAAGAGGATAGGTTGGTGTGTCAGCAAAATAATCTGGGAACAACCGATTGTGGCCTTCCAGTCGGTATCGATGGAGCACGGTACGTCTTTTGTGTTGAACTGAAGTTGAACCTTTCCCTTGTTCTTCTTCCTCGACGGCAGCAGCTCCCATAAGAAAGAACCTCTTCATCATTTCATCATCGCTAGAGCTAGATGAGCTAGACATTTTGTTTTGGGAGACGATGGGTTGAGGTGAGAAGGCATCGAATTTTATAGGAATCAGTCGGTCAAAGTTTGCGATACCTCGAAGTTCGTGCCCAACCTCGAAGACCGCGAGCTACCTCAAAGACCGGGTGCGTTCCCTCAAAGACCGTGAGTTACCTCGAAGACCGTGTGCGTTCCCTCGAAGACCGCGGGGTACCTCGAAGACCGTGTGCGTTCCCTCGAAAGCCGCGAGTTACCTCGAAGACCGTGTGCACTCCCTCGAAAGCCGCGAGTTACCTCGAAGACCGTGTGCGCTCCCTCGAAGACCGTATCCAACGGTTAGAAATAAAATACAAGAGGTTTAAATATAATTAAAAGTAATGGGTAAAATATTAAAATAGAAGAGGGGTTTTTTTGATATTGTTGGAGCTCCTAACTAGGAGCTTGTTGGAGCTCCATAAAATAAGGAGATGCTCCCAAGGAGGATTTTTATAATTTTTTATACCAAAATGCTTGAGAGCTCTTGAGAGCTTGATGACTAGGACTCCCAACTGGGAGCTTGCTAGACTTGCTCTAATAACACGGGCCTAGCGCGGTAGAACAACTTTGCCGTACAACATCCCTCTAATAGGGAACCCGCGAGTGAGCAGAACAAACCCGCCCATCCATCAAATGAGCGGGTGATGGATTCTTTCCGCTCATTTTTCTGTTATTGATTTCCTTCCAAAATTAGGGTTTAGTTACAATGGGCTGTGATTTCCCTCCGCAATCACCCTCAAATTTTTCCTGTTATTATTCTCCTCCTCCCCTTCTTTCTTTCTCCTTTTCTTTTTTGTTTTTCCCCTCTGCCCATTGGCCTCTTCGGGCTGGTTGAAACCGTTTTTACGTCGATTTTCACTGAGCTTGGAGATTTTGGTCTCCAGGTGCGCGCTCAACCTTTTTTTTTTTTGGAATATTTTTGTTTTATTTGGTTATTACTATGATTATTATGATCTAATTTCATTCAAAAAGGACCCTTTTGTGAATTTTTAGTTGGTCTACGAGAATGGTTGTATTTTGTTCATAATGACTAAGAAAAAGAAGAAGGATAGAGAGGTTCGAAGGGAAAATGATATGTAAAATTGAATGGTGTAGGCTTGACGGTGGTAGAGAAATTTTATAACAAAGATTTGAGGCAAGTTTGACTCGTGGAAGGGTAATTTCACCAAAACCACCCCAAAAGTTTGGCCTTTAGTGCTAACGCTGTTAGTTTTTGTGTCATGTCTAATTTTCAAAAGTTTAGGGATTTATCTCAAAATGAGCCTGACGTTTGGGGGAGGGTTTTGTGAACTTTACCCGATGGGAATATTGTTAAGAACTTGATTTTTGGATATATGAGGCTTCCTTGTAAATTTTTATATAAAACACTTAAGTCAATAGGCTTAATAATCTAAGATTAAAATAGAATCTATATTTTGTTATTTAGTCCTCACTTTTTCACATTTCTAGAAAATGGATGCATTAGATAGGCCTTCTCAAGAGTTTGATGTTGGCCACAAGCAGGCGTGCGGCCTATATTTGTATAACATGGCATCCCCTTCTTGTGAAATTCATCACCTCACTTATCTAAATACGTGCATTAGTCACCTATATAGACTTTAGAGTCTCTAGTAACTAGTAAGTTTGATTTTCCATGGTCAATAAGTTAACTGACCCGATAATAGTTTTCTTGATTATTTTCTAAATCAGTACTATTTGAAGGTTTGGTCATTGCCAAACCGTGATGAAATTTTTTCATGCTAAACTTACTGGATTGTCCAAATGTAGCCCAGCTTGGTGTAAGTTATCTGTGCACATGTTAATGTACAATGCTAATGAAAGAAAGCTAGGCATTAAGATCTGTCAAGTTTTTGTTCAGGAAGAACAGGTTATCTTTTTCAAATAGGAGTTATAAGAAGTTCTCAAGCCAAATTCATATGAAATAATGTTTATCAAATGGTCAGCAATTTATAACTCCAATTGTCTAGTTGTTTTATGCCTCTCCTCAATCTAGCAGGATAATCTTTTTTCAATCTTTTCTATGCTAATACAAGACAATATTTAGCGAACTTGACGGAGGGGAAAAAAGTTATATATAACCTAATAAATTGTTGTCTTTGTTAGCAAACGATAGTGCTCTATCTGTATTAATGTATGCCATACATATATGCATATATTCCTTAATTACACGGGCAGACATAAAGACACATGCGTGCTAGGATTAACTCGTAATTCTAAAGCCTAGATGTTATAAATCTATTATAAGATGTTTAGCAGCATCAATGTTGAAGGAAATATAAGTAAGTTACATGAAGGTTTAATTTTCCAACAGCCTATTAGAATTCCTCACCAACTTAGATTATTCTAGAACAACTTTTTAGAACTTCTTTCTAGTAACATCTTATAAAATATCTACTAAGAAGTTTCTAGGAAGATACAACTGTATGGCTAGTATTTATTCTTCTAGAAACTTCTTACTAATGTATGGTTAGGATTAACTCTTCTACACACTTCCTAGCCCTGTTAAACAACTATAAATAGGGGTCTTCTCATTTGTGTAAGCAAGCAAAAAAGTAAGCTTGAAAGCTTGAGTGTGTAGTATAGGCTTGTGTGAGTGTTCACCAAAATAAAAGAGTTGTGTGAAAGTGAGGTGCTCTTGTAAGAGCATGTATTGTACTCTCTAGTATTCTATCAATAACAGTTTCCTTTGTGTAGAGGGTTTTATTCTTCAATTTTCATCAAAGTGGTATCAAAGCAATGTTCGATCTAGACGGGCCAATCGAAGGTGATCGTGTACGAGATGACGAACATGATCCAGCCATAGATTCCGAAGCTGATGAAGACCAATTACGACAATTGGAGTATCCAGATGAAAGTCTTGCTCGGCTCGCAAGACTTGTGGGAGCTCATAGAGAATGGCTATAGTGAACCAGAGTCACCTGCAGAAGAAACAACTCTCACCATCACACAGAAGAGTGAGCTGAAGGAGGTCAGAAAAAGAGACAAAAAGGCTTTGTTCCTAATATTTCAAGACGTAGATGAATCAGCGATTGAGAAGATTTCCAACGCCATGTCCTCTAAAGAAGCATGAGAGATTTTACAAAAATCCTATCATGGTGCGGAAAGAGCAAAAAAGGTACGCCTCCAAACATTAAGAGTTGAATTTAAAAATTTGAAGTTGAAAGCTACAGAATCAATATCAGACTATTTTAGTAGAGTTCAGACAATAACTAATCAAATGAAGAGAATCAATATCAGACTATTTTAGTAGAGTTCAGACAATAACTAATCAAATGAAGAGAAATGGAGAAGCAATTAATGATGTAAGAATTATGGAGAAGATACTTAGGACTTTAGACTCTAAAAAATTCAAATATATTATTCCGGCAATACAAGAGTCTAAAGATCTTTTCGAAGTTTCTATTGATGAGCTACAAGGTTCTCTGCAAGCTTATGAACAAGATATAAACATCAGTTCAAATCAAGTGGAGAATCTAGAGCAAGCATTACAGAGTAAGATGACTATCAAAGAAGATAATCGAAGAGGACGTGGAGGCTACAGAGGCAAATGCTCTTTTTGATGTGGCTCAAACTTCCAGCAATATCGTAGGAGGCCATGAAAATCAAGATCAAAATGGAGATCGTGAATGATCATTCGATCGAGGACGAGGTCGTGGCGTACGAGGACGAGGACCAGAAAGAAGTTATCAGGGGGACAAATATCAGCCACAGTGTTACAAATGCAAGAGATACGGCCATCTCAGCTACGAATTCTGGGAGAAACCAAATCAAGTGGCAGAAAAAAGTAACTTTGTAGCCAGACACTTTAACAGTCCTGCTGACGTACCAGGAGAATGAAAGTAAGAATCGAGATATCTGGTATCTGGATTCAGGTGTCAGTAACCACATGTGCGGCATCAATGAGTTCTTTACCTAGCTAAATAAGACGGTGCAAGGAGATGTCACTTTTGGAGACCAGTCAAAGATTCCAGTAAATGGCAAGGACAAGATAATGATCCAGACAAAGACGGGCAAGAATAGGTACATCTTTGATGTCTATTATGTTCCAGCACTATGAAATAATATTTTGAGTCTAGGTCAGCTTCTTGAAAGAGGTTATGATATACATCTAAAAGACTTTGCTCTCACTATCAAAAATAAAAATGAAGTAATTACAAAGGTGAACATGTCTAGATATAGACTGTTTATCTTAAATATTCATACGGACTCTGTCAAGTGCTTAAAGATGATTATGAATGATGAGTCTTGGCTCTGGCATTTGAGATTCGGACGTCTTGCATTCAGTGGCCTGAATCTTCTGTGGAAGAAAAAATAGTGAGAGGATTGCCGCAAATCAACCATCTGAACCAGCTATGTGAATGTTGTATGAAGGGCAAGCAACATAGAAGAAGTTTCGAAGTTGGAAAGTCAAGAAGAGCAATGGAGCTGCTACAATGGGTCCACACAGATATAGCAGGACCATTTAAAGTCGTCTCTCTTGGAGGAAACATGTACTTTCTCATATTTATTGATGATTATAGCAGAAAATTTTGGTTTTATTTCTTGAAGTAGAAATTCGAAGCTCTGGAAAAATTCAAAGAATTCAAGGAGATAGTAGAAAAACAAAGTGGGTATCACATCAAGGTGCTCCGATCAGATCGAGACGGAGAATACACTTCGAAGGCATTCAACAATTTCAACAAGCAGTACGGGATAATTTATCAACTCATTGCCGCCTACACATCACAACAGAATAGCATAGCAGAGTGGAATAATCGTATCATTTTTTATATCGTCAGAAGCATGTTGAAGAGCAAGTACATGCCGAAGACTTATTGGGCTGAAGTCGTGGACTGTGCAGTTTACCTCAATCGATGTCCGACAAATAGAGTAAAGTTCAAGACACTATTAGAGATGTAGAGCAACATCAAGCCAAGCGTCAACCACCTGAAGGCGTTTGGGTGCATTGCATATACACACATCCCAGAGCAGAAAAGAAAGAAGCTGGACGATCGAGGAGAAAAGTGCATATACGTTGGGTACGAGAGGAGGACAAAAGCATATAAGCTTTACAATCCAATTACAAAGAAGATGATCATTTCAAGAGACGTGGAGTTCGATGAAGAAGATTAATGGAAATGGACCGATGAAGACAAAAATATTAAAGATATGTTCTTTGAAGATAATGATGATGACTTGCAGGAGGTTAGAAGACTAGAACAAAGTACACCTAATAGTCCAGCTCCATCAACCCCAACATCGACGCTGACATCATCGCCATCCAGCTCAAGTGAAAGAAGCTCTTCAGGGGGAGCAACAAGAAGGATGAGAAGCCTAAGAGATCTGTATGACGATACAGAAACTGTCGAGATGATGGAGGACTACACACTATTCCGCTTGTTTGCAGAATGTGATCCGGTCAGCTATGAAGAAGCTGCTCAAGAAGACAAGTGGAGAAAAACCATGGATGACGAGATCGAGGTAATCAAGAGAAATGATACATGGGAGCTCACTATCTTACCTGATGGTCATAAACCAATTGGAGTAAAGTGAGTGTACAAGACAAAGACAAATCAAGACAGCGGAATCGAGAAATACAATGTCAGACTTGTTGCAAAGGGCTATAGTCAGCGAGAAAGAGTTGACTATGAAGAAGTGTTCGCACCAGTCGTGAAGATCGACACCATTAGACTCATTATCGTATTGGTAGCACAGAACCGGTGAAAGATCTACCAGATGGACGTGAAGTATGCATTCCTTAATGGCTACCTAGAAGAAGAAGTCTACATCAGGCAGTCACCGGGGTACGAGGTGAAGAACCAAGAAGATAAAGTCTATAAGCTGAAGAAGGCATTGTATGGATTGAAGCAAGCACCCAGGACGTGGAATGCCAGAATCGATGCATACTTCCAGAAGAATGGATTCTAACAGAGCTCGTATGAGCACTCTCTCTATACCAAGAAGAAGGATGGCGACATTATGATCGTATGTCTCTACGTGGACGACATAATCTTCACCGGCAACAATCCGAAAATATTCGAGGAGTTCAAGAAGAACATGATCAGGGAGTTCGAGATGACTGACATTGGAAAAATATCATACTTTCTTGGAGTAGAAGTATCACAATCTGAGAGAGGAATCTTCATCCCTCAGAAAAAGTACGCAAAGGAGATCATTCGGAAGTTCAACATGAACAACTGCAAACCAGTTGTAACTCCTGTTGAAGTCGGAGTGAAGCTGAGGAGAGACTCATCACGAATCTCTATTGATCCAATTTTGTATAAGAGCTTAGTCGGAAGCCTACGGTACCTGACCATCACAAGACCCGACATAATGTTTGCGGTTGGACTGATGAGCAGATTCATGGAGGAGCCAAGGCAAGAACACTTCAAGGTGGCCAAGAGGATTCTCAGGTATGTTCAATGAAGCATTAATGAAGGATTATTTTACTCACAAAGTGTAGATCCAAGACTAGTCGGTTACACCGATAGTGACTATAGGGGAGACTTGGATGAAAGAAAGAGTACATCCGGCTACATGTTCAGCATTGGATCAGCAGCCTTTTCTTGGTCATCAAAGAAGCAGACAATTGTTGCTCTATCAAGTTACGAAGCGGAATACATTGCTACATCTGCAGGTGCATGTCAAGCGATATGGCTTAGAAATCTAATGAAGGAGCTGCAATATGAACAAGAAGCACCGACAAAGATTCTCATCGACAACAAGTCAGCTATTGCACTTGCCAAAAATCCGATAGCACATGGACGGAGCAAACACATAGAGTCAAAATATCATTTCATCTGACATCAAGTTAAAAATAAGACTGTGATACTGACATATTGCAAGTCTGAAGACCAAATCGCTGATATCTTCACCAAGCCACTAAAGACAGAAACATTTTTGAAGCTTAAGAAGCAACTTGGACTTGTGAGAAATGAAAGTTGGTGATGAGGGGGAGTATTAGAATTCCTCACCAATTTAGATTATTCTAGAACAACTTTCTAGAACTTCTTTCTAGTAACATCCTATAAAATATCTATCAAGAAGTTTCTAGAAAGATACAAGTTTATGACTAGTATTTATTCTTCTAGAAACTTCTTATTAATGTATGGCTAGGATTAACTCTTTTATACACTTCCTAGCCCTCGTAAACAACTATAAATAGGGGTCTTGGGCTCTCATTTGTGTAAGCAAGCAAGAAGTAAGATTGAAAGCTTGAGTGTGTAGTGTAGGCTTGTGTGAGTGTTTACCAAAATAAAAGAGTTGTGTGAAAGTGAGGTGCTCTTGTAAGAGCAAGTATTGTACTCTCTAGTGTTCTATCAATAAAAGTTTTCTTTGTGTAGAGGATTGTATTCTTCAAATTCCATCACAGCCATACGATAGAATAAATAAATCTTAGCTTGAAGTTAAGTATGTTTCATTGAAGCTAACATTGTGGTACATGATAAATTGGTATTTGTACTCCCCTATTTGGTCGTTTGTGACAAACTCTATAATTATGAAATATTTGTTGGTCTTAGGTGAGAGCTGCATTGTGTTACACAATGCATGCTATGCGCTTACTTTTTAACGTTTGTCAACAAATGTTCCTAAATTTGAGAAGAAGAAAGCCTTCAGGGAAGTTAGCCATATTAGTATCTAAAACTTAACCTTTAAAATTTGTAGTTACTTTTAAATTTGTGTTTGCAGGTCCAGTAACTGATTTACAAGTTATCCAGTTATAATATGTAGTCATCATGGGGACAAAAATCTCAAAACAAGGGCCTGCAAAGGTCAAAATCATGGGTGACATCAATGTCCAACATAAAGTTGTGCATTACCTCACTAGCTTGTTCTTTGTTCGATCCCTGGTCTCTAAAAGTCGGAGGAGAATGATTGTTGCTGGATATGACTTGGATATGACATACATAACCGATCGCCTTTTGGCAATGTCGTATCCTGCAGAACGAATGCAAGCCATGTATAGGAATCCGCTATGGCAGGTGAAAAATGTGTTAGATATGAGACATCCTGGTCATTACAAGGTAATATCAATTTGATGGTAAGAATTTATTTGTCTACTAATCTTCTCTCGCTATTTGTTGTTTTTTTCCCTTTTTTTTGGGTATTTGTAGATTGTTATTTGTCAAATCATAACTTGTTTTTCATATTTATTTTTGAGCTAATATAATGTGGTAATGTTTTTTTTTTCTCACAAATTAATTACTATACAAACTAGAAAGGATGTAACAAATGTGTTTACCAGAAGTGCACACGTCTCTATAATCTAGAAATACACTACTTTTCTCTAGACATTGTATGTGTTAAGTTGCGCACTGCTTCAACAAACTGGTATCAGAGTTTTGGTGTCGATCCTATTTTCGGGTTTGAGATGTCTTCAACAGAGTACAAGGTAGAGAAGTTTGTGGGAAGGAACAGTTTCAGTCCACCACTCCAAGAAGCTAGTATCAGAGCTTTGGTGTCATTCTTTTTTGTGGGCTTGTCTTTATTAGAGAAATTCAATGGGTAAAACAGTTTCAATCCACCACTCCAACAAATTAATATCAAGGCTCATGGTTCAATGGGTATTTGGTAGATGCTTTGTTTGCTACAAATTAATGCCAAGCCATGTTAAATCATTGTGTTGTTCATGTCTCTGCTATCTAAATTCAGTTTGATTATTGCTCTAAATTTATATAGCATCTTTTTTATGTTGAGTTGCACAAAAGTTTCCACTGAATGACTGCATATTTTCAACATCTCTTCAAAGTATACTGTAACCATTATCATATGATAAATTGTTAGTAACATTCTACGCTACAGGGTAGGTCTTAATAACCCTTAAAATCTGATGTCTAGAGCTCATATGTCCTTCATGCCATCTCTTGATTATCTATTAATTTTCTCAAGTCGTTTTGTTGGTCTTTTGTCACAGTAAAAATCATATTCAAGTACTAAATTCAGTTAAACCCTCACTAGCCATAGTTCACAAATCTAAACCCATTTTAAATCCCAACTTTACCTCCTTGATCACAAATTCCCTTGCCCTCCAATACGATAACAATTGCCTCTGCTGTTTCAACTTATCCTTGTCACACATACCAATGTACCATCATCTCCGTCAATATACCACTTCCTCGTTTTCTCCTTGCTTTTCATCTTAAGTGTAACCACCCTCTCGACTTCTATTACTTTCCTTTTTCTATTATTAATCTTTTTCGCCATCATAATGATCAACCATCAACCCCTTCCCCCTATCACTATGACCACATTCACCTTATTGTCATCTTTTCTCTGCCAGCAACATTGTGTTCACCACTATTATAACTTTTAGTTTCTTTTTCTTTTTTGAGTTGTGATAATTTAAAGAATAGTTTTGGTCTGATAAGTTCTTAACCTTGTACATTTTGAACTAATTAACATTTAGGATGTCATATGAAAACCTCACAAGCAAAACACCTCCACCTGCACAAACACAACACCACTACCCGCCTCCTAGTAGGATATTCCGTTAGTATGCTTATATAGATGATGTCATATACCGTTTATCCTATACTTTATTCCAGACCTATTCTTATTTGAAATCTAGCTGTTCTTAATTTATTGGATTTTATCTCAATGACTAAAGAGATAGGATATTGCAGGTTTACAATCTTTGTGCAGAAGAAAGCTATGATGCATCTCATTTTCATGGGCGTGTAGAGGTTTACCCATTTGATGACAACCATGTTCCACCGTTGAAAATGATCAAACTTCTCTGTGAAAGCATACACTCGTGGCTTTCTCAAGATCCAGAAAATGTTGCTGTTATACATTGTATGGTATGACCTTTTTGGTTTCTCCAACCGTCTATTTCATTTCCTTATTGTTTACTTTGTCTTATTTATACAAGTTGTTAATACAAACCCTAACTCTATTATGAGATCTCTTGGGCTTATATAGGCCCTACACAACTTACACATAACCCCTTACATATATTACTAATGTCAACACTCCTCCTCAAGATGGGCGAAAGATATCCACTAAGCCCATCTTGTCACATCCTCTAATCATGTCTAATGAGCTAAGTCCTTTAGTCAGACAATCTGCTGCCTGATCCTTAGTTGAAACATGACTTAGCTCCAGTAGTCCACTATCCAACTTCTCTTTGATGAAGAACCTATCGATCTCGATGTGTTTGGTTCTATCATGCTGCACTGGGTTGTTGGCGATACTGATAACTGACTTATTGTCACACCATAACTTTATCTTAGTTCCGTGATCCAGCTTCAGCTCAACCAGCATACTCTTCAACCATAACAACTCAGCAACTCCTAAGGCCATAGCTCTATACTCTGCCTCAGCTGTTGATCTCGCCACCACTGATTGCTTCTTGCTCTTCCACGAGACTAAGTTGCCTCCTATAAAGATGCAGTATCCCGAGGTGGACCTCCCGTCATCAGCACTGCTAGCCCAATCAGAGTCACAATAACCCTCGATGCTCACATGTCCATTTTTCCTGAATATCAGTCCCTTTCCAGGGGCACTCTTCAGATATCTCAGAATCTGGTACACAGCGTCCATATGACCCTTCCTTGGATCATGCATGTAGCGGCTCACCACGCTCACTGCAAAAGAGATATCGGGACGTGTGTGACTCAGATAGATCAACCTCCCTACCAGCCTTTGGTATCTGTCACGATCAACTGGTTCTCCAGCCTCAGCACCCAGCTTGAACTTCTGGTCGATCGGTGTAGTTGCAGGTTTACACCCTAACATCCCTGTCTCTTTAAGAAGATCCAGTGCATACTTTCTCTGGGATAAGACAATCCCCTCCGCTCCGCGAGCTATTTCTATTCCAAGAAAGTATCGAAGCAACCCAAGATTTTTCACCTCGAACTCCTTACCCAGTCTCACTTTGAGTTTGGCAATCTCCTCCTCATCATCCCCTGTAATGATCATATCATCCACATATACCGCAAGCACAGTGATGTAACCTTCATTTCGTCGGAAGAACACGGTATGATCAGCGTTAATCTGCCGGTATCCCATACCTATCATAGCCCGCCTAAATCTGTCGAACCAAGCACGAGGAGATTGTTTCAGGCCATATAGAGACTTCTTCAATCTGCAGACCTTGCCCACTGTCTGTTCTGTGTTGAATCCTGGCGGAATTTCCATGTATACCTCTTCCACCAGATCTCCATGAAGAAATGCATTCTTCACATCTAATTGGTGTAGCTTCCATCCACCATTTACTGCCAGAGAGATTAAGGTTCGAACAGTGCTCATCTTCGCCACTGGTGCAAAAGTCTCATCATAATCGATGTCGTATGTCTGACTATATCCTTTTGCCACCAGACGAGCTTTGTAGCGCTCAACCTGTCCATCTGGATTCTGCTTCACAGTGAAGACCCACTTGCATCCAACTGCTCTCTTCCCTTTTGGTAGTATTACTAACTCCCAAGTGCGGTTCTTCTCAAAGGCCCCTAGCTCTTCATGCATAGCAGCTTTCCATTTCTGGTCCTTCTTTGCAACCTGCCAATTGTTAGGTATAGTAACAGAGTCCAATGATGCAATAAATGCTCCATGTGCAGGGTGAATGTTAGAGTATGATACAAACTGAGCAAGATCCCAACCATATCTATCGGGAGGATTTCCCGCATTACTGCGAGTAGTCCTCCGTACAGTTATTGGTGTGGGAGGAATAGGAAGAGAAATGGAGTCACCTTGAGAGGAATCTTGTGGTGGTGTAGGTGTCTCAGGAGTTGGGGCAGGCGTTAGCAAGGGACTTGACACTAGTGGCACTGTAGGTACTGTTGGTACTGTTCCCGCAATTTGTTTCCCCTTCCTACTATAGGTAAGTAGTTCTCCCTGAGCCGTTGGCCTAACACCTCTTGTCTCAATCTCCTCTTCATCTTCATTCTCTTGCTCCTCCTCAACCAAGTCTCCTTCCCAAGGAATCGTTACAGAAATTGATTTTTCCGATCTCTCACCATTCTCAGACATTGATTTCTCCACATTCTCCTCCTCTCGCCGCATACTTCCAGTATTAGGCGAGTTATCAACGGATGAAGTTACCTTCCGGGTGTAATATGGCTCGAGTTCTCGAAAGTGCACATCCATACTCACAAACAACCTTTTCTCCACCGGGCTCCAGCAAACATAGCCCTTCTGAGTAGCAGAATATCCCACAAAAATGCATTTCACCGCTCTAGGGGCGAGCTTCCCGACTGATGGCCTGTTGTCTTTCACAAAGCACACACAGCCAAACACCTTGAGTGGAAGAAGCCCACCATTATCTCCCTTCAACAACTCACACGGAGACTTCCAATCCAGCACTCTCGAGGGCATTCTGTTGATTAGTGCTGCCGCGGTCAACACTGCTTGTCCCCATAATGTTTCTGGGACATTCATAGAGATCATCATACTTCTAGCAACCTCTAAAAGATGTCTATTCTTTCTTTCCGCTACTCCATTTTGAGCAGGTGTGTATGGACACGTAGTCTGGTATTGTATTCCCTGAGCTGACAAGTATTCCCCAAACGTTTTGTTAGTATATTCCGTCCCATTATCAGATCTTAATACCTTCACCACAGCGCCGTATTGAGTCTGAGCATACCTATGAAAATTTTGAAAGCAACCAAACACTTCACTCTTATTTTTCATCAGGTACAACCAAGTAACACGGGAGAAACAATCAATAAAAGTAACAAAATACTTGTATCCATTCATAGAACTTGTAGAACAAGGTCCCCAAACATCTGAATGTATCAGTTCGAATACACGAGAACTCCTATGACCAGAACTTACGTAAGAACTTCTAGTAAGTTTTCCAAGCTCACATGCATCACATACAAGGTGCTGCTTATTTGCTTTCTCAAATAGAGATGGATACAACCTACTTAAAACATTAAAAGATGAGTGTCCCAAACGCTGGTGATGAAGCATCAACACACTCTCAGCACTCATCTCAGATCCTACTTCTACTCTCTCTATCATTGACACTAATGCTGAATCCAGTCCTTCACGATCCAGAAACCACAGTCCACTACGCCATGTGCCAGTCCCAAGTCTCCGCCCTGTCCCCTTCTCCTGGAAGATCACCTTGGGAATATCAAAAGAAACAATGCATTTTAGTTGAAGGATGATAGCACTAATGGATAAAAGGTTGACTGGAAAGGAAGGAGCATGCAAAACATTGGACAGAGTTACAGAACATGTACAATCGACTGTACCCTTACCAACCACTGGCTGAAATGTACCATCAGCTGTTTGAATACTATCAGGCGATGCTAGGTGAGTATATGATGAGAACTCACTAGCATTACCTGTCACATGTCGAGACGCACCGGAGTCGACTATCCATTCTGATGATTTGTCGGAAGATATGGAAGCAAGAGCATATATGTCATCAGTACCTTTCGTCGGATGAGCATAGGTAGCAGTGTTGCCTCTGGCGAAGAATGATGTGGATGCCTCCTCTGTCCCACTCCTCCTGTCTCCATCCCCTGCTACTTGTTGCTTCCTCCTGAGTATCGCCAGGAGCGCCTGATCCTCCTCAGTAAAGATCACCTCAGCTTCTTCTCCTTCTTTTGCTATCATCAGATTCGCCCGGTTGCCTGCTCCCCTTCCACCTCGGCGACCCCCACGGTCACGACCACGCCCTCCGAACTGTCCACGTCCACCCGAATCTCCTTCCTTGGGTGGTTTGGTGCAAGCATGCCTTAGATGACCCACTTCACCGCAGTTGTAGCACTGCCGAGTCTCTCCCCTGGATCCATTATTGTTAGATACTGCTAAAGCTGACTTCACCACAGGAAGTCCACCTGTCCCCACCTGCAGCCTAATGCGAGTCTCCTCCTGGATCATAGCCGAGACAGCCTCCTCAAGCGAGGGAATTTTCGGCTGAGCTAGCAGTAATGCAATTCGCTGAGCGAACTCTGATGTCAATCCCTTAAGAAACACCATAGTCCTCTCCTGTAGAAAGGCCTCCCGCTCTTTACATCCTGGGTCCTTGCAGCTTGCCCGGGGAGAAAAATGGTCATAATCCAGCCACAGACGCTCCAGCTCTGTAGCATATTCTTGTACAGTCCTCTCTCCCTGGACTGTGGCGTCAATCTCTCCTTTAATCTGGAACACCCTCAGGTTATTCCCCACTCCATCATATGTCCTCCTCAACTTCTCCCAGACGTCCTTCACCTTCTCAATGCCATCCACCGTGGCGGCGATCGTCGGGACCAACGAGTTGAGAAGCCAGATGTACACCAACATATGAGTGGACTTCCACTCATCTCTTCCCTCTGAGTCCTCCTCCGGCTCTGTCACCTCTCCTGTCAGATAACCCTCCAGATTCCTCCCTGCAAGGGTATATCTCACCCGTCGTGACCAGCTCAGGTACGTACTAGGTCCATCCAGCTTCAGATCGATGGTCGGAAGCTCCAACTTCTTCGATGGTCTTGTCGTGCTTTCATCAGCCGACAACTTCATCAACTTCATCAAAGTTGACACCTCCGCAGGGTTCAACTTCTTGATGATCTCCTCCATCGATCAAGCTTCAGATCCAACACCTGTTCTCCAAACCCTTGTTGTGCGCAGTGAAAAATTTCGGCAGCACTTTTGCTGCACAACAAGAGTAAGATCTTTCAACAAATTCTCGTTTCTCAGAGGAAACTAGAATCCAACAGTTATATATCTCATCGATGTGAGATATATACTCTTCCTGTCATCAGTTCGAGGACTGAGTCGAGGGAACCAATGCCAAACTCGAGGTCCAGCATGGTGAAGACGGGGTCGGTCAGGGAAGGGGTGATCGGTCTGCAGCAAAAACAAGGGGAGGAGGGGTGGGGGTTGGGGGTGGGGGGCGGCGGCTAGGGTTTAGAGGATGGCTCTAATACCAAGTTGTTAATACAAACCCTAACTCTATTATGAGATCTCTTGGGCTTATATAGGCCCTACACAACTTACACATAACCCCTTACATATATTACTAATGTCAACAATACACTTACTACTTTAGCAGAGAATTCTAGGAATCTAATTTTGAAAGCTTTCCTCATAGAATAAACATTGAGTGAACCATGAGAGAAACTAATATTCTTTCTGAAAGTTTTCAATTGAAGTTTTTTTTTTAATTTTTTTTAACTTATCCTTTAGGCAGGCAAGGGTCGAACAGGCTTAATGGTATGTGCTTATCTTGTTTATAGTGGCATGTCAGCTGATGAAGCTCTTCAACTGTATGCTGCTAAAAGAACAACTAATAATCAAGGGGTAAGTTGTTGTATATGGAAGGAGAGGTATCTTATCCATTTGCTCTTCAACACAAGATAGCCTAACATTCATTAGTTCTACTCTATTGTTTTTCTTTTTTGGGTTGTAATCTTGATTATTACAAATTCCTATCCTTCAAACATTCTTCCATAGGCACAATGAACTTCTGCAACTTACCAAGAAATTTTTGGAACTGAAATGCTCAATCATTTGTAACTAGTAAATCATCACTGCATGCCTCAACTATCATAAATCAACATGGGAACATATCTAACCTCATAGCATAATCTTATGAACGTTTAATTTTTAAGGAACTATAATTTTATTTGATTTGAAAGTGTGTCTCTTTTTTCTGATTGTCTGCTTTGTATTTGTGATTATGCATGAATGTATATGGGTGAAGGTGACTGGATTTTGTCTTCTAGAGTTATGTAGACTGTCCGAATCTAGCAAACTTAATGGTAATACACCTGAGCGTGAATGTAATTAATTCATGGGTGGAGTTCCATGGCATCATGAAGTTATATGTCAATAACTATGCTACTTATGTTTTTCCCGAGTTTGTTAAAGGTAAATTAGAGCATTGAATGGAATAACTCAATACCGTTTTGTTATAAAGCATACTAATTTTATCTTGTTGATTAAAGTAATGATTTTTTATTCTTTTGTTTACTCCGCTTTGTAGAATTGCTTTCTCTCTTTCATTAACACTGATCTTTGGCCAATGTCAGGTCTCAATACCAAGTCAACGTCGATATGTTGGGTATTGGTCTAGCATACTGAAAATCCCTAGGGAAAATCTAGACGGTCCTCCTGTTGTTGAGCTACCGAAACCAACTACGAGGGAATTGCGGAGAATTCGTCTATATGACACAGTTAATACTGACTCAATCTTCTTCGTGGTAACCAAATCCTTAGAGGCGGAAGAGGTAAATTCTCTCTACGGTCTACATATGAGTTGCTCCTTGAAAAATGTTCTTTCTTGTTCAGCATAGACTCTCAATTCGCCCAAAAATTCTTGCTACTTTGAAACTGGTGTATGTAAACATTATGCTGGCTTTATATATGTGCTCCCTCTAACCATTAGACCAAAACTACGAAGTTATGGTAAGGCTTGAGGATTATTATTTTATATTCTTTTATATTTTAACACACCCCGCAGGCTAAATACCTTTTTTTTATGGGTTGAAACCTAGACTCACATAGCGGTGACAATTTTTTTAATACGCATTAAATGCGGCCCAACAATACTCGATTCTAGGTCGGCTTTAATACCATGTGAAAGTCTCTCTAACCATTATACCAAAACTTTGAAGTTATGATAAGGGTTGAAGATTATATTTTTATATTTTAACATGCCTCGCAGGTTGAGTGCATTTTTTATGGGCTAAAACCTAGACTCACGTAGCAATAACAGTATTTTAAAAATCCATATTAAATTCATGGCCTGCAAGAGTCGAATAGGGTTGCTCTGATACCATCTGAAATTAAGTCCCTTTAACCATTATAGAAATGCGGGAACTAAGTAACCAAAATCTATTATCTTGTAAATTACAATATCCTTATACATCTTCTCAGTAGGTTGTGGGAACATTATTTTCTCTCAAGGTCATCTCTGTCTTTTTGTGTAAGATAGATACTCGGATATTTGAAACTAAGTCATTGGGCTACTTTTCTTAATCTTTATTATTTTCATGGAGGCTCATTATGAAATTGTGCTTGGCTTGTCCTATTTCCTTTTTCCTTTTTCTGGGAACAAACATAAATGATAACAATGAATCAAACAATTTTCTATTCTTGTCAATGAGAACTTTTCTTTATGTCTAATACTCATTAAAAAAAAATCAGTTTGAGCGTTGATTTTGTTGGGGATCATTTATTCTTTTTCAATCATCAAACTTGTTTGCCTATTTATCTAGGTTCCTGATCAACTTTACCAGCCATCAGTAGAAGTTGTTAAAGGTTGTTGTAGACAAGTGAAGCAAGCATGTCAAATAACGGATAGCCCAAGGTATTACATGTCATGCGTTGATAATGACAGCGATCAAAGTAACAATGGACGAGAGACAACACGATTTCTTGTGCAAATGGATACGGAGCGATCGTCCATATACCAGAAGACTTGTCTAGACTACTATTTTGAAAATCCTTTACAAGTATGATTTATAGTATTCTGCTTATCCTGCAAAATGCATAGTATTTTCGTGAGTCCATAAGTTTAATCCTTCTTTGTAGGTAGCAGGAGATTTGCGAGTTATTTTCTACGAAAAGATGTTTGGTGGGCGTCTCTTTTATACCTGCTTTAACACAGCCTTCATTGAGAATATCTTGTTACAGGTACTTTTTTTTTGGCCGGGGGTGGTTTT
>NC_033801.1:35361514-35424344 GCF_001876935.1 Asparagus officinalis | reverse complement strand
CTAGGCGTGGCCAGTTTTAAGAATTTGAGTTCCAAAACCCCACTGACGAAGTCAACATCCAAAAAGCCTCTATGTTTTAAAAATTATGCCTGTAAGCTTTTTTTGTACCCTTTAACACAAAAAATTGTGTACTTTTTTAGCCCTAAGATGCCCTTACCCTCAACCTCATCTCTCCTCTTTCTCCCAAGAACCATGAATCATGTTTCCTCCCTTCTTTAATCATTATATCTTCTCCCATCACCTCTGCCACTCCTTTCTCTATCACTATTATTTTGTCATCACAACTTCTCCTTCATTGTTTCTCCTACTCCTCCTCATTCCTCAACCACCACTGCATTCCTCTAAAACGGTATCCGTTAGACAACAATGTCATATTCCAAATTCACGCTGAAGTTAGCATGTAATAGATAAAGCTAACACTTAAACGACTAAAGTTAATGACTAAAGTTAATGACTAAAGTTAATATTTAACAGCTAAAATTAATGAATAAAGTTGACACGCAACTTAAGAATTAAATTTATTCATTAAGTGTTAACTTTGTTCATTAAAGTTATTTGTTAATTTTAGTCATTGAGTGTAATAACTTTAGCCTCTAAGTGTAAAATGCGGGCACGAGTTTGGGAGATGACATTTTTGGCCAAAGGAGACATCGTTGGAAGGATGCGGGTGTGGTGGAGGCAGGAGAAGGGGGGACAAATGGTTGAGAAAAGAGGAGAAACGGCGGAAGACAAGTTGTTGTTGACATAATGGCGGAAGTGATGGTACAAGAGATAATGGTTGAGGAGATGGATAAGGAGACATAATTCACGAATTCATGAGGAAGAGAAGAGGGATGAATGGTTGAGGTTGGGGGTGTATTAGGGATTGCCAAAAAATATACATGGTTTTTCGTATCAAAAGTTACAAAAGAACTTAGAACCAAGAGTTTCAAAAAGTAAGGATTTTTTGGCTATTGACTTGATCAAAGGGGCTTTGAAGCTCAAATTCTTATAGTAGACTTTTCTTTTATTTTTTTGCTGCTATTTTCTCGTTATTTCTATGAAAAGTGAAGCACCACCCAATCATTTCTTTTATAAATAAGCATTGGATTTAATGTTGTAATGATATTATAGCGGAGCAAGGATCAGAGTCTAAGATGCCTATGATGATAGCTACAACCATCTAACAAAGTTTAATACAACTTAAAAACTAATTAATTATCTCTTAAATACCTTATAGTTTTCCCAACTTTGAACTTATACCCTCACTTGATTTTGGTAGTAATTTATATGCGGTGAAATTTTTAAAATTGCCATTTTGGTACTTTCTGTTATTATGCAAACATGACAATATTCTCTTGAATGTTCCATGTGGCATTCATATGCTAATTTTAGAACTTCTTGACCCCTAATGTTTGTTGAATTTACTGTTAAACCTACCCAAGTTCTTTTTAAGACATCTCCCAATTTTATTTCAAAATAGAATTGAGATGGGTTTAGCAGCAAAACATTCACATCAACAAACATTAAGGATTAAAAAGTTTTAAAACTAGCATATGTATATCATATGAGAATAGTCGGAGGAATATTCTCTCGTTTATATATAGAAGGTACCAACATGCCAAATTTTAAAAACTTGAAAGCATATAACCGCTGCCAAAAACAAATGAAGGTATATAAGTATGATAAACTACAAGATAGTCAAGTGTTAATTAGCCTAACTTAAACCCATTGCTTTCATTTTATTATGAGGTTTGAGGATAGTAATGATTATTGAATACTTGCATCACACAAAACCAGAAAAGATGACTACCCGGTACTTGATGACTCTAACAAAAAGTAGCGTTTAATTTTTGCTCTAAATCTTTTGTTAAGTTTCCCAATTAAACATTTTAACTTATACCACTCAACAGAAAACTATAAAGGCTCAATAACTACAAAGTAGAATTACATGGAATCAGTGCATTTCTGGTAAAAATTTTACAAACAAATTCTTTGATATCTCTGAAGTCAAAGGGTTCTATTTGAGATTGTTTGAGAAGTTGAGACTGGCATCAACCGCATGAAAAATCATATTTCATGTGTTAATTTCAAATTTATAAACATAAATGTTTTTGAACAGTTTTCAGTTCGCGATTTGGATAAAGTTGGAGGCAAGGGAAGATCTATATGTGGCTCAACCTTTTGCTTGGAATTATTATTTGGGCCTACAAACCCCGTTGAATATTAATCAGCATATATTGTTTCTCTTTTGCTTGTCCTGCAGCTCAAAATGCAGAAGTTTTGTATAGTGAGATTATGGGAAATTCTTTTTACAAGGATTGGATTAACTTTTAGTGTATACATACATTGATGGCTCTAGTTGCAAGATGAATATACATTGCCGTGGATATACTGAAAACTAATATTTTGTTTGTAATTGTAAGATGCATATACATCATTCTGGATTTATTAATAAGTAATATTTTGTTTCTAATGGCAAGATGCATGTACATAGTAGCGGATTTTTTTTTTGTATTCGATAGAAAATTGTTGTGGGTTAATTAATAAATCAATTAGTGACAGACTCCCAAAATTGCTTGAGACAACAATTTCTTGGTCAATCCATGATCCCCCAAAAATAAAAAATGATACAGGCACACCCTGAGACACACCGCCAACCACACCCTCTCTCTATCTACAGTGCAGGGGGTCCTACATCAGATTTTTTTTTTTTTAATCTGATGTGAGGCCCCCTGCACTGTAGATAGAGAGGGGGTGTGATTGGTGGTGTGCCTGAGGGTGTACCTGTAGCGCCTCCCCAAAAATAGTGCCCAAAAGAGCGATGTGTGAATCCTAATCTATAATATCCTCTTTCATTTTACGTGGGTACATACGAAGAAAGGTTTCTCATACGCCCACAGAACAAGAATCAACTGAGAATCAAGATTAGAAAAAAAAATACTTTTTTAACACGAGAAGTTTCTTACGCAACTAGAAACATGATAGGTTTTCATTTGTTGAAAGATGGAAATGTGAATTCGGGTGGGGTCTACCACGTGAATGAGACGCGTGAGGATTGTGCAAAGATGGAAGTGAGGCCCACCCGAATTAGTTTGTGCACCTATATAATGTGTCTCTAGGGTTTTGGGAAACGTGTGCCAAGGAGGTTGATCGCTGGTGCTTTTTGCGGCTGGGAAAAAGCAAAGAAGCGGCTAAAAAAAAAAAAAAACCGCAGAAGCATGAGGTGTTTTCAGCAGCCGTCAAGAGAGTTCTGAGCATCTTTTGTAGAGAGAGTTTGTGTGAGAGGTTTGAGAGTTTTGTGTGAGGGTTTTATTTGTGGGATTCTTGTGTAAACCCTATTTGTATTCTCTCCCTCTAATAGTAGATCTCCCCCCTCCTTGTCCCGTGGACGTAGGCAATTTGCCGAACCACGTTAAAATTGGTTGTACTGCTTTTGTGTGATTTGTAATAGCTTTTAGGGTCCCTCGACGCGCAGTCCTAGAGCTGACGAGAAGAAAACTTCACCGAGGTGGAGAATTGTGAATTCGGGTGGGGTCTACCACGTGAATGAGACGCGTGAGGATTGTGCAAAGATGGAAGTGAGGCCCACCCGAATTAGTTTGTGCACCTATATAATGTGTCTCTAGGGTTTTGGGAAACGTGTGCCAAGGAGGTTGATCGCTGGTGCTTTTTGCGGCTGGGAAAAAGCAAAGAAGCGGCTAAAAAAAAAACCGCAGAAGCATGAGGTGTTTTCAGCAGCCGTCAAGAGAGTTCTGAGCATCTTTTGTAGAGAGAGTTTGTGTGAGAGGTTTGAGAGTTTTGTGTGAGGGTTTTATTTGTGGGATTCTTGTGTAAACCCTATTTGTATTCTCTCCCTCTAATAGTAGATCTCCCCCCTCCTTGTCCCGTGGACGTAGGCAATTTGCCGAACCACGTTAAAATTGGTTGTACTGCTTTTGTGTGATTTGTAATAGCTTTTAGGGTCCCTCGACGCGCAGTCCTAGAGCTGACGAGAGGAAGAGCTAATATCCTACTTTGATAGGATATAGGCTTCAGATTCTTGTTTCCTTTGAGAAACAAGAATTCTTATTGCGACCTGACTCTCTTGTTGTGCTGCCGAAGTGCTGCCGAAATTTCCGCTGCGCGCAACAAGTGGTATCAGAGCCCAGATTTCAGATCTAGGGTTTTGGAGTTTGGTGGAGGAAGATTTTTTGTGTGAAGCTTGGTTCTTGGAGTTCTCGGCTTCGGTGGAGATAGCATTAGGAGTTGCCGTTGGAGATTTCGCTTTCCTCGTGTGGATAGGAGATCTATTTGGAATCCGATCTAGGGTTCAGTTGGGTGGTTCCTAATTCTATCAAATTTGTTCTTTCTCTACAATTTGGAGTTAGTTCGCAATGGGAGAAGAAGGTGAAAGCAGCAAATCGATGGTGGGTACGATACAAGTTGGTTTTCAGAACACCAAAATAAGTGTGGTGAAATATGACGGAAAAATCAACTTTGGTTTGTGGATGAGCGACGTACAGGATGCGTTAAATGCTCAGAATTTGGAAGAGACCATCATGGTCCACGAGAGGCCACCTAAATATGATGAGGTGCTATGGGAGAAGATGAATAGGAACGCTTGTGGGGTGATCAGGTCCTGTTTGGAACAGGAGTTGAAGTATGATGTGATTGGGGTGACGTCTGCGATGAAGATGTGGGAAATTCTCAACAATAAGTACCTTACGAAGAGTGTTGAGAACCGGTTGAACTTGCTGAGTAGGTTATTCAGATTCCAGATGTCCAGAGGCACCTCGCTTGCGGCTCATGTGAACAACTACACTAAGTTGTTGTCAGACTTGGCGAATGTTGATGAGAAGATATCGGATGAGTACAAGGCGATTATTTTGTTGGGCTCCTTACCGGATGAGGAGTATGATACCTTCGTGCTCACTTTGTTGAACGGGAGATCTTCTATCAGCTATAGTGAAGTGACTAACGCTTTGACGAACTACGATTTGAGGAGGAAGGATAAGGAGACTTCCCGCGCTAGTACTTCAGGAGAGGCCTTGTCGACAAGAGGTAGAAGCCCATATCCGAAAGGTGGTAACAGAGGGAGGTCAAAGTCTAGAGGCCGCCACCAATTAACAAAGAACCAATGTGCATTCTGCAAGGAGCAGGGACATTGGAAGAGAGACTGCCCGAAGCTCAAGGAGAAGGAGAATGGCAAGAAAAAGGGCCCGAAGGCCAATGAGGTGAACATTGCGAAAGGCGATGATTCCGATGATTCGTGCTTTTCTCTACTGATTACTCCGGAGGTGAACCATGTGGATGCATCAGATTGGATGCTTGATTCCGGCGCTACCTTTCATGTGACCCCTAGGCGAGACTGGTTTGCATCTTTTGAGAAAGTCGACGGGGGCGTTGTTGTCATGGGAAATGATCAATCCTGTGGCGTTTGTGGGATAGGTACCGTACGGATTAGGATGCACGATGGAGTAGTCCGTGAGTTGAAGGAGGTGAGATTTGTTCCTCAACTGAAGAAAAATCTTATCTCAGTTGGAGCTTTGGAGGCGAAGGGATTCAAGGTGACTTTCGAAAACGCTGTAGCGAAGGTTACTAAGGGATCATTGGTGGTGATGAGGGGAGTCCGCAATCGGAATTTGTATTATCTGAAGGGAAGCACCGAGATTGGCCAGGTTGCTTCGGCTATTTCAGAAGCGGACATGAGCAGACTTTGGCACTATAGATTGGGGCACACAGGTGAAAAGTCACTGCAGACATTGTGCAAGCAGGGGCTATTGAAGGGAGCCAAGAGTGGGAAGATTGAGTTCTGTGAGCACTGTGTTCTTGGCAAGAAGACGAAGGTGAAGTTCGGGACTGTCATTCATCAGACGAGGGGCATTCTGGACTACGTGCACACAGACGTTTGGGGTCCCACCAAGACTGCATCACTTGGTGGTCGACATTGGTTCGTCACTTTTGTAGATGACTATTCTAGGCGTTGTTGGGTGTACACCATGACGAAGAAGAGTGAAGTCCTAGATTTGTTTGTGGAGTGGAAGAAGAGATTGGAACTGCAGACTGGGAGAAAGATCAAGACGTTGCGATCCGACAACGGTGGTGAGTATACTTCTGACCCCTTTCAGCAGCTATGTCGAGACGAGGGCATAGAGAGACACTTCACAGTTAGTCATACACCGCAGCAAAATGGGGTGGCAGAGAGGTTGAATCGGTCTTTACTGGAGAAGATCCGATGCTTATTGTCGCAGAGTGGTTTGGAGAAGATCTTTTGGGCTGAGGCACTTACATATGCGAGCCACCTCATTAATAGGCTGCCTTCATCTGCGATTGAGGGGAAAACCCCTATGGAGATGTGGTCGGGAAAGCCAGCACATGACTATGACCAGCTCAAGGTATTCGGGTGCCCTGCATATTATCATGTTAGAACTGATAAATTGGAACCTCGAGCTAGGAAGGCCATATTTGTAGGATTCAAGCGTGGTGTCAAGGGATACAAGCTTTGGGATCCAGTTGATAAAAAGATTGTTCTGAGTAGGGACGTCACATTTGATGAGGCTTCTATCTTGAAGCTTCCCAGCTCTCATCAGGTGGAGAGCGACCCGACGGAGGAGATATCGCAGGTGGTGGAGATCGATGCAGCTCCACATTGTCCAGATGGTACAGTATCCATGCAGGTGCCGACTGAGGTGACGCCAGGCGAGCACGACGGTGACACGGAGGATACGAGTACAAATGTGCAGGATCAGGAACCGACGGCTCAGGTTCAAGATCCTATTGCGGTTCGGAGACAGAGGAGAAACATACAGATGCCAGCACGGTATGCCGACACAGTTGCGTATGCACTTCCGGTGGAGAGTATCGATGAGTTGGTACCTACTACTTTCAGAGAGGCCGAGCAGAGTTCGGAGGCTGATTCGTGGCAGGTGGCTATGCAGGAGGAGATGGAATCTCTTCATAAGAACGATACATGGGAGCTTGTTGAGCTTCCAAAGGGACGGAAGGCAATTGGTTGCAAGTGGGTATACACGAAGAAGGAGGGCATTGAGGGCACTCCATTGAGGTTCAAAGCTAGGTTGGTTGCGAAGGGCTATGCACAGGAGGAAGGTATTGACTATAATGAGGTTTTCTCTCCGGTGGTGAAGCATTCTTCGATTCGGATTCTGCTAGCTTTGGTGGCACAGTATGGTTTGGAGTTAGATCAGTTGGATGTGAAGACGGCATTTCTTCATGGTGATCTTGATGAAGAAATATATATGACTCAGCCATTGGGATTTCGAGATGCAGGGAAGGAAAAATTAGTTTGCAGATTGAAGAAATCGCTATACGGTTTTAAACAGTCTCCTTGACAGTGGTATAGGCGATTCGATGGTTTTATGCTTGGTCATTCATACACTCGGAGCCAGTTTGATCCTTGCGTATATTTTCGCAAGTTGAAAGGAGGTGCGTACATTTATTTGTTGCTTTATGTCGATGACATGTTGGTTGCCTCTAGTTCCAGGTCAGCTATAAGTTTGAGATGAAGGACTTGGGCGAGGCGAAGCGCATTTTGGGAATGGAGATCGGCAGAGACAAGAAGAAGGGCAGAATTTGTTTGACACAAGTGGCTTATTTGAAGAAGGTTCTACAACGATTCCATGTTAGCATGGATACGAAGCCAGTTGGTGTACCATTGTGAGCCCATTTGAAGCTTTCAGCTGGCCTCTCACCGAAGTCAGTTGAAGACCGTGAGTTGATGTCAAAGACTCCATATGCGAGCGCGGTTGGGAGCTTGATGTATGCGATGGTATGTACGAGACCAGATTTGTCACAGGCGGTGAGCATGGTATCGAGATACATGCACGATCCAGGAGTGGGTCATTGGGACGCCGTGAAATGGATTTTGAGGTACATTCGAGGTACGCTCAATGTTGGTTTGGTTTATGAGCGGGACACTAAAGGTGGGCAACTATGCATTGGCTATGTTGATTCGGATTATGCCGGGGATTTGGATAAGCGCCGGTCTACGACGGGGTATGTGTTCACTTTGACCCATGCGCCGGTGTGTTGGAGATGCACCTTACAGTCGACGGTGGCTTTGTCTACGACGGAGGCAGAGTATATGGCAGTTACGGAGGCTGTGAAGGAGGCTATTTGGCTTCGAGGACTTTTGGAAGAACTTGGTATATCGCAGAGATCCTTCACTATTCATTGTGATAGCATGAGTGCTATCTATTTGGCGAAGAATCAGGTTTTTCATGCGAGGACGAAGCACATTGACGTTCGTTATCACTTCATTTGGGTGAACTACGTTCTGCTTGATTCCTTGGGCAAGAGGATACGTAGGCAGTCTTTAAGATGCAGCCGGTTTGGATTAGTTGATGGGGGTGAGATTGTTTGGACTCTCGTTCGGGTTCTCAATTTGTTATGGGTTGAGTTCGTACTGGACACAACAAGTGGGATATTTGGATGCTTTGGTGTCGGTTCAGTTTTGAGAAAACTTCACCGAGGTGGAGAATTGTGAATTCGGGTGGGGTCTACCACGTGAATGAGACGCGTGAGGATTGTGCAAAGATGGAAGTGAGGCCCACCCGAATTAGTTTGTGCACCTATATAATGTGTCTCTAGGGTTTTGGGAAACGTGTGCCAAGGAGGTTGATCGCTGGTGTTTTTTGCGGCTGGGAAAAAGCAAAGAAGCGGCTGAAAAAAAAAACCGCAGAAGCATGAGGTGTTTTCAGCAGCCGTCAAGAGAGTTCTGAGCATCTTTTGTAGAGAGAGTTTGTGTGAGAGGTTTGAGAGTTTTGTGTGAGGGTTTTATTTGTGGGATTCTTGTGTAAACCATATTTGTATTCTCTCCCTCTAATAGTAGATCTCCCCCCTCCTTGCCCCGTGGACGTAGGCAATTTGCCGAACCACGTTAAAATTGGTTAACTGCTTTTGTGTGATTTGTAATAGCTTTTAGGGTCCCTCGACGCGCAGTCCTAGAGCTGACGAGAGGAAGAGCTAATATCCTACTTTGATAGGATATAGGCTTCAGATTCTTGTTTCCTTTGAGAAACAAGAATTCTTATTGCGACCTGACTCTCTTGTTGTGCTGCCGAAGTGCTGCCGAAATTTCCGCTGCGCGCAACAGGAAAAAGGGTAGCTCCACTACAAGCAAGGGTTCTAAAAAGATGTTTAAAGCAAATATTAGCAGCTCAGCTAAAATGAAAACTGTTATCTTGCTTGAAGGGATGTTACAAATAATAGTTAGGAGGGCACATGCGTTGCACGTGCTTGCTCTGCACTGTTCTAGAACTTGATACATGCGTACATGGAAACATATACAAACCTAGAGGAGAAAAAGTTGTAGAACTTGATACATGCATACAAGGAAACATACACAAACCTTGGTGATATATAGGTAGAAGGAAACATATACACGAATTATTAGGAGTTGTAGATGTCAGAAATTGTGGTTAAATCTGGAATAAAACAGTAAAAGTTGATGTGCTGTAATTTTAAACTTTTTTAGTTCACTGATATGCGTTTATAAAAACGTTGTGCTTAAAGCAATATTTGGCCTACTCCGGTGCAAGGATCCCAAGGCCAAATCGCTTCCATGAACAACAATACAGTACTCTGGTGTGCACCAACCCAGTACTGTCAAGATCTCCTTGATCTATAAGAACTTTCGGTCAAGACAAAGATCTCCTCGATCTCAGAACCTTTCGGTTCAAAACCTTTTGGTTTCAGGGCAAGTTCATGTGGGCACAGTTTCTGCAGCAGCAACAACGTCAAGATCTCATTGATCCGATGTTCGTATTCCAAGTTCTCTAGCAAACTACAAGAGCTGCCTAATGGGCACTATTTATAGGCCTCTAAGACCAGCTCAAGAGTTACCCTCAATTAATGCGACTGTTACAATTCACAATGACAATTATGATTGTAACATCAATGCATTAAATTGCTCTAAATGCCGTTGTAACTGTTGCATGCAGTAACTCCTGAATACGAGGCAATCAATGGACGTGTTAGTACGAAATGTGAGGATCACGTCTCGGCAAATCAAACGAACATCATCTGTAGGACGAATATCATCTGTAGGAAAAACCTCGTCTGTAGGACGAACCTCGTCGAACGGGCGAACCTCGTCAAATAGGCGAACCTCGTTTGACGAGTGAACCTTGTTTGACGAGCGAACCTTGTCGAATGGGCGAACCTCGTCGGCAAACAGGCGAACCTCATTTGACGAGCGAACCTCGGCAAATAGGTGAACCTCATTTGACGAGCGAACCTCGTCAAACAGACGAATCTCGACGAACCTCGTCTGATTTCGAGAACATTAGGGTCACACTCTTGTGCGAACGCGTAGCTCGTCCTCATGCTGCGAAGCAGCCTGCGAGGCAACCTTCGTGACGACCATAGTGGCAGCTAACGTGGCAGCATAGTGGCAACCCCAATGCCTCCGTGCGAAGTGCAAAGTGCGCCTAACAAAACGTCACTATGGTCTTCCTTCAAAAAAACTAAAGAAGAGCAGAAGCCTGCCAAGTCTTTTTGTGTCACATGAGCTTCCTACTGGACCTCAGCAGTGCTTTTTGGGCCAGGCTGTGCTTAATGGTAAGACTTCGATTTCATAGTAACTCGGCTTTTAATTAGAATGATTACTAAAGTTAAGTGACATCCGTAAAAAATAAGTGTAACAGAAATGAACAAGAACGTTAATGTTACAAGATATATATACGACAACAACCACCAAATCCACCAGTTAAAGAAGAAACAATAGAAATTATAGCCGGTTTGTGGAACAGGGAGAATTAGACGCATAACTAACTATATACGAGTAAGATATGCTACTTGCTAAATTAAACGATGAGATAACTCAGAATATTTTTCACATAGTCCATCAATAAATTTGGCATAAGGCTTTATTATTATCATCATACCATGTATTTAATCTAATATACGAGTAGGCAGCAGGATGAATTTGAAAAGGTGTGTGAGAAAGTATTGTGTAGAAAAATTAAGAGTACTTCTCCAACCGTAAGACACTTCTCTTTTAACCTAACTCTTTTAACCCAAAATTAACATGACACTTCTATTTGAATCCAAAATTTACAGGACCAGGCCATGAGAACAGAAGTGTGAGCGCATGTCATTTTTTGTGATTCTAATCATGAATTCTTTTTTAATCGGAAGAACGTCATCGCCAAAACACAGTGCCGAAGCACGCCGCCCGCCCCCCCCGCAAAAAAAAAAAACAAAAAACAAAAAAAAACAAAAAAAAAAAAAAAAAAGCGGGCATGTAAGTCTAGCAAAAGAACTAGGATCAAAGTCTCTCCTTATTAGATGTAGAATACTCTCCAGAAAAGATGGAGGGTCTTGAGCCAAACCATATAATCACCAAATTCCTTAGCTCTCTAGGATTCTAACCAAAATAGTGACTACCACAAAGTTTGGTCTGTAATTACTCCCATGATTTTGGGTTCAAACTTAACTTCTCATAAAATAAAGCATGTGTAAAATATCTATTTAATTTATTTGGACTAATAAAAACTAAAAATTCAAATAAGGACAAATTTCCTTGTTACTTAACATTATGAATATTTCCCTTGTTTTTGCTATCAATAAATAAAATTGTTCTTTTGTGTCCTAAATTTACACATTTTTTAACTTTGATATCTTAAAGTTTTTTCTAATACTTTGACACCCTATAGTTTACAACTATTTTAACTTTAATCCCCCAAAGCTCTTTTGACACTTTGATTTCCCAAAGTTTTACATCTTTTAAACTTTGATACCGCAAGTTTTATTTTTGAAACATTGATACATAAAGTTCAGGGTATCAAAGTTAAAAGATATATAAGCTTTAGGGTGTCAAAGTTAAAAATACGTAAAATTGGGTGTATTGAAGTTTAAAACTGAGTACCCGTTGGTAGGGATGGAAGTGAACCAAATATTTAATAAACAGTTCGGCTAATATTCGTCCAGATATTCGGTCATATTCGATCTGATAGTTCATTTAATACTAAATGAATATTTTTCAGTATTCGGCTTATAAACGAATAGAATTTAACTAAATGTATATTTGATTCGACTGATTATTAACTATTCAATAACTTTTTATATGTTAATCCTATTAATTAAACTTGTTGTAAATATTACCCATCAAAATTTTTATTAAAATTTCAACCCATATTTAAATAGACATGTCGAGGGACCTAGGGTTTCACATATCAGTCTTCTTTGGATCATCAACAAACGGTTCAGATTTATTCCCAACACCTCATAACCCAATATAAATAGCTTTCTGCCATCTCATAAACCCTAGATTAGGCAGCCGAACTCCCCAAGTCTCCATCTCTCATCTCCATTTCTCGACGACTTGTGCTCCTCCCTACTCGCGACGACGCCCTCCTCCCTCTCCGATGACGCACTCGTCCCTCCCCGCGACGACACCCACTTCCCTCAATCTCTGTAGATCTTGGAGATTTTATGTCGTGATTCTTTAATTTTTCTCACTAGAAAGGTAAAAAATCCTTTTGCAATTAATCTGTGTACTTTTTTGAGTCTCTATTTCCATATTCATATTCATTTAGTTTAACAACTTAGTTAATGAATAATTTTATACTAAAATATGAAATATTGTTAATCGAATGTTTGCGAATAGTTACCGAACACGAACACAACTAAATGAAGCGAATTCGAATTCTGAATATTATTCGAGTCGAATTTGAACACGAATACTAATACCGCTAATTGAGTCGAATTCGAATTCGAATAAGGCATTGTTCATTCAGATTCGCTTCGTTTCCACCCCTACCCGTTGGGTATCAAAGAACCAAAACAAAATTTTTTTTTACGACATCAAAGTAATAAAAAAATGTAAACTTTTCCCTTTTTTTAGTTTCAAAGTTAAAACAAGTGTATATCTATTTATTACTGTCTTTTAAGAAAAGTCACATATTTGGTTCTACTCTCTGCGCTCAACAATTTAATGAGTATTGAAACCAAGTAGAAGAATAAAATTGAAAAGATCTAAAAACAATGATATATCACTTCCGACAATGATTTACAAAAAAAAAAACATTTCTTAAAAAAAAAACAATGAAAGCAACGATATTGGTTAAAATTTCAAATTAAGTGTTATCTTAATGTCGTTTAAAAGCACCAAAATTCCCACCGATTAAAAAGACTCGCCACATAAACAGATGCGCCCGTCTAAAATCTACCGAAAGCCCCAAGGAATTAGGTCCTTCGGGTCCTCGTTCCTCCTCTAAACCCTACTCTCAAAATTCCTTCATGTAAAAAAAATCCCCAAATCCCCCTAATCCCAAAAAATCTCACAATGGCGACCAAAAAACCCCAGCGATCCCCCGCAGAGATCGAAGACATAATCCTCCGCAAAATCTTCCTCGTTTCTCTCACAGATCCCCAACCCTCCGACCCCAAAGTCGTCTACTTGGAGCAAACCGCCGCTGAGATCCTCAGCGAGGACAAACCCTTGCTCTTGTCAAAAGACCTAATGGAGCGCATCCTCATCGATCGCCTCTCCGGCGACTTCCCCTCCGCCGATCCCCCCTTTGCGTACCTCGTCGGCTGCTACCAGCGCTCTGTCGACGAGCTCAAGAAGATCTCGGCGATGAAGGACCCGGCGGTCCGGTCGCAGATCGAGGCTGCGGTGAAACAAGCGAGGAAGGTGGTAGCTTCTTACTCGAGAATTCACGTTGGAAACCCTGATGTGTTTGTTGCTGGAGCGGGGAAAGGCGGAGCTGCGCCGAGCTCGGAGCTGTTGGGCTTGATCTTTTCGGAGGTTGCGAGCCCCATGGATGGGGAGAGCAGTTTGGCTTCGGAGCTGAGGTCGCCGCCGGGCTTTGTTGATGAGTTCTTTAGGGAGGGGGATTACGATAGTTTAGAATTGGTGTTGAGGGATTTGTATGAGAAGTTGAGGGGGAGTGTGGATAGGGTTTCTGCATTGGGGAACTTTCAGCAGCCATTGAGGGCTTTGGTGATGTTGGTCAAGTATCCAAACTGTGCGAAGGCGCTGGTGAATCACCTGAGGTGGATTCCGAAGGAGAAGTATCCGTGGGTCGGGGAAGGGAGAGTGATGGAGGTTATGAGCGTTTTGGGGGCTTTTCTGCATGTAAGCGCCCTGCCGGATGTTAGGGAGTTCAGAAGCAAACCGGATGTCGGGTCAGTTGTTTTCGATTACAAAGTTGGAAGCTGTAATTGCTACCGATTATTATCTTTACTTTTATGTACAGTATTACTTTATCCACTTATGTCTGTGATCTCCTCTACACCATCTAGTTATCTTCAATACACTTACCAGTTTTTCGGTATAACCGATAATAATCAGGAGATTCAGGACAAATCATTTAGGCGTGACTGACTAATATTTTCCAGAGTTGAATTTATTTTTCTATGACAAGCTTTTCGGCTAGCTTCCTAGTCTTGCAAATATTGAGGACTCCTATCTCTTATGGATAGTTTGGGTAGATTTTTTTAAGAGCGAAGGAAAGGGATGAGAAATTTAGAATGTTTGCCATCAAAAGGTTGTGTTTGTTTACAATTCTTAATTAGCAATGGGTATTTTTAAATTAGGAACCTTTTTCCCATACACACTTACAATACTAACCATTGTGAAAGGGAAAAAAGTTGAAACATATTATCTTGAAGAGTTACGAATGTAGTCTTTAAGAAAACCAATCACTGAAGAGCTAAAACCAAGGTTTTAAATATCAAATATGAGGGAAATATCAGATTGCGGATATCGAGAAAATATCGGGAACATGTGGTAAATAGCGGAATGTTATAATGAATATTTTAATATATATTGTAATGCACTAAAATGTAATCTCAACATACTTAATGAAATCTAAGCGTACAAAATATAAATAATATATGTTTAGGCTCACTACTCAACCTTGTGAAACAAATAAAAGTACAGATCAATGTTGCAACATTTCTTCTGAATTTTTAGGGCAAAATGTCATTTGATATAATGGGAAAATCATGGTATCTCACCTAAAAATTGCCAAGCGCGGTATAATGTTTTGCGACAAGCCATATAAAAGGATATATCGGTCAACATATCGGCTGATATATTGCCCATATTGGGGATATATCGTCCAAAATAGCCCAAAAGCGTTAAATGATACTTAGAGACCATGTTGGTTGCGGCTAGCCCTGTAAAAGGATATTATCGGGCCATGTCAGGGTATTTAAAACAACGGCTAAAACTCTTATGCCTTGTTCGGTATGTGGGAAATGGATCAAGTGAGAATGGAATGAAGCAAGGAATGGAAGGGAATGAATGTGAGAATAGAATGCTCATTTCTATTCTCACATTTGGGTGCGATTAGAGAATGAAGTGGGAATACAATTCTTTTTATTTTTAGTCAAATGGGGTTGTCTTGGGGAAAATTTTATTAATTACCCATACTAAAAATATGCCCAAAGTAGCCAACTGATCATGCACCCAATCTCTCTTTAGAAAAGAATCTTACTCCCCGGTTTGTTTCATCTTGCCCTTCAACCTCTTTGCTAGCTCTGGATCACTAGTGGTTCGAAGATCCACCACATGAGGGAGGAGAGACGATTTCATCATTTTCTTCATCCCTTGGCCTCGTCGAATGTAGTTCTTCTTCTAAGTCTATTGTGTGCCTTTTCTTAGCTTGTTTCTTCTTCGATTTAGCATCAATCACATCTTTTACCCTCAACTTATCTTTTTCACTAACCTTCAAAGTTCAAACACGGTCTGGTGTCCTCCCTTTGTCATGTAAGATACTTCTTAAATCGATGGATCCTCGCATTCACCTTATGTCCACATAGTTGGCATTGTACAATATTCAAATTGTTTGGGTCCGGACAAAATCTGAATTCCCAATTGATGTCTCTTGAGTTCCTTCTCTCTTTCACGGGGGGTATGGGGAGAGTGGGGGAACTCGTAGACTCCTTCGGAGGAGCACTCGATGTTCTGAATTACAACAGGTAAACAAACAACCAATTCATGGATTACAACCAAATCATGACAAACTAAAGTATTAAAATATGTAAATAACCAAATAGTTTTAACAATAATTTATGGTAAAATGTTATCAATTAACTTAACTCGCTATGCAACAACTAGAAATCAAGTTACTGTTAACTTAAGTAACTTTAAGTTTAACATTAACTTAAGTTTTAAGTTACTGTTAACTTAAACTTAAGTTAGAACTTAGAAGTAACTTAAGTTTTTATTAATTATCCGTACTAAAAATAAAAAGATTTGCATTCCTTCACCATTCTCTAATTGCCCCCAAATATGAGAATGAAAATGAGCATTCTATTCTCACACACATTCCATTCCATTCATTGCTTTATTCCATTCTTATTTGATCCAATTCTCGTATACCAAACGAGGTGTACGAGTTTTAGCTCTTTAGCGATTGGTTTTCTTAAAGGCTACATTAGTACCTCTTCAAGGTAATCTCTTTCAACTTTTTTCCCTTTTGACACGGTTAGTATTTTAAGCGTGTATAGGAAAAAGATTTCTAAGGTGCTAGCTTAGATTCAATCTAAAGATGCACCTTCAGACCTTTGTTATATGCAATCAATTTACTTAATCCACTTTGTTCATTTCGTTTTATATGTTCTGGATGGTATACAAGCAAAAAATTAGGCATGTCGGGCTACAGTTACTCATGCATCAAATGATTGTAAAATTAATGATTTTATGGCAATACAATTAAAAAGACAATGAAAAGGTTGTACTTAGAAGTATTAAAACATCATGATTTTTGTTTTATAGATGTTTTGAGATATTTAGATCATGATGAATTGAGCGGATCATCCATTGGAATATTTCAATCCATGAATTAAGAGATGCATCCTTAGATTGAATCTAAGGTGACACTTTTCCCTCCCTATATATTTTTGCCACCAAAAAATAATTTTGGACTACCGATGACAGTGACACCTTTCGTAATTTTGAGCTGTAAGTATCTCTCTCAGATACTTCGGTTTTAGGATACACAATCTGGCAACTGTTCCACACCTAATTTTGTAAATAAGTCAAACTCTGAAGAATGAAGTAGTGGTATTTAAGGAAATAACCTGAATAAAAACTGATATTTAAGAACAGTTAAAGTCTATCACTAATTATTTCTAGCTATTTCATTTTTCTTGCCCTTTATTCTTCGAAGAAGATAAGATACGTACATTTCTTTTTCTTTTTTTTCCATTCCTTACAAATCCTCATAAATAAATTTTGATTATTTACTTTTCCGAATTCTATCTACACTTTTTCTCTAGTTTGATATAGTTTGATATATCTTGGTAGACACCTATAGCTATGTGCGCTAGGTAAAATCTGTTAATAGTTCGATATATCTTGGTAGGCACCTATAGCTGTGTAGATTGTTGCTTAGACCTTTTCCATTGCGTAGAGATTCATGTTATCGAAGGGGCTGTTTGGTTCAATCATTTTTTTAAGAAATAGAGAGGAATAGGATTGATATCTGTTGGCATGCCCAAAAGTTTTTCCAACCATTTCCTATTCCTATGTTTGGTTCAGATAAAAGGGTTTATAGAAAAAAGTTTCTATGAAGTGGAGGAAGTGGGGATTTTTTATGGAAAGCCACATCCTCTCTATTTAGGAGGAAATGGGTGGATTTTATGGAAAGCCCAAAATTTCGTAATTATTTATTGCCGCATCCCCTTTCTCCCTCTTTTCCTCATAATTTTTCATAATTAAAAATTGCCTCATCATGTTTCTGTAAATGTTCCTTTCCCATTTTTTTACTCATGAACCAAACACAAGATTTCAAATAAAATAGCTTTTGTGTTTCTATAAAATAATTGTTGGAAAGTTATGGAAAAGCTTTTTTAGTACCCTTTTCCTATTCCTTTTCTTTTACCAAATGAACCAAACAGGCCCTAAGTGAAGAAGTAGGTTTATTTCTATGAGAATTTAACACATCTCTTCTGGCACAGTTCTGATAGGGACCGCAAAATCTGTCTTTCTGAGAGAAATCTATAGTGTAAGGGAAAACAAGGTGAGAAACAGGGATAATGTTGAGTCAAGGTTTTTATTATTATTCAAGATTCCATCATATGATGGTTCCATGATCTTTTATTTACAGCCCTGCTCTTCTAGAAAGAAAAGAAAAGGAAAGAAAAATTATGACATTCCCTAAAAGGAACTACCGGTAAAAGGACAGTATAAACTTCTAAAATGTTTGACTAACTAATGGACTGCCAAAAAAACCAATCTAACTCCTAATTGATCTCCAATCAGACCTCCGTGAAATCTTCCATTAGGGGAAACATCCAGAGCCTTCACAAAATAACAAAATTTCCTCTATGTCCAGCCAAAGTTATCACAATCAGATCTCTCCATGTAGGCCAAAGCTGTATCATTCACCCCATAAATATATGAACTAGTCCTCGAATTATCGCCGTCTTTTCCTGAAGATTGTCCTCTGTAAGATACAAATGTTTGATATTGAACATATATGAAGATTACAAATGACCGGACCGCTTCAATTGATATCCATCGTCTCCAATCTTTTTCAAAATCTCACACGGACCAACCTTGGAATTATTCAACTTATTGTAATCCTTTATTAGGATTACCTACACTGTTATTAAAAACAGGATGATGACTATGCTTTGATAGCAGCAACTTCATACCTGGAAAATTTTATGATTAATTCTTTACTGATCATGAATCCCTCTGACTTCGTTCAGTCATCTTTCGCCTTCATATTGTGTCAGTATGTGAAATTAGAGCTGAATTTTGCACCCCCACTAAGATTGCTCGCGTCAACAATCGCAGAAGGACCCCTCATTGTACTGAGATTTTAGAACAGTAATAAGTGAACTCAGCTAGCTTATTCGGACCAAAGCTATGGGAGATACCTCTGTCATTTTCATCCTCAATCAATATCTTGTATCAAGGTCAGATCAGAATAAACCACAAAGAAGGTCTTGATCTAGCACATCAACTGGTCAATCAATGTTCCATATCTGAACCAAGTTCTTCTCATCAGGAGATAATTTTTCATGCATGCAAAGGAACTCGTCAATAAGTCCAGCAACTTCAATGAAATTAAAACAATCAGTAAATACTTTCTACTAACGAATATAAAGTCTTCTCTTGCCTTTGTCATAGAAGGGATATATATGATTTATGTATGCATACTCATGGTTCCCTTACAAAATAAAGTTCTCAAGATACTTTCTCTTGTATGAAAAAAGGCATATGATTTCATTGTTTTGCTTGCCGTGCTCAACGTAATCACCCAGGAAGAAACAACGTTAAGAAACAGTTTGTTTCTGGAGGTAACCCACCATATTCAAATAGAAATAGAAGGTCAGGATGCTGATCATGGGTATTTCCGAAGGGTATATCAGTGCATCTTTGGGATACAAGTCTCTTTTTATATTTTCCTTCCACTGTGGGTTAATAGGGAAGTGTGTATATATATGTTGCACTTAGACATTATAGCTGTGTAGATCATTGTTTGCTTTTTTCCATTGCTCAGGCCTCTGTGTTGATCTAAGTGAGCAATATGGTTATTTCTATTGAAGTTAAATGCATCACTTCACATCTGTTCGTCATTATGTTCCTTTGACAAAATGCTTCAACACAGTTTTCATATCTCCATGATCATTTAAATGATGATTTTCAAACATTACATCCATAAGGCACACAGTATGTTTCCCAGGATCCTAACCATGAAACTTTTATCATTGAGCAAGCAATTTATTTGGTAGTGTAGCCTGATTTGCAAGCAACATGGACAATGTTTTGGTTCTGCATGCGTAAACATTATCATAATGTAGATATGCCCATGTATAATGCTTCAACAGAGATATAATTAGTACACATATGTTAAGATTGATATGGATTTTCATTTTGTCAATATTTATTTTTTATTTTACATCTTAACAGCCAGCAGTGCTTCTCAGAGTCATCAACTCGAAGACCAGCTGATTTATTGTCATCATTCACAACAATCAGAAGCGTGATGAATATTTTATATGACGGCTTAGCAGAAGTTCTCCTCACACTCCTTAAAAGTGTAGATACGCGAGAAAAAGTTATGGATTATCTTGCAACTGCAATTATGAAAAACTCATCGAGGTCTCGCATGCAGGTATTTTGAAACAATGTAATCATGAAGGGATTCTGTAGTTTGTACACAAGATTTAACCTCTGTTCTCTTCTCTAATTCTGTTCCCAGGTTGATCCGATGCAGACTGCAAGTTCCGGCATGTTTGTCAATCTTAGTGCAATAATGCTTCGGTTGTGTGAACCCTTTCTTGATGCAAATGCGTCAAAGCGAGATAAAATTGATCCAAATTATGTATTTTTTAACAACCGCTTAGATTTAAAGTAAGTTTCTTTTTTCAATTTTCTCTATCGTCTCTTAGCTTAATCACATCCATTGATTGATATCTAATCTGTGGTTAAATATGTCCATTAGGGAATTGACTGCTATATGTGCATCATCAGAAGAAGTGACTGCATGGATAGGAAAATAAAAAACGGCAAGACGCATGAACATTGCATGGCAAAACTGTTGAAGGAAGCCATGCACTGCAACCCATTGAAGCCACAACCTCCACGGGAAAGGATAAATATTCGTTTATTTGTGAATGCTTCTTTATGACTGCAAGAGCACTAAATTTGGGACTAATGAAAGCACTTTCAGATTTCAAACATATAGTCCAAGTATGTCATGCAAAATTTCTTTTTTCTTTTTTCTTTGTTTTTCCCGATCTAGTTTGCTTTGCCCTTTGCTACCTGTATTTTCTGGTGATTAATCTTTGTTCAGAGTACCATATATTTCATCATTGTCTATCTAAAAAGGTTGTATGTCCTTTCCAACTTTTGGAAAGAGCTATATGTAGTGACTAGCACAACTTCTTTTTGTGTGCGCGCGCCCCTGTGCGTGTGTGTAAAGTGTTCCCTTCGAGAGAGGTGGGAGGAACCCACCATTTTAGCAAGGGAAAAGCTGGAAATACTTCACTTCTCCTCTAAAGGAAAACTTATTTTTATAAAGATAGTTGCAAATTTTTTTACATCAATGAAGCTTATCATGTTTTGTGATTATTTACAAAGCTATTCAAATTTGAATCAAGATGGCTTTATAAATGAAGATTTTCTTTTTCAAGAAATCATTATTACACCTTTTCAGTTTATTTTTGAGCTAACAAATCCTTTTTCGATAAATAAATCATAGGATTTGTCAAGGCATGAAGATGATCTGTCCACCTACAAAGCCATGAGAGATCAAGGAGCTACTCCACAACTAGAGGAGAATATTAAGCGTTTGGAGAAAATTATTGAAATCTTGTCACAACAGAAACTCTGCTATGAAGCTCAGATACTAAGGGTATGATCTGTTGGAACTGTTGTCCTTTTTAATCATCTGTTAATAGTTCAATTACTTTAATCCATACTCCACTGGTTTCACACCTTATGTATTTCACTTTAAAGAAGAAAAACTAGTCCCCCGTTCTTGATTCCTGGTTGTTGCTACGGGGACATGTGTGCTTCAGTGCTTTACCTTTCTTTACCTACAAGCACCTATAGATGTTTCACTGTTTTATCAACATAGTTTCATGGGCAACAAAGAAGAGTACACAGTTCTTGATGGCATTAATAGTAAAACCCATTCATGGTTATGTAGTTTACTTGCTTGATTAAATCAGTTACAGTATGAATCTTAGTTTTGGATTGAACGATTTTCTAGAGAGCTCCAATGTTGCTTTACAGGTTCATCCACATTCATCCTTTAATACAACAGTTCAATAACTTGATTAAATTATTTACTTTGTCTTAATCTCTTTGCTTTGGTGTTTGCTGTTTGCCATAAATATTTATTTATGGAAGAGCTGTTTTCTGCATGAAATATTAATAATTTCTGGGTATAGCTGTTCTGGGTTGCTTCTGAGGAGCTTTACTTTTTGTATCCGGATTAGATTTTATGTTTATCAAAGTTGTATCTGTTCTCAGAGATTGATACGAAGCAGTACTCTGTCCGAAAGAATTCATCATTAAGTCTGATGATGTGACCAACCCTTCACCCCCTTCCCCAACCCCACATGAAAAGAAACCAAATTGTTAGATATGGATAAACAAGAAGGTTAAGTGATCAAATTCCCCTATACGGTTGAACAAAGACTTTTCAAGCTGATATAAAGGTGAAATGCTTATGTGATGTGGACAATAAGGTGCCCTTTTATAATACCTCTGTAAATTTTTTTTGAGTTACAACCAATATCTGAAGAAGCTTTTTTGAAACTCGCTTCAAAATTTTTTGAGGGCTAAACTCTTCGAAACTCAAGAGTGAAGCTATTTATCCATTGGAGCTTACACCTCATCACTTAAAGCATAATCAAAGCGTGCGCTTCGCGCTTCATAAAGTGCTTTTCTTTTGAAGTGCATGTTGTAGACGGAGTAGAAAGATATAAAAGGATTTTTGACTAACATTAAAATGCCCCTATATATTTTCAATATAACCATGTGATTGTAAATAAAATATATATGTTATGCATGTAGCCTAGTTTATTGTGATTCATTTCCATACTTCACATATTTAATTCTTATTTATAAATCAGGACATGAATGTATATATTTGTAAATTATTACACCAGTATATATTATATGTTCATAATTTTTAAAAATTTAAAATTAAAATACTTTTAACCCATGAAGCTTATGCCTTATGCTTTGAAGCTTACGCCTTGCTTCATCAAAGGGTCTAGCGCTTTGTTTTGCGCTTCCACTCTTCTAAACATTGGTTACAACAGTGCCATTGAATGTGCTTATTGGTTATACCTCGTTGCATTGGGTGTATGAGTAGGAGTTGGTGATTATATTCGTTCTCGTAGGTGTAAGGATTCGGGTGAGGAAAGGAAATTATGCTGTTCTGTGTCCTGTAGAATTGTTCTGCAATGCAGTAAATTTTCTTTTCTGATCACAAATCTGAAGTATTGCTTTTGCATGTCCTTTTCATTTTATAGTTCTTACGGACAGCCATGGAATGTCTTATATTCATTACTTTCTTTGTGATATAGGTATGATGTTGTGCTATGTTTTGATATTTCAAAATGAGAGTTAAATATTTTCTTAGAATAACTATAATTTTAACATTAGTATTATATATCTAATGCATCCATTGTTAAAGGATGGGGCACTACTTCAACGTGCACTATCTTTTTACAGGTTAATGGTTGTATGGTTGGTCAGCCTTGTTGGCGGGTTCAAAATGCCTTTGCCGTCAAACTGCCCCATGGAATTCGCATGCATGCCAGAGCATTTTATTGAAGACAGCATGGATTTGCTTATTTTTACTTCTCGAATACCTAAAGCTTTGGATGGGTTTGTACTGGTGAGCTCCTTCTCTTCTGTTCGACATTTTTCACTGTTTTTCTCATCAAGAGATTAACGATTCTCATTTTCTAATTTGGCCCCAGGATGACTTTTTGAGTTTTATTATCATGTTCATGGCAAGCCCCTCTTATGTCAAAAATCCTTACTTGAGAGCAAAGATGGTTGAAGTGTTGAATTGTTGGATGCCAGAAAGAAGGTAATATCATGTAGCTTGTGCATATGCGTATTTCAGAATATGTATTCAGTAAAATTCGTTTGAGGGCTTTTAACTATTATAATTATCACCTTGCAGTGGTTTATCCTCCATAGCGTCACTTTTCGAAGGACACCAGCTATCTCTTGATTATTTAGTTCGAAATCTTCTTAAACTTTATGTGGACATTGAGTTTACAGGTTCTCATACACAGGTAAATGGTCTTTTGTTTGACTGGTGTATTAATGCTTCAAATATTATTCTTGCTCCAATGCTCCAATATTATAGGAGGAAACTATCTGCTTCTTCTTCTTCTTCTTTTTCCTTTTTTTAATGGAACAAAATGGCTGCTTTAGTTCTGGATTTTTCACTCAGGGTCTTACTAGTCATGCTTTTTGCAGTTCTATGACAAGTTCAATATCCGCCATAATATTGCTGGGCTTTTGGAGTATCTGTGGAATGTTCCTAGCCATCGTAATGCATGGAGACAGGTTGGTCATATGACTTCTTGATGCGTGAATTATGCAATGTATACAGTGTTTCATACTTTCTGCATCAAAGCATCGAGTAATATTGAGGCATTGAGCTCACATCTTCATTCTCCATCTTTGATTTATTATATTTTCTGTTAATGACACAGATTGCAATAAAAGAGGAAAAGGGAGTTTATCTGAATTTTTTGAATTTCCTCATCAATGATAGCATCTTTCTTCTTGATGAGAGCCTAAATATTATTCTTGAGCTTAAAGGAATAGAGGCAGAAATGTCCAATTCTGCTGAGTGGGAACGAAGACCAGCACAAGAGAGGGAGGAAAGATTGCGCCTATTTCATTCACGGGAAAACGTGAGTTCAATATCTTTGTATTGAACATGTTTCAATTCAGTAAACCCTTTTATGTGCAGTCTTATATATTCCACACTTGATATGGTATTTTCTAGTGGATAATAGATGGGTTATCTTACACTTCAGCTATTTGTCATATCCAGATAGTCCGTTTTGACATGAAGCTGGCAAATGAAGATGTCGGGATGCTAGCATTCACATCTGAACAAATTCCTGCTCCTTTCCTTCTTCCGGAGATGGTAATAACTTCGAATCATGCGATTAGTGAGATTAATCCATTAATTATGAGATTACTTATCTCCCCTCACAAGCAATTATTTTGGTATTATTGGTTTAGCATCTTATACATTTTATTGATAGAAAGTAAACCCACATCCAAGGAACCAATTAGAAATACTGCATGAGAAGTTTGAGTCCAGATCTGCTTCATAAACTGAATGGAGTTTGACTGCCACAAAGCAAATTGAATTGCATCAAACTTAGTTGTCATACTGATTGTCCACTTTCACCAACAAAATAAAAACTAGTTGGGAGGCATTAACAGTTTCAGTTGAAACTTGAAGCTTTTTTCCATTTTACTTCCTGAATCATAATAGTCCAACATTTCATTTTGGAAGTTCACAACTGTTACCTGATTACATTTCATGGTCTTTGTTTTTAGTTACAAACAGCTTAAACATTTCTGTATTACTTTTTGGAAATAATAATAAATTCCTTTCATTTCAGGTCGAACGGGTGGCAAGCATGCTAAATTACTTTCTCTTACAACTTGTTGGTCCTCAACGAAAATCTCTTACTGTAAAAGATCCTGAAAAGTACGAGTTTAGACCTAAGCAGCTGCTAAAGCAAGTTAGTATCACTTTCACCTGGTTCAATATATTCTAATTTTTCTTTAACTTTGTTTTATATGTTTAAAATTCTACTTTCTTTTGATTCCTCTGAATGGAGACTGATTCTTTTTATGTTGTTTCTAATGGATTATGGCAAGATTGTCGAGATTTATGTTCATATTGCAAGAGGTGACGGGGATAACATTTTTCCTGCTGCAATCTCAAAGGATGGTCGATCTTATAATGAGCAGGTATTTCTATCAGGAATCTTGTGACATTGTCCAATATTGATGTTCTACCTTCAAAAAAAACATTTTTTTTGTTTGGGGTGGGTGGGGGGGGGGGACTGTTATGGATACATTTCAGCTATTTACTGCTGCAGCTGATATCCTTTGGAAGATCGGTGGAGATGGAATGATTATTCAGGATTTTGTTCAGCTTGGAGTTAAAGCCAAAACTGCAGCTTCTGAAGCAATGGATGCTGAGGCCATTCTTGGGGATATACCTGACGAGTTTTTGGATCCTATCCAGGTAATTGTATTTTTTAAGTGAGACTCAACAAAATGCATTAATCTTTCCTTTGACTATACACTAGTAACTAGGTTGCAGAAGTTATGTAATACATTCTTTCTTAGACACTTCGATTAAGGAAAGCTCAAGCATGATTCAGCATCAAACATGCCACTTGTTGATTGCTTTATCAATTTTTATCTAGCACTTAGTCGGGTTGATCACCTGATTGGTAGGTGTTTTCATTGTCAATATCTTGCAGTCTCAAGTTAGTCGTAGGAGAAATTAAACATTCCCCTTTTGAAATTAGATTTTCTGTAAGCATGCATTAGAATTGAGAATAGGAAGCATTAATATAATTTTATCACGATCCTATAATTTGTTATTAATTCGACGTTAACCTGATTGGTATCTTAACCAAGGATGACGATGGGGCTTATAGCCATGTGAGAGGCTACTATAGAACTTTGAAGATCAGTTGGCAGTTGGATGACGATGGGGCTTATAGCCATGTGAGAGGCTACTATAGAACTTTGAAGATCAGTTGGCAGTTGGTTTGCCTGTCATTAGTTGTATAGTTCAGGCAGCAAAGGACTAGACATTTTGCTACAGGAATTACTTCCTTGATGTAGAAGTGGAGGAGGTAATTAGCAAGGTTTTAAATATCGGATGTCGGGTTCATGTCGGATGGCTGAAATCCATATCGGATAGCGGAAATCGGGGATATATCGGGGGACATTGACTAAATATCGGATTGTCATATCGGGTAGTGCACATATGTATAATATCATGTCCTAAATGTAATCTAAGCATTCATAAATTCAATATAAGCATACTTTATAAATTCTATAGACTAAACATATAAAAAAATAAATAATATATGGATTTGGGTTCATAAATTTTTTCTATCGGGTTCATAATGAACCCTTAAACATGAGAACGAGTCAAACGGGTTTGGGTATTTATCACTAAACCCAAACCCGATAACAAAAAACAGATCTTAAAAAAAGTACCATATCGGTCGATTTTTCAAAGCTAAAAAATAGGCCGATATGCCCGATATGACCCTGATATTTTCGATTTTGCCCTGAAAACCGATATACGAGTTAAAAACGTCCATGTCGTGTCGGTCAAGCCCTCAAACCGATATGTCGGCCGACATGTCGGACATATCGGCCGATATTTAAAACCTTGGTAATTAGAATGCATTCTGAACAGCTTATGTGGAATTTGTCTATGTTGTTCCCACAAGAACAATGGATGCAATAATGACAGACTCTAGGGTTTGAGTTTATTAATACTAGTTTAAGTATACATGCATAATTCACATGACGAAAAAGGAGAACTTATGAAGAATTGTAGTTTATTAAAAGATGTATCTACATCTATCATGACAAATTATACACACATGAAAAAGCTTGAACTGATTGCGTACAACCACATAATCTATCTAGTTGGGATTAAGTCAGACATTTATGTGCATGAATGTGCATTATGGTCGAACCAAAGCTGCTTTGCTCGCAACACACTTGGTCTTGTATGCGCTACTTGGTTGTGCACACCATATTGTGTTGTGCACGCTGCTTACTGATTGAATCACTATTGCACTGTTGCACTTGCTCGGTTGAATTGCCATGCGCCAGTAGCTCACTTCTCAATCAAATTGCCATGCACCAACGCATGCACAGTTGCACTTGCTTAGTCATGTCCCCACACATCATTGCATGCATCGTTCCACTTGTGTGGCCCTCATGCCACATACCTTTACACTTGCTCAGTTACATCACCACGGACCATCATCGCACATTGTTGTACTTGCTAGACCATGTCTTCATCACATGCACTTAGTTGCGCAACACAAACCATCACTCTCACTCTTTTCTGTCACCACGCACCATCACCATTGATCGCCCTCAATCGCTTCGCTACACACCTTGCCATTGACACTCCCTTTCGGTCGTGTAGCACATGCCATGTGCAAGGGAGCTTGATCACATACAGTCAAGTACACTTGATCACACATGTTATGCAAGAGTGCACTCCATCGAACTGATAGAGCGTACTCAGTTGCATATGTCCTGTGGGAGATTGGCCGTGCACCCTTGATTGCATGCATTTTGGAAGACAGTGCTTGGTTCCTGAGAGTAAGCATGCATGGCTGCATGCACCACGTGCGAGTAGCACTAGATCACCTGAACGAGTGAGCTCGATCGCTTGGAAGGTGCTATGATTGCATGCACAACATGAAAGTAGCACCTGGTCCAGTGTTATCTCAGGTGCACTGAAGCGATTGCCTTGGGCAGTGTGTGCTTCAAGGCACTGGAAATGCACCTCTCTTGAGGTGCGTGGCGCATCTCACAAGTGAGATGCACGCCTCGGTGCACCTCATTATTTACAATTCTCCAACTGTTTTTACTGCATCTTCTTATTCCTCCTCTCTTGCCTTCTCTTCTGCCTTTGTTTCCTCATTCTCTTTCTCCTTTTCCCCCATATTATTGTCTACTCCATCTTTTTTCTGACTGTTCCATTTTTTTCTCTTGTTATTATATCTGAAAGATTAGAACATTGATTAAGAAGTCACAAACTATTATTCCAGATATTATGACATCAATTATTAACAATGTTAGTGATTATGAATGTATGATTTCATAGAAAATGTGCTCTTATATTTTTCAATGTGATTAATTACTAAAAATATGCAATTGTAGAGTTAAATTGACATTAACACTCTTTTAACTAGTGCTAAGATTAGGGACTAAGATCCTATTTTGTGATTTGAAAGGTGAGGTTATTATCTCGGCATATTTTTCCTACCAAAAATCGTAAACATGTTGCCTGTTTGATTTGATGTATCTATCAAATAATTTTGTTTGTGCTATGTGCCTCACTTCACTAAGGAGCACACATTGCCTGGCGGCTTGCTGTATAATATGCATAAGGGGACTTTGCACCCTGCATTGCGCCTTGCGCCTTGATAACACTGACCTGATCACCCAACCGAGTGCACTCGATCACGTGCACAAGGCACACACAACCAGTAGCATGTGACTAGACATGCGCCTTTTCAAGCCCACATGTTTGTTGCTGACTCCGACTATTGGCCACCCTGCTACAGGTACACCTCTTAGTGTTGGAGCAATTGATCTCTTTTTTTTCCTTTTTTGGGTTGGGGGGTGCATGGGAAGGGAAGATGGGATTGTGCCGGTGTGGAGGGGAACATTGACAAAGACGAGAAGAATGAAATGAATCTGAACCAGCTTGGAGTATTGAATCTTTGACATAGTGACGATGACATCAGTGTGAAAAGTCGGACGAGAGCTTAAAGAAGAGGAGTAGGACGATGATTAGTTCTTTTTATTTGGGTGTTGACTGGGGTGATAGTACGATTTGCAAGGCTTCCAGAGAATTGAGAGACATGACAATTAAACAAATGCAATTAAGTCTATAAAGATGATTTAGGAACACAAATAGCATATAACCTAACGTGCAAAGGAGGGGAAAAAAAAGAGATGCAGAATGTAACTACCAACTACAAAATTTTAAGTTACAACTTGACAAATGCTTAGCTAGAATTGTAGTAATTATTGTTGAGTTTGAGACCACATTGGAAATTTAGAAGTTACATATGAGCTCACAAAGCCTAAAGAGTATAGAACAATCAGAATCAAACCCCCTTTAATTTGAACTTTGCCAAAGGACCTTCGAGTTGTGATTTTCTAATAGTAGTCTCAGGTTATGCTTTGTGAAGAATGACACCAAAGAACTGATGTATCGAGGACACGGATCAACGCAGCTTTCAATAATATTTGGGAGTCAACACCGGAGTAGCCATGGTCAAGTGGACTGTGGGTAGCACTCAAGATCCTCCTTAGGTGGCGGATGAGTGTCTAAAACCTTCTCAACACTAATGGCATGTGAGGAAGCTCGGTTCAGTCTCCATTTATTTGATGAGAGTGAGGGCAGTGATGTTGGTGAAGAGGACCTCAAGTCACTCAACTAGGTTTGGTGGCGAAATCGGATGCTGGGTGAAGCGCTGGCAGCAAGGTTGATGGGGTCGGCCAAGCTCTAGGTTTATTCAGGTTCAAGTAGAGGAAGACAATGCAGATCAGGAAAGAGGAATAATGGATGTTTTGTGGGGCCAGGTGGGAAAGCTGAAGGGTAAAGAGGGGGGAAATAATTTGGGAATTAGACCGGCTTCATGCACAATTGCTTAACAATGGGATCACTAAAAAATTCTCAAAGCAAACATCATCTTTATTCATCAAATCTCTCTGCCTTAATGCAGCCATACATCTGTATTTATTGAACTAATCAAAAGAACCACTGTCCTTAATAAAATTTTTATCAATAACAACTTCTAACTTAAATAAAATCTGAAGTATATCTAAACTAAGAATGTTGATGTCACATGCCTCCTGACTAGATACATGTCAGAGTAATCAGATCCCGATCACAATTGCTTTTCAGGAAAAATATCACCTAGGATTAGAGTTCCCTAGAGATCTGGCTCTGATACCATGTGATGGAAATTGAACCTCTCTCTGAGACAGAGTCGGGTTTTCATTATAGGAGGCAAATGTACAGCTACGTATATTAAAGTTGGACTAAAACACCCTTGTCTAACTTTCTACTAACCACTATAATGACCATAGCTCCCTCTAAATCCTCCTTTCCTTTCTGTACATATCTACATATCAGCAGCACAAGGACAAAAAGAGGAATGTTTTACCTAAGAAAAAATGTCAACAAATAGGATACTACATCAAAGCCTGAAGCTTCAGAACTGCTCTGCACCTATCTAATATACGCCTTAAGGAAAGTAATAATTATTTATGGACTTAATAATGTACTAAAGATTTCAAGCACTTTAGTTTGATTCACTTCATTATCCTTTTGGTTTTACTGATAGGGGAATTTCATAACCATTCTCTTTTCCTTGTAAATCACATTACTTGCATCTTTTAATTTTGGCAAACCAAAGTTTTGTATGGATAGTCAGTTTATATTTAGTAGGCACTCTTTAAGTAGTTAAAACATGCATTCTGATTAGCATCATCTTGCAGTACACTCTGATGAAGGATCCTGTCATTTTGCCCTCATCAAGGATGTCGGTTGATAGACCAGTAATCCAAAGACATCTGCTCAGTGACAATGTACGTTCTTTCTGGACCTTTTTCTTTTCTTTTCTTTTTTTCCGAAGCCATATATTTTACCTTGCTTGATTGGGTTGGATAACTTTTATTTATTTGTGTACTGCAGACTGATCCTTTTAATAGATCACATCTTACTCCAGACATGCTGATACCTGATGTCGAGCTCAAGGCAAAAATTGAAGAGTTTATCAGGTCCCAAGCTTCAAAGAGGACAAAATCCATGACCAATGCTGTGGAAGCAGGAGATTCTTCCAATGATGTGGTCGCTATGGTTACTGAACCCAGTGAATGAAATTCCTATGCTAAAGCTTCCTCTCATTAAGGTATAGCATGATGGTTCCCTGCATTTTAATGTTTTTGTATCCTTTAAAAAGGTGACCTCCCACCAAGGATGGATGTACTTGTACATATTATTTGCCTTTTGGGTTTCCCTTCTGAGAGTATGGGTGGGTTGGCTGATAGGTCTTCAGTAAAGGTGTCTAATTTGTTTTGTATAAACTTGATCCTAGTTGGGAAAGTTCGATGTGTCCATAGCACATAGCAATCTTATCTTTTAATTGTAAGATTGTCCAAGAGTAAATATGCATTTGACGTTTTTTTCGTTCACAATTGAGGGTCATGGTCAGCAACTATTCCTGCATCAATTCCCTCCCATTCATCATGAGTATGCGTTTATATCATTGATGTGATCAATACGAATGCCCGTCAACAAATGCTTTTATTCTCTAACGGATGACAAACAAAAAGAATTTTTTTCATAGAGCCCATCACTTCTCTGTAAGTATCAATTCTAAGCCATGCATACATCTGCTCAAAATGGATCACAAAGATGAGAAGCTCAACACATGAACGCCAGCGAAAATAAACACAAACTATTAATGACCAAGCAGACGAAAGTCAGCGCTTCTTGAGGACTCCTTCAGCCATCTGCACGTACTTACCAAATCCCCCCTCAGAATGAGCGCTCCCACCAGAATGCATCGAAGAAGGGTGGGAAGAAGCAGTGGTTGAATCAGCAGCAGAATGGGTCGCATTGTACTTGTGGAGGTAAGTCTCGGCTTTCTCCACGTACTTGCCATAGTTCTTCTCCTCTAGCTTCCCATAGTGAGAGGCAGCGCAGAGCAGGTCAGCAGCCGCATCAGCGACCCTTCCCTTGTCGACCTTGTTGCTCTCATGGCGAAGTGTAGATTTCGCTGCTTCGGCCACAACCCTTGCGCTTGAAAGAAGATCGCTAGGGGAGGCTTTATGCGCGTGATGCGCGCTTGGCTTTTGGTTGTGGCTCTGAGAATCCATAGGAAAGTGAGGAGGAGGTTGAAGAGGAGGAGAGAGGTTCTTTTTTTTTTTTAGCTTTTGGTTGAAGTTGGGGAGACGTAGGCAAACAAATGGTGGACAGCTTGTGTATATAATTGGCCGAAGCGTGTGAAGGAACCTGGTGCCTTCGCGAGAGTGGAAATCAGAGGAGGAATGGTGAAAGAAGCTTCCGGCTGACGTGTTGATAATTTGCGTATTTGTGTGGTTTTGAGCGTGTTGATTACAGCCGTTTTGAATGGGTAAAATGCCCGTGTTAGAAAGGACCATGGCTGGTGAGGATTTTGCGAAGGGAGTCCACTCATTTATGGATGATGAGACTTGGCAGTTGGGTGCGGTCCGGGTCCAACTATTCACACTCCCAAACAGTAACTTTGGGGGTGTGTGAGGACTAAATTGCCCTTCTCCCACCGGACAGCCAATCCGGTAGGTAATTAATTTTTTTCTCTTTTTTGTGTCCCACCGGACACTTTTTTTTTGTTGCCCACAGGACACATAGTCTGACGCGCCTGTCGGCCACCGGACACCGTGTCCGGTGGGTTATAAATTTTTTTTATTTTGTTTTATTAACTAATTCCATTTTAATTGTGCATTTTAATTGTAGGATTTGGAACTATATCGTTAATTGATTTTTTATGAAAACTATTAAAGATTTTTATTTGTTAAAAATGTTTGAAGTGTTATTAAAAAAAATTAAATTTTTTTGAGAACATATATAAATGTTGGTTTAATTTTAATATAATTTGAATTTTTAAAATCGTTAATAAAATTTGTTTAAGTGTTTGAAATGTTTGAAGTGTTAGACTATAATGAAGGATAATAATAAAATTTATTAGAAAATCCAACTCCCAAAATTTGTTTAAGGGCATTTTCGACAATCCAACTCCCAAAATTACTGTTTGGGAGTGGATATAGCAAACGTGGTCCAATTATGACCAGAGCCTACTAATAATTACACAAATAATTTACCAAGGGTTACCATCCAGTGAGAAGGTTGACGTCGCGTTAGACGGTTGAGCGTAAAACTCCACTGTTTGGATATCTAGAATTTTATTATCGTAGGAAACGCATTTTCAATGCCAATTCAGTATTTGGTTGAAAAACAATTATGGGAAAAAGCTATCTAATTCTATCATACAAGTAAACATGGGTACAGATGGGTTTCCTAGGGTGTTTAAAACTTTTAATTTTGGGTTAACTACCAAAGGACCTCATGAAAAATTTAGAGAGTCCTCCATCAATTTTTTATTAGACTGAACCCTCCCGAGCTTTCGGAGTTATTGCACATAAAACCACTTGAACTATTTTATTTCACTAAATCCTATCTAAAAAAATTATATTTTAATTTCCATGTCAGCACTACCAACTCTAATAGATCACTGGCAAGTACAAGACAAAAAAGGACATAAAAAATTCCTTCTTAGTACCGAGAAATATCATTTTACTGAAAAATGAAAATAGGTTATTTTTTTGGAACTAAGGATTATTTTTGTTTTTTTTGGCACATACTCACCACATGAGATGTTAGAATCGAATGTGCTAACTAGGAAAGTAAATGAAAAATTTTCTTGTGAAATTTGGTGAAATGAAACAGTTCGTGGGGGTTATGTGCAATAGCTCCCAAACTTCAGGGATGTTTAGTATAATGAAATTTGAGGGTTTACTACAACTTCTCAAAAGTTCATGCGGGTTTTCTGTAAGTTCATTTACTTTTTTCGTAACTTAAATGTAACAAACCAACCAATTGTACATGACCCCTATTATTTTTTATTTCCTTCATTATGAGACATTGCAACTTTTTCCCCCACCAAATTAGGCACATCATTTGCTACAGATTCTTGCTAAAATTGTAAACTCATTTACTTTTTCTAACTAAAATGTAACAAATAAACCAATTGAAATATAAATTTTGTTGTTCTATTTACACTTACAGCTCTATTTCCACACAATCAAATAGTCTTCTCTGTGTGTGGTTGGGTGGGCGTTGGGGGGCAGGGGCAGAGAGTTCTCGCGTATATGGGTAAATTGCAAATAATCTTCCTCTTCTATACTCTCAGCAGCATTTATCACCCCTCGGCTAAAATTCTACTACTCTTGCTATATCCTCCTGTAATCCTACACAGGCAAATAGGAATTTAAAAGTTTTTGACACCATGTCCTCTTTTATTTATTTCTAAGTAGCGTAGATTATGGCGCGTCGATTTAAGCAAGGAAAAGGAGGATTGCCTGTAATTTATCCTTCATAAAATGTCAATTCAAGAGACCTAAGTGTTACTGCGCACATTGAAGAGTACTGTGCACACTGAAGAACACAATCATATTTATTTAGAGAACTACGAAGACTAAGTACACGTCATCCTCGCCTATATAACACTCGTTGTATATAACGATGGGCGAGGCAAAATCGGCTTTTATATCGCTATTGTTGATTATATGCGTCTCACCGTCTCAAGTTAAAACTTTTTACTTCCGGGTTTCATGTATTGGGATCCTCTCCTAAGGAATAGTGTTTCCTAAGATCTCCTAATGCATCTCAACCTTTGATTTTGTGTATGAGCACAAAAAACGAGGAGGTCCTATGCAATGAATGGTTGAGATGCATTAGAAGATCTTAGGAAACACTATACCTTAGGAGAGGATCCCAATCCGGGTTTCATCCACCACCATTTAATTTTAAAAAAATTGACATACTTGGCTAGAAATTTGACACACTAATCAGATATAATCACACAGAGATCGATATAAGTTACGGAGATACAACATCTGACATCAATAAATACTGAAAATCCAGTCACGCACATGCCTATGTTACCACAACACCAGAGCGCATAACATGGTCACGTAAGTACTCGTTAACAGTACGGACGCATAACAGGGATACAAAGAACTAAGCAGCTCAGACTACGTACGCGGTCAATTACTTCATGAAACCTTGAGCCATCTTCGCATAATCACCAATGCCCCCCTCGGATTTTTCGCCCTCGCTCGGCTCCTTCTTGTCACCAGTTGAGCCCTCGGTGGTGCCTGAGCCGTACTTGTGAACGTAGGTCTCAGCCTTTTCCACGTACTGCCCATACCCCTTCTCCTCTAGCTTCCCATACTGATCAGCAGCGTGAACCAAGTCGTCGGCCGCTTCAGCGACCTTCGCCTTATCGACAGCCTCGTGCTTGAGGCTGGCCTGGGCTGCGTCGGCCAACGCCTTGGCGCTTGAGAGGACCTCAGTAGTAGAAGTGCTGCGAGCGTGATGATCCTGGGACTCGGGCTCAGGCCCAGGCCCGGGGCTCGGCTTTTCCTTGGGTTCCTCCTTTGAGGTGGCAGACTCCACAGCTTTTTTGAGGAAATCCATCTCTTGGGGGGGCTTGAGGATGGATTGTTTGATTGGGGGGGTGTCAGGTGTGTTTATAACGTTGTTGACAGGTTTGCTGGGGGAAAATATCTGCGTGAGTTTTGTGTGGATAGAAGGCGGATAAGAGTCGTCGGCAGGAATTGCTTGTGTGGCTCGCGGCCGCTCGAGCCACTTGGAATCGCGCTGATGGTCGGTTGCAAATTTAATTAGCTTTTGCTAGTTGCATTTTCTCTTCTTGAAATTTTTTTTTTATAGTGTTTCTTGAAAAGGACAGGATCACCCTTCCCTTTAGATAACCGTGCCCTGAGCTTTCAAGCTGGCTGCATCCCCAGAGACGAGGCCAAATTTGCGTGGTGATTCATCTGCTTTAATTTGCAAGTTACACGTTAGACCACGAAAATGGGGAAATTTGCATAACAGACGACGAGTTAGTTTGTGTATTGCAAACTTGTCAACTTGACCCCAATACTAAAGTTATGTCCCTCTCTGTTGCCTATATTCATTATGCGGCAGTAACGGGTTGTGAATAGAATATAAGACCCTCGTTCTCTTGAAGGTATTGAACAAGCATACCAAATACTAAGCGTATAGATTTCGGAGATATGCTCGTTTTGAACATTCGAGGATGTAAGTTTAGGGATAATAAGTGGGGATACATTTGAAGCTAATTATCCATAAAACAAGTAATAATCGAAGTATAAATGAAGCATGTCGATGTGATCCGACTGAAAGCAACAAACATTTTTTGATGTCTAATACCAGATAGCAAAGATTGATATTGATTGAAGAGATATCAATGTAGAGCGAAATAACTGAAAATACTGAAACTTCAGCTGTAAGAAGTACTATTTATTCTTAGATTCATTATACTGATTCTCTGTACTATTCCTTAGATTCAAGATACCAATTATCTTGGTTTGTCACTGATCAGGAGAATGTTTTGTTTGCACAAATTCAAGAATCTATCGCACTTATATTTGAAGTCATATTTGAAGTTTAATTAATGCCACTTTAGACAAGAGAGGAGAACAGGAATACAGAAGAAGAATGAAAGACAGTAGTACCAATGAGGCTAGCTTGCATAAGAGTTCTCCTTTTGTTTGGGAATCCTTTTTCTCCGTTTCCACTGGGACTTCATTCTCCTAGAGCAAAGCTTCTTTATCTATTTGAAATGCTAAAGAAAAAGAAATTTTAGATTCAGGCCTTTTTTCAACAAAAATAAAATAATAAAAGAGAAAATAGAGAGAGAAAGATTAGATGCGTGCTGTTTATATTTCTCAATGGATAAAGAAAAAGAATCGTATCCGATGGTTGTAGCTCATACAGATAACAAACTATAAATATTACAACTAGCCTGCAGGTCAATCATGGAGACACCTCGAAGATTGGTTACAACTTTTCCGTTCAAATAACAAAATTTCCAATGCACATATTGCATTTTGTTTCACCGCCCAGTCTTAGTATCAGAGTCCTAAATATTGTTGAGGCAGTCACAGTTTGCTTACGGGGCTGGATGACTTCCTCTTTGCATACTCATGAACTATGCTGATGGTGCTCTCTCTATGACGCAGAAAGAACTCTGCAAGTAGAATCTGGCTTTCTTCAGTTGTAAGATCACCATGGCGACCCTGCATGAAACTCAGAAATATGAAATCACAGAGGTGGATGTAATTTCACAAAGAATGTATCAGGATTCAGAAGTGATATCATATAAGCTATGCTTTATTGTTCACAATATTGGACAAGCAAGAAAAATCCCTACAAAAGAAAAGTTAAAATTAAAAAGAAATTAAGATGGATGAACTGCAAAAGAAGATAAGGTCATTAGATTTGATAAGCCCGAAAAGATGAGGACATTCTTCTTCCAAAAGATATATGTAAACTTGAAAAAGCAACACATCCACCAAGGGGTGGGGTGGCGGGTGGTCCTTTGCAAGTGGAAACAACACTGTAAGGGGGTGTTTGTTTCAAATCCTATAATTTGAGGATATGGATTTCACCATGGGATTTGAAATCCATAGCTTTTTAAACATGGGTTGGGATTTCTAAAACGTTGTTTGTTTCATTAATATTTTGGGATATGTAATCCTATAATTTGTATTTTGTTTGTTTCAAACTCAAATTGTAGCATTACAAATTTTATAATTTGAAATCTAGCCTAAATCATCTCTCAAAGAGGGGATTTCACAAATGCTATAATATATTAGTTTTTTATTATTTGGGTATTCAATATCCCAAAATTTATTTTGAATCAAACAAAGGTTATGGAATCCATAAACTGAAAAAAAAAACTCACTTTTTCATCCTAGAATTTGTAATTCATCCTATATCCTAAAAATAAATTTGAAACAAACACCCCCTAATTCTATTTCCAGAAGGCACTATGATGAAGCATTAGATATGTACCGCACTAAAAATGTACTTTTTAAAGCAATAAATCTACCACATAAAATGAGGTCGCTCACATGCATTTGGGGTCAAGAAAGTATCTGGTATATTAACTGTACCACATCATCCATACATCCGTCCAATTAATAAAAATATCACGTCGTCATCTCTTCTCCTTCCCTCCTCTATTTCCTTCTTTGGAAAATATCACTTCATCATCTCTCCTCCTTCCCTCTCTTTACTTCTATGGTAGCTATCTATTCCCCAATCCAAACCCAATTACCCCATTCCAATTCCGCGACCATCTGGTAATCTGGCGAGACTCTTTTGATTGTTAAAGAACATAAGCAAGCTTTAGAAGGATTAAGAACTTATGTACATGTTAATGTTAATGTTAATCATTCAACTATGATGATTGTTGAGGCGTCAATTATAGGAGGGATTTTTAATCCAACTATGATTAATTCTCCATGAAGTTTTATCAACTTTTGTAAAAGCCAGGAACCAAGATTTGCAAGAGACAATCGAAACTATAAACTAACAAACAAAGTTTAGCAAATAACTCATACATGTGATATCAAAAAACATTTTACAAACATTGACCAGAGAAGCAAGTCATTGTATTACTTAAATCATCAAGTCATGCATTTCTTGTACAGCTATATGAAAAAGATCACAACACTGAGGAATTGACTACAAGATCATAATCCCAATTCTCAAACAACTATGATGCCGCTAAAGAACGAAACCCATTCATGCACTTAATTAACTCATTCAGATAGATCTGACAGGGGCAGTTGGGTTTGTATCTGGGATTTGATGGCTGCCATAGAATAAAAGAGAGGAGGGAAGGAAGAGAGAGGATGATGTGGTGTTTTAATAGATAAATGTCACAAACTAATTGAATGGATGTATAGATGATGTGGTACAGTTAATGCACGGAATACTTTTTCCTCAGTTGTCATATCCAAGTGGAACAACATTGTCGCTTTTCTTACAGGATCAACATTCTGTAGCCTTGTTGCCAAAGAGGAAAATCCAGGCGCACACAATTAAGTGGGAAAAGTGACAAAGGATGCCTAAGAGGTGAAAGATTCTGGTATATTAGGGTATATTCATGATTAAAATTAAAGCCCGACCTTAAAAAGAGTCTAAGTATACAAACTGAAATGGGTCTTACTCAAATGAGTAGTATATGCGGAAATCAAGCTCCATGGTTTCACTAAATGCCCATGATACTCTTATCAAACTGAACCTGATATATATCAAGCCACTTAAACCTAAATGCAGAATGAATTTCTAGTTAAAACTGGAGAACAAATTGTAGAGCAGTGGGTTCCTCGCTAAGTTTATGTCTAGCTTTCAGATAGTTCATTATTTTATTGCAGTATGTCGAAGTAGTAGTAGTTTATGACAACACTACTTAAGCAAACTAATCTGCTTAGATAGAATCTTCAGGTTTCACAAAATCGCCTCTTTAAGTTAGGCTGCAGTCACACTTAGTTAACAGTGAAATTTCAGTTATAACTTCATAAACATCCTAAGCTTCTTAAGATACAGCTTATGCAAGTAGATACACACAGACATCTCACACATAGCTATACTAGTTTGACATGATATACTTATGAGAATTAGAAAAAAAAAATTGTGTATGAAAGATTCGTACCTTGTTAAACCTCAGATGACAGTCAACCCAAAATGAACTACGTATGAATTTTTTGCTAACCCATATCATTTTAGGTTTTTCTCGTCTATTGGGGGTAAAAAATCCAGCGTCATATGACGGTCAACCCAAAATGAAGATAATGAACTAGCCAACCCATGATCATTTTAGGTTTTTCTCATCTAACTCTATGATGGATCCAGCGTCATATGCTTTTTAAACTAAAGCACTCACTTGTATGGTAGGAATCAAATCTTACCAGGCGAGAAACTCTGTCATTCACAGCATGGTGCATTAGAATGCCTGCAGCTACAGAAACATTGAATGAATCCACCATCCCTTTCATAGGAATGCTACAGTGCAGGTCAGACAGTTGCAGAGCCTCATTACTTATACCCCTGCAAGCAGCAGAATAAACTCTTTGAATGGATAGAAATTGTTAGATGAGATACACATGTAATGCACTGGAAAGTTCGAACCGCAATATTAGCCTTAAAGGTATTGTCGAATTTAAGAACAATGTATTGTGGTAATAAGCGCCTTTGGCATTTGCATCTGAACACTTAGAAGGTTTCTGATTCTATCTAATAGTTGTTCTTCAGGATGAAGCTAGCTTGGTATGATTGGGTTTCACCAACAGGGTGCAGGTTTGTACTAACTTTTTGCAGATAAAATTTAAATAACAAGTTTCTGTTAAAGAGGCACCCAAGTATCACTTAGAAAGTACTTGTAGATGAGAGTCTGGTTCTTTAACCTCTCGTTAGGGTTCTCAATCAGATCGGGCCGAATCCTAATCTGCTCAAACCAATCCGAAAAACCTCAATTTTTGAAGGCTTTGAAACCTGGCAAAAAAATCAACTTTTTTTTTGGGTGAAACACATTTGACCTAAACCCAAGAAAATCTGAGATCATACACATGACATGACCTTATCTGTTTAAGAAAAACCACCATAAATAAATAGTCCTTACATGTGTAATCAATAATTAATTTATGTGAATATTGACTTTCCATTAGGTGCAGTTTAGCATTCTACCCTTCATGACACTTTAGTTCAATGAGAATTATTTAAGATACATTAATTAAAGTTAATATATCTTATTGGTAATGGCATTATTAATCATAGTCATAATGCTTTCTGTATGACTTTAAAACTGAAAGTCAACTTTACGTGTAAAAACATAAATAAGATTTTCGACAAAAACATGAACTTCCCCTTGAAGAATGTTACTAACCCACTATTAATGAAACATAACCGGCAATGTTCGTCAACCCCAAACCAGAACTTGCCTGATTTGATGAAAGAATTTTACTCCTAAAAAGCACCCAACATTTCAGGTTCGTACACATAATAGCTGAAAAGTCCATGTTGATACCCCTACCTCAAATTTATTTTCTGGTTTGAAGGGGATTTCTTCTTTGTCAGTAAAATCACTCTTATCATCCATTGTACCAGGAAAAAATCACTCATCTTACTAAGATATCTTGACTCTTCTCATTAACATCTCCAGAAAATAACAGGGGACAATGGCTCATCTCCTTCCTTTAATAAAGTTAGTTCTCTTTGCTATCCATTTGATAATAATAAACAACACCAAAATGGATGTATTTTATAGTTAAGGATAGATTCAGAATCACAACCTAGCCAGAGACAAAGTATCCCGCCACGCGGTGGGAGGGGGGGTGATGGAGGAGGGCAATAAGGCTTTGTTCGACTTACATATTTCCACTCTTCTGTTGAAATCTTTCTTCTGTGAACTGACTCTGCTAGTGGGACCACCCTAGAGATAAAGCTTCATGGAAAAAGCCGTTATCATGTGCCATCCTTTCTAAGTATGGGGTCACGTATCCCTTTTTTTGTGAAGCTGAACAATCATAGCTCCATCAAACTTCAAACTGAAACACTTCCAACAAACAAACGACAACAATAGCACAGTCCAGTCCCCTAAAAGAAGAATCGGAACGCCACGCCCGTATGAAGCTGATAACATTATTAGCCCGCTTTCCGCATGCCAGTCTAAGAACAGAGTGGTCGACGAGAGCTGTCATATAACCAAATTGTCCTGTTGGGTCTGTCGCTCATTTTCTAATTGACTGTCCACACCTTACCCTGTCCACACCTTACCCTGCCCAAAGGAAGGCCCCCCTAAATTAGTTGATATCGTACCCGTTTTGAATGGATTGTGTTAAGCTGCTATTCTAATGTTGCTTGCTATTTGAAGAGTGGATCTGCGCGCAGCTGGATTCGTTGAAAGAGAATAGGGGGATAATAAATAGAGAATGAAAATTGAACCGCTTAACTCTTTGCATTTGCAATAGCAAATACTTTGGTAAAATTAAAAAAAAAGGAGAGATATAAATAAAATACCCCAGCCATTAGGCTAACTTGGTCCCTAACAATGTGGCACACACGGACATGAGTCATTTGGAGACCTACTTTGAGGGGTCAAATATGCTTCATCTGGACTCATAATAGTTGGAAGTGAATATTGTGAAGGATTTATCTCAATTATCAACCTTAAGAGTTATCAGGGAATTGCTACGGATAAGTTAGTTGTTTGGAAATAATTTTATATCTAAACAATGAAAGAAAAGAAAATAAATAAGGGTTTACAACAAAAACAAAAATAAAGGTTTACTCCAGAAGTCAAATTATTTATTTGACGTGAAACAACACAAAACTCTATTGAAGTTAAGAAATGCCACAAGGAATATATATCAAAGTTGTCCATCAATTAAAGGGTTATTTGCAACTTTGATACCCTAAGTTTATAACTTCTAAATTTTGATACCCCAAAGTTTTTTTCACATTTTGATACTCCAAAGTTTGTAACTTCTAGATTTTGATAACCCAAAGTTTTTTTTGACATTTTGATACCCCAAAGTTTTTTTTGACATTTTGATACCCCAAAGTTTTAATGTCATTTAACTCGAGTACATTTCTTTTCACCGGCATTTCCTTTTTTTTGTTTAAAATGTATCACATGCTTAACATGTGATTCATTTGGGAAATGATACCCTCGTGATGAGAAAAAAGTTCCTCTACCTCATTTCTTCTTCCTCATTTCTGTTTAGACCACCTATTCTTACCAAAGCCCTAATCGAAAGAGGGTAACAAAGGGATAGAGGGATCTATTTTCCATTGTAAGGGTATTACTGCCCTTAAATATATCACTTATTAAGCGTGTGGTAGATTTTAAATAGAGTAGTGCAACAGAGGATAGTAAAGTTAAATGACATTTAAATGACAGTGAAATTTTGAGGTATAAAAGTGTTAAACAAAATTTGGGATATCAAATTAAAAAGAGGCATAAACTTTGGGGTATCAAGGTGTCAAAAAGATTTTGGGGTATCAAAGTTAGAAAAAGGTGTAAACTTGAAGGTACAAAAGTGCAAATAACCATCAACTAAATGATAAGAAAACTACATCAATCATTAACCAACGAATCAATTATAGTCACAATTACTAGATTTTCTATTTTAATTTTAACTGAACAAGTGTTGCCAACTTAGGTTCAATTATTAACTAATTAGTGAAGGATAAAGGCCAAAGGTGAAATCAAAATGGGGTTGCAAACCTAGGGTCCATTATAAGCTACTTTTATATATAGAAGGTTAAATATAGAGTTCAATCAGCTAGGCAGCTAAATTGAATTTTTTCTTTCCCAAGTAAACCACATTGCGCTGGAGTCTGGACCCTCCTCGCCTCTCAGGTAATACATCTCACTCCTTTCACTCTCTCTTACTTCTTTCTAAACTACAAAACTATATGTGTTCAAACTCTAAACCCTTCCTCTCCAAATGCTCTTTTTCTCCTTCGATACCTCGAGCATTATATCTTCTTGCTGGCATTAGCTCACATCTACACCGCCTGCCTATGATTACCAACCTTGTCAACACCTCCAACATTTTCAACATCCCTGCTCTTTGCTTTTCTGATGAAAAGATAATGAAGACTTCATCATCTATAAAGTAATAAAGCATGGAGCCACAGATAAGCCAAGATGCTTCACGACTATGACTACAAAATCAATGATAATGATTTTGACATTAGTTCTGATGATTTCATGAGCCTAAGGCAGAGGAAGCAGTTGTGGTTGATGGTGGAAGGTAAAGTCGACGACAATAGACGTGAAGATAAGGAACAATGAAGAGATTAGTTCATTGGGATGAATGGTTCTGGATAGCTAGATCATGTTTATCCAAATTAAACCAATCTTCTTTGATACAAAGTTTTTGTTTTCCTTCTATTTTTAAGCTACTTGGCTTTGTTTGTGTTAAAAAACTATGAACCAACCAACTTTAGCACCATTTCTGACATATAAAAAGCTTGGACGTTTAAAAATAATTGAGTCCGTTTATTTCTGTTTTCTTTTTTTTCCTCCCTCTTTTGAGCCCACCTATAATTCAAATCAGCATATTGTCTGGTGAATGCTATTACTTCTTGCAAATTATACATCTTAGTTCTTCATTAAGGCTCCTTCCATGTCTGGAGACTTTGCAGACATGGTTGTTGGTTGCACCAGAAAACATTGTGTGATTATGGTTGTCATATGAAACTAAGATTGACAGATGATCATGAAAACTGTGTCAATCTTTTCCCCCAAGTATCCAAAACTGAAATGTGTCATGACAGCTGATGCATTGTGATGAAAAGGATTAAGAAAATGATAGTGATGGCATTGTTTTCTAAAGAATCCCACTTCATGACATATGCATATTGCATTCCATGAAACACAAAAATAAAGACATTAGAAAACTATTACCAGAGTAACTTAGCTGGAACCATCATATGAAAACTATAATAGGAAAGAAATTGGATGATACTTCAACACTTACATAAGTTCATTTCCAACAACTATAGCAGTTGGACAGGACCAATCCAAGTCATAGACAGAAACCTACAATTACACCACATATTTTTGTTAATTTGAGTGTGTGCCCTGAAAATAACAAGCTTTGATTAAATTTATATAGATACCGTATCTATTCCAAGATAAGTTGTTGCAATGCGGTAACCGCGCATCCTCAAAGCCTCAAAGCATTCTCGAGGTGAATTCCACAGCTCAATATCTAGCCATTTCTCAGCGCCCATGCTAACATGTCGATTATCTCTATACCTGTCACAAGCTTTCAAGATCTTAGTCAACACTCAAGTTGTGTCAGCTGCGTAATCAGGAAAATAAATAATTTTATGACAATTTGAAGGTTGGCCTTCATTAAATGAGCTTAAACAGCATAACCAATAAATAAGATCATCCATAGTTTTCAGAAGCCCATAAACTCTTGTATAAGCCCCTAACAATCTCCAAGGAAGCTTCCATATGCATAGTAGGAAAATGCATCCCGTTTACTATAGTATATCATCAATGTCTACTAAAGAGAAGCAGTAATCTTGCAGATTAGGTGTAATTCTTTCACCTCAAATTTAGCAGCACCTTTTCTTGCCACCGCACGAGATCACGTGAACAGACTGAATCCCCAACGCATCGGCCGACCGAAACGCCGCCGAAACGTTGCCGAAATCAGTCAACCCCTCAACCACCAAACACACGGAATAGCTCCGGTTCTCCACGGCTCTCCGGATCCTCTCCTTTCTCGCATCCATTATGTAAGGATCCATAGCTTCGATCACTTCACCGCAACCCAGCTCAACTGTTCCCGCCCTGTAAACATCCAGATAAGGAAACCAGCGGCCGTTGCTCAGCCCGCTATCGGGTTCGGATCTCCGCTCCATTTTCATCAGGCGGTCGATTTGGTCGCCTTTGGTGAGTAGTTCTTCGACCGTGTCTTCGGATCGAGTGGTGGCGGGTTCGGAGGCCGAGGAGGAGGCGGCGGCGGCGCGGAAAGGGGGGAACCCTAACCCTAGGCGAGAGGAGCGGGGGCGAGGAGAGGAGAGGCTGTGTCCTTGATGGGGGGGTTTGCATCTGGATTTATTCCGGTTGAAGGAGGAGAGTGAGATGCGAGTTAGGGTTTTGCAGGTCGCAGCCATTTTTTTTTTTTTTTAATTTACCCCCCCCACCGTTCTATTTTTAACAAATGGAGGGAAGGAGATATTTGGATAGGGTTTTAGAGGCGGAAGAATTGGGGAGCGGTTTCGGAAACTTTTTACACATATCTCCTTGAGCTCTTTCATAATTTCCTCCGGTTTTGGTACTAGTCCCTCGCATCTTGTATATTTTCAAAATTAGCCCCTCAGGTCATTGGACTGCCATATTAGGTCCCTCTAATAATCAGATTTCCAAATTCTCATTTTTGCATAATAGTGGGGTATTAAATTGCAAATTTGAAAAACTCCTGGGTATATGAGTGCCACCGAGAACAAGTGAGTGCATATAAGTGCAAAGTGAGGAAAGTTATAAGAGTAAGGGTAGCAAGCTGCCACCGCCCGCTCTCAAGGCCTACGTGGCGGTGGGAGCTCGTGCAAACCCTCCTTGTACCCTCCAGCAAGCTCCCAAGGAGCTGCTTTGGGTTGGCGTGGCACGGAGCTTGGGAGCTTGTGCCACAGAGCTCACAAGCGTTCCACAAATTTGTGGAGCGGCTTTGGGAGCTCCCAAACTATTTAAAAAAATGCTTTTTACAAAACAAACCACTACATTTGAACCTATAACCCAATTTGAAATGTGTGTTAAAAATTAGCCGTTGTACAGTAAAAAATTAGCTGTTGAACAGTAAAAAATTCTATAAATTCTCAATTCACTACACAAATTATTACACACAACTCTCTCAAAAAAACTCTATATTTTCCTATCAAATTACAAATCTCATGGATCACTCCCAAAACTTTTATTCGCAACTCCTTAACGGTGAATGATCGACCTTATACCCGCCGTTCTATACAGACGTCATAGAAGAAGGTCACACCATCGAGTTCTCGCAATCGGCAACACAACAAGTGTCATCCCAAGAAACACTAACCATAAAGAAGAAGAAGGCTTACACGCGGTCCAAAAATTGGACTGTCCACGAGGATAAAGCTTCTTTGTGTCTGCTTGGCTGAACACGAGCCAATACGTCATCCAAGGTACGGGGCAACACAAAGATAAGTTTTGGCACAGAGCTAACGATTACTTTATCCAATACTCCACTGATCCAACGAGCCGCACACCAAACCAAAATAATGCATCGTTGGTCAACGATTCAACTATCCGTAAACAAGTTCTGCGGGTGCGTTGCTCAGATTGAAGGAAGACAAAGATCTGGTACGGGAATTATTGACCAGGTAAATATTTAACTTTATATTTTTATGTAAACGCCGTAGCATTGAAGAGAGGAATATATATGTTTAATTATTCTAAATTTAACTATTGTGTAGACTGCAGAAGTAAAAGAATTATACCAATCACTTTATGGTAAGTCATTCATGTTTGACCATTGCTGGGTTGAGTTGCGTCATCATCAAAAGTGGATCTAACAAATAGAAACTTACAATAAGATTCGATTACAACCGAGAAGAACCACAAACTCTGATTCCTCACCAAACAGTTCCATGCCAGTGACCTCATCGAGTTGCACACTGACTCGGATGATGTTATAGCAAGGCCTGAAGGGAGGAAAGCGACAAAGCTTAAGAGGAAACAAAATGTGGAAAACTCTGAGTCCGCTAAGTCCATCATGGGAGAGGCTTTCGCGTGGATGAAGCAAACCACCAATCAAAAAATGGATCTAAAACAGAAGAAACAAGATGATGATATCATGAAGATGGATCTCTCAACACTCAATTCAGTTCAACGATAATACTTTGAAATGCGTCAGACAGAGATATTGGAGAGGTGGATGTCTAAGGGTTCTTCCTAATTATTATATATTATATTGTATTAGATTTATGATTGTACTCGCATCGCATCCTCATTAGTTCTTCCTAATTATCAAATATTATCTTGTATTAGATTTATGAGTCTACTTGAAGTTGAAAATTTTGGCATTGAATGAAAACAACTACTTTATTGAAAATAAAATTGGCGTAATACAACAACTCGAACTTCTTTGCTGAAATTATATTAGACATAAAGAAACTTAATCCTCGGCGATGGATCCCTTGAGCTGCCACAGATGCTCTATCAAATTATTCTTTAGTGATTTGTGTGTTTGCGTATTCCTGATCCGATGATGATTTTAGATGAACTCAATTAGAGGCATCGTCCGCACATGAGAAGGTTCAACGACTGGTATCGAATTAGTAAAATCGAAGTTGTTGTCCAATTGACAATCTCGTTCATCTTCAACGATCATGTTATGCATTATGATGCAATCTGTTATGATGTCTTTCAACACACTAGGTTGCCAGAAACGTCCTGGTCCACGAACAATCACAAATCGAGCTTGCAACACGCCAAAAGCTCGCTCCTGGTCCACGAACAATCACAAATCGAGCTTGCAACACGCCAAAAGCTCGCTCAACATCTTTTCTTGCGCTCTCTTGTTGTTGAGCAATCGCTCAACATCTTTTCTTGCGCTCTCTTGTTGTTGAGCAAAGTACTTATGCTTGTTTCCTCGAGGTGCTGGTATAGTCGTTACTAATGTGGACCACTCTGGGTAAATCTCGTCGGCGAGATAGTATCCCATATTATACTCGTGGCCATTGACAGTATAGTTGCATGGTGAAGCTCTTCCCTCTGCAAGTTGTGTGAAAACCGGTGAACGATGTAGAACATTGAGGTCATTGTGAGACTCCGACAGTCCAAAGAAGGCATGTCATATCTAAAGATCTTTGCTAGATACGGTCTTCAAAATAATTGTAGGTTCATGAAAATGCCCAGTATACATACCTTGCTAAGCGGTTGGACAGTTCTTCCATGTCCAGTGCATGCAGTCGATGCTCCCAAGCATACCAGGAAAACCTCATTGTGAACATTCCTCGAGCAGGCGTGCAACGTCTTCATTAGTCGGTGAATGAAGGTATTCCTCCCCAAAAATGTTGATAATCGATCGAACGAACCTCTTCACGCTCTCAAGCGACGTACTTTTACCGATCCGAACATAGTCATCAACGGAGTCAGCGGATGCTCCATATGCGAGCATCCGCATAGCTGCAGTAATCTTTTGAAGGCTAGATAGTCCCAACTATCCAGCATCATTCCTCTTTTGGACGAAGTACTTGTCATGTTCGATGACTGCGTCGTGGATTCGAAGGAATAACGAACGCGTCATTCTGAATCTTCGACGAAAAAAATGAAGAGAATAGGTTGGTGCATCAGCAAAATAATCTTGGAACAACCGATTATGGCCTTCCAGTCGGTTTTGATGGAGCACAATACGTCTTTTTGTGTTGAACTGAAGTTGAACCTTTCTCTTGTTCTTCTTCCTCGATGACAACAGCTCCCATAAGAAAGAACGTATTCATCATTTCATCATCGCTAGAGCTAGATGAGCTAGTCATTTTGTTTTGGGAGATGATGGGTTGAGGTGAGAGTGCGTCGAATTTTATAGGAATCAGTCAGTTGACGGTCAAAGTTTGTGATACCTCGAACTTCGTGCCTAACCTCAAAGACCGTGGGTTACTTCGAAGACTGCGGGTTACCTCGAAGACCGTGTGTGCTCCCTCGAAGGCTGTATCCAATGGTTAGAAATGAAATAAAAAAGGTTTAAATATAATTAAAAGTAATGGGTAAAAAAATTTAAAATAGAAGAGGGGTTCTTTTTTGATATTGTTGGAGCTCCTACCTAGGAGCTTGTTGGAGCTCCATAAAATAAGGAGGGCCTCCCAAGTCTTATTTTTTAATTTTTTATTCTAAAATGCTTGAATTATCTTGAGAGCTTGCTGACTAGGACTCCCAAGTAGGAGCTTGCTGGACTTGCTCTAAGGCAGCTATGTTAGGGAATCCGAAACAATCAAATCGGATCTTTGCTCTTCCAGACCTTACAAAAAAATCAAATAGAAAAGTAGGAAATTCATCACAAAAAAATCAAAACTTGTAAAGAAGATAAAAGAGACGAACACACAGATTTAACGAGGTTTGACAATGTGCCTATGTCCTCGGCCACACCACACAATTTCTTTGGCTCCGTTTGGATACCATTGTGTTTTACTTGTTTCCATAGTGTTTTTGCCAAAAATAAAACACCACGCGTTTGAAAACCATGGTGTTTTTTGAGCTAAATCATCCTCAAACAAAAAACAAAACACTTATTTCAAAACACCTTTTAGGTGTTTTAAGTTTGGTGTTTCGGGTTTGAGTTTGAGAATGTGTTAATATAATATCTAACATAATATATTAAATATAATTATTATAGAGTTATTATCAACATTCTTATTATATTATACTATACTATACTATATTATAGTTAATTTAATATATTAGTAATATTTGTTAAATAATATAAAAAGATAATAAATAAAATATCTTATATAATAATATAGTAACATATTAAATACCAATATTTAATATGTTAATAATGTATTATATAATAATAAAACAATAATAAAATATAAATAAACTAATTAAAATAATAAAAAATTTATTGATTCTAACAAATGTTAATGTAAGAATAATATATTCATATATAATAATATTTATTTATATCATAAATAGTAATATATTATTAAAGTACTATTAATAAACTCTAACATAAAAACTATAATATATTATATAATATTAAAATATTTATAATATATTAACTTATTAATAACATACTAGTAATAACATGATAATAACATTATTAATAATATTATATTATATGAATAATAGTATAATATTATATTATATTAATAATAGTATAATATTATATTAATAATAAAATAACATTATTATAAAAATATTAATATAATATACAACAATAACAAATTGATATACCAAAATAATTAAATATATAATTATTTAAAAATAATATGTAATAATTATAATATAATAATAATTGTAATTTAATATATCATATTAAAGTACAATATAATATTATAATACATTATACAATATTATATTGCATTACATTTAATACTTATAATACTATAATAATGTAAACTAAATATTATAACATTTTATTAATAATATATTTTATTATAATTAATATATAATATATTAATAATATGTTTAAAACTAATGTTATAATTGGTCAAACTAGTGTCAACCAAAAATACTTAACATAGTGTTTTGAAAATATTTTAAGAGAAAAATACAACACCATGGTGTTTTCTTACAAAAACACAATAAGAAAAACCCCATGGTATCCAAACAAAGCCTTAATTGAAGAAGAATTACAAGCTCTCAAACTAGGGTTTTATCTCTCTGAGATTCTCTCTCTTTTCTACAATCAAAAACTCTCTATTTCGTGCTCTATCAAACCCTAAAACGTTTGGGTATTTATATCAAACTCCACCCAAACAGAATTCCTAAACAGTTTAGGAAACTGTCAAACAGCGTCGCGGTCGACCACCAAGTTCCCGCGGTTGACCGTGAAAATCGACAAGGCTTAGAAAAGTTACAGGGTTTGGCGCAGTCGGCCGTGATCAAAAGACAGAAACTAAAATCCTACAAGGTTTGTGCGGTCGACCACCACGGTCGACCGCGATCAGCTCCATACTCTCCTGAGCTCCTATGCACGTTCGCGGTCTCGACCGTGGATCAGTTTGGCAGTTTTCTTCCTCGTTCTGATTCCAGCTCTGGCTTCGACTTTGGGTCTACACTTTAGACTAACAATCTCCCACTTGGAGACCAAAGTGCCTTCAGTGAGTTCACCCGAACTCTCCCCTTCTTTACATGTATCTTCTCCTCCCCTAAAAAAATTCTTTCTTCAATCAACAATATCCCGGCGATCTCGCCGATCCTCGTAGTGTGGCTCTGTCTTCATCTTCTACTCATGAAGGCCAACTGAAGTTACGCACTACTCCAGTTTCTCTATGGTGACTGTCTTCATCAACATGTCCGCCAGATTTTGACTCCCCAAAATCTTCATTGAATGTAACTTTCCGTCTTCAACTAGCGAGCATATAAAATAGTATTTGACATCGATGTGCTTCGTTCTGGCATGATATACTGGATTCTTGGCAAGATGTATAGCGCTCTGACTATCATAATAAAGAACCCCTCTCACTTGCTTCAAATCCAACTCTTCCAAGCACACGTTCGACCAGATCATTTCCTTGCTTACTTCGGTCACCGCGACATACTTAGCCTCGATTGTAGACAAAGTCACAATCTTCTGCAGACGTGAGACTCTTAGCCTCGGTTGTAGACAAAGTCACAATCTTCTGCAGACTTGAGACCCAGCTCACTGCTGTTAACGCTAAGGTATAAACATACCCTATAGTGCTTCGCCTCGTATCATGATCACCAGCGAAGTCCGCATCCACGTATCCCTGCAGCACCAACTCCTTTCTCTTGAAACATAGTGGTTTGTTAGTTGTTCCCCTCAAGTACCGCATTATTGTGACGCCCCTGGGTTCACACAAGGCTGCAGTCCAAGGTGAAACCAAGAATGTCAAACCTGCCATGCACCACACCATGCAACAACATGTTTCACCATCACAATTAATATCTATCTAGTAGAGTCAACAACAGATGTAGGTACAAAAGCAAGTAAAAGATAATACAAGAAAGACTGATGAAATGATAATAATCAAATTAATATCTCATCATCCAACATACAGAAATACATAGTCAATGTCTGAGTAGATAACCTGGAATACTCAACAAGTCTCAAATACAAATATCTGACAAGAAGGAAATAAGGCACATAACCTTTACAACCTCTAGAACAGACTCTCAAATGTCTAAACAAAAGTCTACTGTGGAGCTCCAAAAGAAAATATATAACTAAATAGACAACTGAAGCTAAAATACATCGCCATCAACCTACGACTCTCCGGGCTCCTGGCTCACTACCTGGAAGGGGGAGGGACAACGAGCGTCAAAGCGCTAGCGAGTAACATCTCGCCCAACTTCACCCTTTTTGTTTTCATGTTTAAAATTTGAGTTTTTATTTGGTTTTATGGGGCCTAAAATAGTATTTTATAGATACAATAGATTCCTTATGATATATGATATGAAAATCAAATGTTTTAGATTTTAAAAGCTCACAACTCCTAGGTATCTATGTATTAATGCATAGCACTCTGTATTGATGCATAGAATTTTTCTGTGATATTTTACATCTGGTTCGAGCATTTGCCTCGATCATCTGACATTAGTTCCCAGTCTTACTAGGTATCTATGTATTAATGCATGATAGCTGACCCAGGGGCGTCACAATTATCCACTTCACGGCCTTCCAATATTGCTTCCCTGGATTGCTAGCAAACCTGCTCACAACTAGGGGTGGAAACGAAGCGAATTTGAACGAATACTGTCTTATTCGAATTCGAATTCGGCTCAATTAGGACTATTCGTGTTCGTGTTCGAATTCGACACGAATACTATTTAGACTTCGAATTCGCTTCGTTTATTTGTGCTCGTGTTCGATAACTATTCGCGAACATTCGTTTAATACTATTTCCTGTTTAAATATCAAATTATTCATCAACTATTCAATATATATTCGACAATTATTCGCAAATCAATATATTAAGAAATTGGAATCTAAAACAACATAGCAATCACCAGTTACCAGCTTATCCAATAATCCAACTTATCTAGTAACTCAGTATCACATTACCACATACATAGGAAACAAAGAGGTATTTTAAAGTGAAATTTGCTACACACCAAGATCTTAACTCGTACATAAAGAAGTTTTACAACTTTCCAAAAAAACATAGAAGAAAAAAGTGTTCCAAAAGACTCCAGATTCTCCCAGTTTGATATTTTGGCCCTCATACAATCCAAAAGACTCCAGTTTTACAACTTATCTTGGGCTCTTTGTCGATCAAATCCTGAAAATAGAAACCAATCACATGAAAACAAAAAGGAAAAAATAATTAATGACTATATAAAACTACAACATTTAGCTATAGCCCAAGAAAGTAAGCTTTCTAACTGTTACAGTAAAACACATCATATTCATAGTCATATTAATAATTTATGTTACCATGTGTTAAAGCTTATAATAGATGGCCAATGACTATAGATAGTTTCAGAAGATAATCATACCTGCAATTATTTAAAGAATGATAATCATACCTGCAATTAACATGGACATAATCACACTATTTTGGACCAGTAGACACGGCCATCATCATAGAGGACTGTTTGGAAATCAGGTTAGATTAAGATTTATTTCTAGAAAACTTAAGCAATCGCGCTATAGTATAATGGCTCTCTTCAGTTCATGCGAGTTTCGTTTTTAAGTACCTTTTGAATTAGCTTCTATGACACAATGAAGTTGTAATTCACCAAGACTTATAGTGAGTAAATAATCTAAGTTAGAATTATAGTAAGCCAAAGCAAATAAGCTTCCAAGGTGTTAATATTTACTTTGAACACTTGAATCCCATACAAGATTAGTTTTCATCTCCATATAAAATCAACCCTGAATTGTTCCCAGCCCAACAAAAAAATTTTGATGGGTAATATTTACAACAAGTTTAATTAATAGTATTAACATATAAAAAGTTATCGAATAGTTAATAATCAGTCGAATTGAATATACCTTTAGTTAAATTCTATTCGTTTATAAGCCGAATACTAAAAAATATTTATTTAGTGTTAAATGAACTGTCGGATCGAATATGACCGAATATCTGCACGAATATTAGCCGAACTGTTTATTAAATATTTGGTTCACTTCCACCCCTACTCACAACTCCCACTGCATGGGCGATGTCCGGCCTCGTGCAAACCATAGCGTACATGAGACTCCCGATAGCCGAAGAATATGACACCCTGCTCATATGCTCTTTATCTGCATCTGTCTTAGGCGATTGCTCTTCAGATAGCTTGAACTGACTTCCAAGGGGCGTGCTAACAATCTTAGCATTCTACATATTGAACCTCTAAAGTACCTTCTTGATATATTCAGCTTGGCTCAATCTCAATGTCCCTTCAGCTTCATTCCTACTGATTCGCATCCCTAGAATCTGCTTCGCTGCACACAGATCCTTCATTACAAACTCCTTTGCTAGCTGCTTCTTCAGACTGTTTATATTTTCTAAACACGGTCCTGCTACCAACATGTCATCAACATATAATAACAAGATAATAACGCTAGACTCGAACCTTTTGAAATAACAACAATAGTCCGAATTGCATTTTCTGTAGCCATTGTTTTGCATGAAGTTATCAAACTTCTTGTACCACTGTCTCAGAGCTTGTTTCAAACCATATAAGCTCTTCTTGAGCTTGCACATTATCTCTTCATTTCCTTCTTCAATGAAGCCAACATGCTGCTTCATGTAGATTTCTTCATCCAAGTCACCATGAAGAAATGCAGTATTCACATCTAACTGCTCAAGAAAGAGGTCTTCTGCAGTTACCAAACTCAATACCACTCTAATAGTTATGAGCTTCACAACAGGAGAAAATATCTCCGTGTAGTCCACTCCTTCCCGCTGTTGAAACCCCTTCACTACTAATCTGGCTTTGAATCTCTTGCTTTCATCACTCTCTTGCTTGACCCGGTAGACCCATTTGTTATGTAAGGCCTTCTTCTGTGCAGGTAGCTGGGCTAACTCCCATGTCTCATTAGTGAGTAGAGAATCTATCTCTTCCTGCATCACATGCTCCCACTGCTGAGACTCACTCACTTGCATTGCCTCTTCATAACACTCCGTCTCACCGCTGTCTGTCAACAATAAGTAGTCAAGAGATGAAAGATATCTGATATTTGGTTTGGGTACCCTGGATGACCTCCTAAGCTCCACGCCCTGGGTAGTTTCTTCTGCACCTGGAGCCTCCTCCGTTCTGTGGTCAGAACAAACATCATCACCACTATCCGGAAGTTTCTCTATATCCATGTACCCGGATCCACCTGCATCCGAAGTGCTGCTCTCACTGCTTTGGCTATCCTTGGCATTTTTCCTGTTCTTGTACATCACTTCTTTATTAAATATCACGTCCCTGTTTCTGATGATCTTCCTGTTCTTCTCATCCTAAAGACGATACCTGAACTCATCAATACTGTATCCAATGAATGTGCACTTCTGTGACTTAGCTTCTAGCTTGTCTCTCACATGGCCACTGATATGAACATAAGCCACGCAGCCAAATACCCGCAAGTGTAAGAGATTTATCTTCTTTCCACTCCAAACCTCCTCTAGAATCCCAAAATCCAATGAAACTGATGGACCATGATTAATAAGGTAAGCTGCTGTATGCATCACATCCGCCCAAAATGTCTTAGGCAGACCTGCATGTAATCACATACTCCTGGCATGCTCCGTCAAGGTCCTGTTCATCCTCTCTGCAACGCCGTTCTGTTACGGCGTCCCTGGAGTAGTCCTCTCTAAACGAATGTCATTCGTAGTACAGAACCTCTTAAACTCATTCAGCTCGTATTCTCCACCATTGTCTGATCTCAGACAATTCATCTTCAGATCTGTCTCATTCTCTACCATGGCCTTCCACTTCTTGAAGACTCCAAACACCTCTGACTTGTGCTTCATGAAGTAGATCCACATCTTCCTCGAGTGATCGTCGATAAAGGTGACATAATATCTCTAACCACCAAAAGAAGACACACTGGCTGGAGCCTATACATCTGTATGAATCAACTTTAGCTTCTGAGCCTTAGGTGGCCTTCCACCTTTCTGGAAACTAACCCTCTTCTGCTTCCCAAAGATGCAATCTTCACAAACCCCGGCTTCCACGGTGTTGATCCCGGTTAGCTTTCCATGTGAATGTAAGATCTTTATCCCCTTCTCGCTCATGTGCCCTAGCTTATTGTGCCACAGATCTGTACTCTCTTTGTCAGCTGCAATTGCGAGGGTGTTACTCGCATATAAGGTGAGGTAGAGAGTTTCTAGTTTATTGCCTCGAGCAACAACCATCGTACTGATGGAGATTCTCCACGAATCCCCTGTGAATGTCGAAACATAGCATTCTGCTCTAAGCTGTCCTACCAAAATAAGATTCCTCTTCAGCTTCGGCACATGTCTCACGTTCTTCAAGGTCCACTTAGAGCCCTTCTTCTGAATCTGCACTTCACCTTTTCCAACAATATTACATGGCTCGTTATTCCCCAAATATACTTTTCTAAAGTCCCTTGCTACATAATTCTGAAAGAGCTTCCTGTTAGCAGTGGCGTGGAAAGAGACTCCTGAGTCGATGACCCAAGAATCTGAGTCGCTATCCATAGCAAGGATCAAGACATCCTGCACGATATGAGCCTCCTGCTCACCCGCATCCTTCTTTGAACTCTTGCAGACTGAAGACATATGACCCTTCTGGGCATAGTTCCAATACTTCCCTTTAATAGGTCTAACCTTCGAGTTCGACCTCTTCTTCACTGATTTTGACTGATTTCTGTTCTGGTTTCCTTTCTTCTGGCTTCTGCCTCTCTGTTCGAAGTTTAGGGCTGAACCTGAACCTTCTGATTCGAACGATTTCCTTCTAACCTCCTCGGATAGAATCATGCTAACAACCTCACTCAGCTTCAACTTCTCCTTCTTCGCCGAATTGCTGATTACCGTCACACAATCTGCCTAACTATCCGGCATTTGCGCTAGAATCAATAGGGCTTGTACTTCGTCATAAAATGTGATGTCTACGGAGATGAGTTGATCAACAATCGTGTTGAACTAGTTGAGGTGCATCATGAAGGACCATCCTTCTGTCATCTTGAGGTTGAAAAGAGTTTTGACGAGATGCACCTTGTTTGCTGCCGATGGTTGCTCGTACATCTTCGCGAGCGCTTCCATAAGCCCCACCGTCATCTTCTCCTTTAATATGTTGTGGGCTACTGATTTGGCGAGCGATAACCAGATTTGCCCTAGAGCCTTCCTATCCAGTATCTCCTAATCACGATTGACTCCTCTTTCTTCTGTCCCTTCTCCTTACCCATCAACGGACGATACAAGTCCTTCTGGTACAAATAGTCCTTCATCTGCGACTTCCAGTAGGCGAAGTCTGAACCATCAAACTTCTCGATCTTTGATTTGATTTCCTCTGCCATGGCTTTCACACAAATTGCTGAACGAAGCTCTGATACCAGTTGTTGGGGAATCCAAAACAATCAAATAGGATCATTGCCCTTCTGGACCTTGTGTTAAAAGTAGGAAAGTAGGAAATTCACCACAAATAAAAAATCAAAACTTGTAAAGAAGATAAAAGAGACGAACACACAGATTTAACGAGGTTCAGCAACGTGCCTACGTCCTCGGGAGCCATACCACACAATTCCTTTATTAATTGAAGAAAAATTACAAGCTCTCAAACTAGGGTTTTATCTCTCTGAGATTCTCTCTCTTTTTTGTAGTCAAAAACTCTTTTTTTCGTGCTCTATCAAACCCTAAAATGTTTGGGTATTTATATCAAACTCAGCCCAAAAAGAATTCCTAAACAGTTTAGGAAACTGTCAAACAACGCCGCGGTCGACCGCCAAGTTCCCGCGGTCGACCGTGAAAATCGACAGAGCCTAGAAAAGTTACATGGTTTGGCACAGTCGACCGCCAAGCCAGGCGCGGTCGACCGTGATCGAAAGACAAAAACTAAAATCCTATAGGGTTTGTGCGGTCGACCGCCACGGTCGACCGCCACGGTCGACCGCGATCACCTCCAAACTCTCCTGAGCTCCTGTGCACGTTCGCGGTCGACCGCCGCAAACTCGCGGTCGACTGTGGATCAGTCTGACATTTTTTTTTCCTAGTTCTGATTCTAGCTCCGGCTTCGACTTTGGGTCTACACTTCAGACTAACAAGCTAATCTATTTAGCCTTCAATGAAATGAAAGACTCTCTCTTCCATCCACAAAGGTTTGTTCACTGTAGGGACTAACACGAAGTGGCCTATAGGAATTGGGGGACTAGCTAGCAATATTGATGATTTTAAGGACAAAGTTAAACAAATGAAAGGCACAGGGAACCCATACCAAAAAGACACTGAGAATTTACTGAAATCTCTCCTAAATTCTTTCGAAGAAAATTTCACTGAATTCGAGCGGTCACGGTTACGAGGAGGAGAGGCGTCCAAGTAAAGCACGTATCAACCCCATCCTCTTCCCCTGCGAGAGAAGAGCTAGAAATTTACTGGGTCATTTCAGTGGAAGAGGAAGAATCATGCTGTCCTCTTTATCTATGGCCTCACCCTCGCCCGCTTCCTCTGTCTCAAACACGTTCACTTGCGGCTCTCAGAGGAGCTTCAGAACTATGGGCTGCAAAAAGCCCAGCTTGGTTCTTCCACAGAGGCCCATTTCTCTGATCAATCCATCTCGAGCTCTCGAGCTTGCCTTCCCTTTGGCTGCCTCCATCTCCATTATCCTGTGGTCAAATCCAGGTATTTCGTCTGTTATCTTTTGCTTCCTTAATTAATAATTGAGGTATTGCTTTAAAATTGAAAATTTTTAGCCAGTTTCATAGATTGGGGATGTAATACTTCTTCAAGTTGTCAAAGTTATGCAGTGTAGGGCAACAAAAAAATATTGGAAGAATATGATTCACGCCGATGACCTAACAATTTGAGATAAGGTCGTGTGAAATTTCAATGTCTCAGAAACTTAAGTTATGCGAAACCCACTTTGAAACTTTTGAGGTAGTTTGATTCTCAATCTCTCTAAGTGCCTATCAACTTCTAGAGTGGTCTAAATTTCCCCTCAAACAAGTGGTATCGAAATTCAAGTTGTGGCCCAAGTGGGAGTGGATACCAACATATATAAAGCCTGAAGATGTCGAGAAAATGATTGAGATCAAGTTAGCCCCACGCATGATGGAGCATGCAGACAGAGAGATCATACAAATGTCGGTGATGTTCCATGGTTGCTGGTTTAGAACAAATCAGGTAGACTAAACTATGATTAGCCCACAACTGGTTAAAGAATTTTAAGATGCTGGCGATGTCATTGTGTCAGTGATTTTCAATTTAGACAGAACTCAGGTTAGCCCATGAATGATAGATGGTGTCCATGATTGTCTACAGGAGTGATTATTGTCTGAAAGGTGGGAGGCAGATTCTAGGGATGTTGGTATCCATGCATGTTGCCTCTTTCCATGGTCGTCCATTAAGACCAAGTGAGCGAGGACCCACTGCTCCGGTGGATGATTGAGCTAGGCTCACGAATGAAGGGAACGACTGTGGGGAGTCACTATATATAGTCTCGTATTGAAAGAATTAGAAAAGATGGCGGACTAAAATAAAAAAGTTGGGACCAATCTCTAATAGCGTAAGCTTTTGGTTTAATTTGGTAGTCGATCTGTGGTAACTCCCAAATTATATATACACATACCCCATTTTATATCTTGAAGATTAAAAGTGCATTGGAAGTTCTATTTTCTCGTTCCTACAGGGTTTCTTGATAGCGGGATAAAGTTGAGATATGTAGGCCCTTTGGTGATATGAGCGTAGCCATTTCATATTGTAATCAGTTTTTTGTTATGAAAAATTCAATTGGAAATTTAGGGTAAATTGCATGCATCTCTCTTAAGGTTTCTAGAGTGGTAAAACGCACCCCAACGCCCCACCCCCCACCCCCAGGCGAAAGAACACCGAGTTTCATTTATCCCTCCAATAAGGCTTAATTTTGTTAACTTGCCATTTCAAACATGTATTACTTAAGATTTAAATTGCCCTTGAATGCTCCTTTTCTTCTTGGGTAAATGCAGACAACCCCTCATCGATACCTTTGATAGGACTTCTCTATCTTCATCATTTTCATTAGGGTTAATTTTAGAAAACCCCCACAACTATGGGAGTTGTCTCAGAAAATCCTTGTCAACTATGGGGATTGTCTCAGAAAACCACCCTCCACTATTTTAATTTGAGGAAACCCCCTCAACTTCGTGGGTGTTGCAGATAACCCCTCAACTTTAAATTTTTGACTCAACTCCATTCAACTATATGGGTTGTTTTATAAAACCTCTAACGTTTGCAACTTTCACAGCAAATCCCTCTGACATCACCACTTCAACATTTGAAGTGACCTAAATACCCTTTTAAGAACTTTTTTCAGATTAAAAAAACTCCTAACCATTAAAAAAACACCCTGAGCCATTTATGAACCCCCCCCAACCCTTCTCTTTCTCTCCTCCCTCTCTCATCCTCTGGAAAAATACAACTTTCTTTATGACTGATGGGTATCTTAAGTCTTTTTAAGTCACGTGCCTATTACTTGACATGTTATACTTAATGGTGTTAGTTAGGGGGGTTGAGTGAGAAAATTTTGTGGGTTAAGTCAAATTTTCAAAGTTGAGGGCGGATATCTACAACACCATCAAATTTGAGAGGGTTTTAATAAAATTGAAATTATTGATTTGGCTACTGAGGGGTGGTAAGTGCTACTGAAGGGTATGGACGAGAGAGTTATCGTCATTTTATCCTTTCCTCTTTTAGTGTCCATGACATATATAGATTCGAAGTAACCATTAAAATTCCTGAACTATCTTATATTCTAGTGTACAATATATACTAACATAGTTGATATTTTTTGTGGAATTTTCTAAGTCGTCCATATTAAGCTTATTAAAATCATGGAAGTCATTTTGTTAACTTTTGTTGTTAAAAAAAACATTTATTTGATAGGAATTTTTACAGTTTTTACTTATGGGGTGATCCTTTTGACTATGACAATTATCAGTTTCTCCGTTGCTTGAAACACATAGTTTTTAAATGATTATTCCAGGCAATTCCATCCTAGATAGTAGTATATAACTTTTTCTAAGAGAAATTTAACAGAAAGAAACTTTGAGTGATTAATGTAACTGATAGAAATATTCGAAGGGAAAAGTGATGACCTTTGGGTAATATATGCCACTTCTAGAAACCTTGTGAGGAAAATGTATACTATGATTATTTCATTTGTCCAATAAGATTGGATATCTGCTCCAGTGAATAGAAAAAGGTTTAGTTTTTCTTCCGTTAGTAGGGTAAAATTACAGATTTGACCCTATGCAATTCGAGCATGGCCATTTTATCACTTTGTTCTTTATGTTTACTTTGAAAGTTATGTATCTCTTCTTAATTTGTCATAAGTATCTACTGTCATTTTCCTCGAGAATCGAGTAATTGGTGGCTTTTAAAAGTTTGGCTTTCATGTTCATTTAAAAGTATTTTTGGCATGGTAATTTAGCAGTTAACTATAAAGATGAAGGTGAATTCTGAAATTTTAGGGATTGATATTGCAATTTATCCAATTGTTTTTGCAACTTATCTCAGAATGCAATTGAAGGATTGTTTGCAGTCAGTTGCTATCTGCAGTTGATAAAATTATCAACTTTTTAATATTTATTATTTATCATTTATATTCTGACTATGAGAAACAATTTTCATGTTTCCAAAAATATCACTCATCTTGTTACTAACTTGTAGACTTTTTTGCATGAAGCGCATGCTGGTTTTTTGTCAGGCTCCTCCGGCTTGGAATCGATCCCTGGCCCTGAGCTGCCAAAGATTGATTTTCTCAGCAAATGGAATGGTGTGTTTGTTTAGATATTATCTAACATTTCTCTATAACATTTTTTCCTCAGCAATATTCATTACAACAAGCTTTTGAACTTTTTGCAGAGAACAATCAGAAAAAATACGCTGAGCTTGACAATAAGTTCAAATCATCTACTGTACTTAAGGAACTCCTGGAGAAATCTAAACAGAATAAGGAGAGGTAGCAACTGTACCATAATCAAATTAACTGTTTCTCAATTATACTCCTATCAGTTTGTTTATGCAATTGATGGACAAACACTTCACTGATACAATTGATTATATAGTAATTTAGCTCATCAATTTGAAAAAAATAAAAATAAAAATATGCAGGTGCAAAAATATTTAAGTTTTTGTGGAATTATTGTCAGGAATCAAAAAGAGATCCAAGATAAATATTGCTTGCGAGGTGCAGAATGGGGTGTTGGAGACTGCTCCGCGCAAGGAATGACTCCAGAAGAACGAGATGAATTCATTTCAATGTTAAAGAAGAAGGCTGGAGAGTGAACAAAAAGATGGGAGTTTCAAAGTTTGTTCCCTACAAATGCACTTATATTTGCAATATTTCTCATTGTCGTTGTAGATGAATCCCATTTTAGTATTAGAGCCTACAAATGATAGAAATGAGATGCTAGATTTGGTGTGTAGACTGCAATCAAGGTGTATAACTTGGGATAGATCAAATACACTTGTTTTTCTGTACATTGTGTTCTTATGCCTGTATAAATATTAAGAGATGAAGAGAAGAGAAATTTGACAAATAGGGTTGCCCAATCCTAGATGGGACCCTCATGTGTATTTATATCTCTAGGTTATATACTTACATATACACCTTCATATACAATTCCATATCAACA
>NC_033801.1:35316644-35361074 GCF_001876935.1 Asparagus officinalis | reverse complement strand
TAACCCCCCCCCCCCCCATCCCACCCTACCCCACCCAACCTAAAAAAAATCTGTGTGGGAAGACACATGGACAGATTGGACTTCAAGAAGAGAAACCGTTGAGCGATAAGCCCTTAGTGAAGATATTCGCAAGTTGAAGATGAGTCGGACCATATTGAACCACTAAATCATCATCAGCATCTCTCTCCCAAACAAAATGATAATCAACCTTTATATGTTTGCTTCGATCATTGAGAATTGGATTGGTAGTAATGTGGGTAGCACTAACACTATCACACAACAGAGTCATCAAGTGTCGAAGGACAATGTCGAGCTCATCCAAGATATGGTGAATCCACATAGTCTCAGCCACTGTGTATGCAAAAGCCTGGTAGGCTACTTCAATAGAGGATTTTGACACAGTCGGTTACTTTTTGGAGCGCCAAGAAATGAGGTTAGGACCAAAGAAAATAGCTTATCCAGATGTAGAGCGAAAGCTATCGGGAAATTTGCCCAATTAGCATCAGAATACGCAATAACTGTAGTCGGTTGAGATGCATGATGAAGTGATAAGCCCTGATCAGATGTATCTATCAAGTACCTATAAACTCTTTTTACAGCAAGTAGGTGAGTAGTCGGAGGAGAATGCATAAATTGAGATAGTCTATGAATAGCAAGTGTAATATCTGGCATTTGTAATTGTAAGATACTGTAAAGCACCAACCATACTCCTATATTCAGAAAATTCCGTTAATAATTCTACATCAATTAGGGATAAAGTAGTCTTAGCTGCAATCAGAGTACGGATTGGTGTAAGAGTGTGAAACTAAAATTTATGTAAGAGATCCTGAGCATACTTATGTTGAGTCAAGAAAATAGCATCTGCCATACGAGTAACTTGAATACCCAAAAAATAATAACTATCACCAAGATCCTTCATTGCGAATTGATGAGACAATAAGCTAATGAAACGATGTAAGAGTAGGTGAATTACCTGTAAGAACAATGTCATCAATATATAAAAAAGTATAAGAATATTAGGACATCTTCAAGTTAGAAACATGAAGGTATCAGTTTTGCTGCTTTCGAAGTCAAAAGATAGGAGAAAACTGCTAAAACATTAAAACTAAGTATGTAGTGCCTACTTTAAACCATAAATAGCCTTGTTCAGTTTTGCAAACATGGTGCATGAAACGAGGATGAACAAAACACGGAGGTTGTTTCATGTACATCTCTTCAGTGAGAAAACCACGTAAGAACGCATTCTTAACATCAAGTTGTCAAATGACCCAACCAAAAGAGATAGCTAAAGAAAGAACGAGGTGAATAGTAGTGGGTTTAATATCAGGATTATAAGTCTCATGAAAATTAATTTCAGCTTGCTGATGAAAACCTTGAGCAACCAAACGAGTTTTATACCGCTCAATGGATCCATCTGAATTGTATTTTATCTTGTAAATCCACTTAGAGCCAACTAAAGTTTTAAGTTCATCAAATAGAACCAATGTCCATGTGTTATTATTAATGAGTACAATAAATTCTTCTGCCATTGCATTTCGCCATTTATGATCTTTGTGTAGGCAAATAAAATTACATTTATCCCTAACAAAAGAAGATCAAAGGTTCGCCTGCGAGGCTGGATTTCGCTTGAAGTTCACCTGCAAAGATTTAAGTTCGTCCACGAAGAACGAACTTCACCTAAAAGTTGTGTAGGGTCCTGTTTTTGCTTATGTATACCAAGTGTAGGATCGTGACCCTTAAGAATAAAGCGTGCTCTTATAAAAATCTACGAAAGCTTTACACTTAAACACTAGAGGGTGAGTTTGCAAAGTAGATTATAAATTATAAAGAAAGAATGACAATCTCAGAAAATAAACATCACAAACACAAGCATGTATACTGGTTCCACCTCCCCGATGTACATCCAGTCTCCAAACAAATCCCGCTTGAGAGTTTCCACTATTATTTTGAAACCTTACAAAATCAAAAGCAAACCTGATCAATTTGCAAGACCATGCAAATTGTAACCCAATTGACAAGACCATGCCAATCGTCACACCGATTTCTAGACCAAGAGATCAACCCTCTCAAACCTGAGAGAACCTTCATTGAATTCATGTACAATTCTAATCCTATAAGCGTTGATGTGGATGTGAACGTGTAATAGTAGCTTATCAATCTTTTTAACTCTCTGAATATTGCCTAAACAAGCTCTAAGAATGATAGGAACAAAGGTAATATCAGAAACTTTCTTTTATGGAAAACAGATTGAAAAACTAAAAGTTTAGAGAGTTAATTTGCACAATATGTGAATCTTACAAGTGCAAAACTTGGTGCTTATTTTCTGATGTTTAAACCTATTTATAGCCTATGAAATGACATAATTTTAAACCCAATTAACGTCCACAAAACGGCTATAAACAGTCACTTATTCAAAACCTAAAATCTGGAAAAACTGCATCTGTAGTCGACTACAAGTCATAGTAGTCGACTACACTGAGTCTAAACAGACTCTGTGAAGTCATAAAATTACTCAGTAGTCGACTACAAGGCTTAGTAGTCGACTACACTGTAAACTCACAGATTCTGGAATTCTGTTTTTAGTATTTTGGTTGTAACTTTCTCATCCGATATCGGAACGAGGTGATTTGAGATTTGTTGGAAAGCTATTGAAGAGACCTACAACTTTGGTCTTTTAAGTTTTTAGAGATTCTAATTTCTAAGGGGTATAAATAAAATATTTTAATACCCACTCAATATCTATAAACTATAATGGCTAACATAGGAGATTTTTATTATTAACCAACACACTAAGCATGTGTTAGTGTGTTCTAATACTATGTGTGTGCATGTGTGTGAGTGATCAAGGCTTGTACAAATTTCTAAGCAAAGAAAATATAAAATTATATTTTGACAATAAAGTATATCTTCTTCTTTGCTTTATTTTGCCTTGAACTCATCTATGTCTTGAGTATCTCTTTGAATATAATTGTTGATATAGCTCTGATACTGCAAAACAAATGTTAGCACATAATACATATAACATATAATATTTGTTATTATCAAAACAAACTAATTTTAGGATCAAGATTCCTAATAAGTTGAACTTCACGTGAAAGTTGAACATCGCTTGAAGTTCGCCCGCAAAGAACAAAGTTCGCCTGAACACTGAACTTCGCCTAAAAGCTGAACATCGCCTAAAGTTCGCCCGCAAAGAACGAAGTTCGTCTGAACACTGAACTTCGCCTGAAAGCTGAACATCGTCTGAACTTCGCCTGGAAAGAACGAAGTTCGCCTGAACACTGAACTTCGTCTGAAAGTTAAACATCGCCTGAAGTTCGCCCGCAAAGAACGAAGTTCGCCTGAACCTTGAACTTCGCCTGAGCATTCAAGTTTGCCTGAACGAAGTCAAGTTCGCTTGAATACTTGACTTCGTCGGCAAAGCTAAGTTCGCCTGATAACTTAGCTTCGCCTCAATGACTCATGCAGAGTTAAGTTCGCTTGAAGTGATCAAGCTTCGTCAGGATGGCTCATGCGAAGTTAAGTTCGCCTAAACACTTAACTTCACCTACAAGGTTCACCTGCGTGCTCTAACCCGCCTTCAAGGGTGCCAAGCTCGCCTGAACGTTCAAGTCCGCCTGTAGCGTCAAGTCCGTCTGCACTGCTTGACCAAGTCAGTCACTAAGGCTTTAAATGTGGAAGCGGTTGTGCCCACTTCCCACGTTCATAGGAGATGGTTACACATCATTCTCCTCTATAAATAACCACTAATGGCTACCAAAAGAAGGGGCGGAGGAGAAAAGAAGGAACGAAGCATTGAGAGAATTGTGCATTCGGCCTTCAAGCATCCTAGCTCGGGTACTCGAACTCCGACAAAACTTCTACCACGCGAGGAAGTTTGTTCACAACCTTGTTCAAATCGTCAACGGGAAGCAAACTTGACTCAAGTATCGAGCGAATCATCCTTTCTCTCCAAAGATCCCACGTTAAACAAAAGAGTGATCGAATCAATTCTCTCTTCTTCTGTGTAAAAGAGATTTCCAATTTGTAATACACAATTCAATCAATACAAATTCAGAATCATCTTTTATGACCTACAGAAGATAGCGACCACAGTGGGAGAACTCATTTTCTCTGATGAAGTGATCGTGGTGCAATCAGATAAGATCATCGTGGGATCTAACGTTGAGACTCTTGTAATCGAGTTTGACCAATCCAAGTACTAGGAGTTCCTCCCTTCTCGTACTTTGAGTCCTACAAAAGCACGCAAGTGCCACAGAGTCTCTTACGATACTTTAGCCCACGTTGCTTCTGATAATTCAACTCGAGCCTACCTCAGAAACCTCTGCCTCTGAATGCCGAGGGCTTTGAAAACTAGTCGGTCTGGCTAAAAGGTGGGTTGTTAAGCAACCTCGCCAAACATTGGCGCGTAAGCAGCGCTCGCAAGCATTGGCCGTTGCTGAGCACAAACATTGGTTGTTGTTGTTAAGCAACCTCGCCAAACATTGGCTGCTACGGAGCCCATCGCCGACCTGCTTTCAAGAAGGGCAAGACAACGTCGACGCCAGAATCAGGCTCGTCATGAAGCCCGAGCCTTAGTCTCTCTGGATGGCTTCCACTATCGGCCACGAGACGATGTGTCTAAGGCCCGCAAGACAGTCGAGACTCGACTAACTAAGGTTTGTCAAAATGACAAGTCTCGCCCAATTGTCCAAGTGCGCTCAAATGACGAACTCCGTTTTCAACATGAGGCTCGTCCAAAACAATCAGCACATCTTGTTGGCCTCTTTGTTTTGATGATGTTTAACAAACAATTTACTACTAATGTTGTTTGTCTAGTGTTTGTACATTCTTATGTATTGTAGACAAATAACGTTGTTGGAGGATAGATGGAATAGAGCTTCAACGATCATATCCAAAGGAGGTTGGCGGAATGTCGGTGAAGCCTTGCAATTCAAAGTTAAAGATCAAGTTCAAGCTTCATCCGCACGTGTACCAAGTCAAGCTTAATTGAAGATCAAGATTGCTTGGGTAATGTAGTTTAGGATTTATATTATGTGTGTTAAGTACTCTAAGCTCAATTATCTATACACACACATTTTATTGGTTTCCTTGTATATATATGTAGTAACATATATATACAACACAAGTTTTAGTTTTCATGTTTATAAATATGAAATTACATGTTTCATATTGTGATTTGGTTTATCTACTTAGATATGAAACAAATATATTTTCATATACATACTCATAGGTTTCATTTTCTATTGTATTTGTGAAAATATTGTATTCTTAGTTTGTAGACTTTAATATCAGTTTATACATGTTTTACTAAGTCTATAAAAACATTTCACAAAGTTTCAAAAGTTGGTTTATGTCAAAACATCAAAATTCAAGTATCTCATATTTTCATGTTTTGGACTAGTTTGTAAAATGATGATATTTTTCATTTGGGAAGTCCTTTTTGATAACCAGTCATTGTAGCATGTTTATTATCATGTCTACAATCATTCCCCAAAGTTTTACATTTTTTGGAATTTATTTGATATTTTTAAACAGGGTTTTAAAATCAGCTCTAAAACCGATTTTTCTGGAAATGTCAGTTTTCGGTCGACCGGTACGGTCGACCGGTCAATTGACCATTCGTCAGTATTTTTCCAGAGAGTCGTCGGTCGACCGGTCCGGTCGACCGAGAGCTCAAATCGGTCGACCGACAGAATTTCCGGTCGACCGACGATGGTCCAGAACGTCTTCTTCGTGTTTTTGCTCTCATCGATCGACCGACGGAATTTTCGGTCGACCGACAATAGAGCCGTTGCTTTTTAACGGCTCTTTCTCTGAGCTGTTTGCTGGGGTTTTTGGTCATTTTGTTTTGGGGGTTTTTGCTGAGATTTCTAGTGGGTATATATACCCCATCGCTGATGTCTTTTCAGTCAGTTAAGAGAGTTTTAAAATAAGTTTAAGAAAGTTTTAATCAAGGGTTTAAGTTTGTTTAAAGTGTGTTTATAAGCTTTTAAGCATTTGAGTGTTTTGGTTTTGTGAATCACTTCCACAAGAGCTTGAGGAGATCATCTATTGGTGTTTGGGCATCCAACTCTTCTCCCTCCACTCTTGATATATTGAGAAGTTTTCTAAACTCTATTTCTAGCTATTTTATATATTTGATTATCATTGTTATTTAGCTAGAACTACATTGAGTTTAGTTTTGATTTATATCTCTTTGTTCACACACAACCTTTTGAGCTTATTGTATTTACATTCATAGTATAATTTGGGGTTGTGGGTTTGTGACTAAGAGTTGTGCTTAATTGAGTTCTCACCTTGTTTAGAGAACAAATCATTTGATTTATATTGTGCTTATTGTGAGGATTCACTTGTAATACACTTGTACACCGAGAGAAGTGTGTGGTGAGAGACGGGGTCGAATCCAAGAGGAGTGGCGTCGGTTGACGTGCTGATAGTGGATTTCTCCCCGGGAGTGGGGAGCGGAGACGTAGGACGGAAGGTCCGAACTCCGTGATCATTTGATTGTGTTTGAGTGTGCTTTGGCGTATTTTTTTTTGCATTCATCTTATATCGCTATTTGTGCATTGCTCATTTATTTCATCCACTATTTAGTTCATATTGTTTTACCCTTGTGTTAGTTTATATATCCTTGCATATATATTTTGCTATATATCTCTTTGCTAGGATATATCATATTGTATATTGCTTATCCTAGCTCATATATATTATTGCATTTCATACTTGCTAGGATAACTTGTTAATTAGTTTTAATTGGTATTTAATCGGATTAGATTAGCATAAGACCCTAATCACCCCCCCTCTAGGGTCTAACATATCTCTCCAGCCAAGTTCACCCTACTGTTCGAGCTGTCTAGATTCAGGCTCGTTGAAATGACGAACCTCACCTTCAGCCCAAAACTAGCGTCCAAGTTGAGGTTCGACCCACACAGCAAGTGTGTCCCTCGAACCAAGTTTGCCCGACTTACAAACCTCGCATCAATCATGAGGTTCGTCCAACCACTCAGGCTCATCAACCTCTAACACTTAAAGATTATTGTGCGTGTGTTAGAAAGATACCTGAGTTAACAAGGGGTGGCCTAGCTACGGATCTCCATGATTATCTGGTTCGTAAGAGCAGTATGAGTTAGATGAAATCTCAATGTAACTATGAGAAGCTTATCTCCACAGTACTCTCCCATTGCCAGTGCGGGAGACCATTGCCCAAGCCTTCGGTCTTCGAACGATTGTCTGGACCGCTGAGAGTTCCATCATCCAGAAAGAGTCACTTTCGTCCCCAGTGACAAGCTTCCAAGAATGAACCTGTTAAAGTTACTGTCAACATGATTAGCAAAGGGAAAGGAAAAGGACCAGCTGATCCTTCTGACTCTTCTGATCCTGAATTTTCTCCGAGGATGAAATATTTGGCACTGAGCGAGACGGTGTCTTTCAGCACACCCGTACCCGTACTGTCTCGGTAACTCCGCTGGATTACCGACGTCTAGCGGATGAAACTAATGAGGAGCATGATAACTCGTCCATCGCAACTTCCCAGCCATCTAGTACCGATCAAAGTGAGTAAGCGAATGCTCACATGGCCAGAAATGAAGAATACGTGGCAAAAAGGTTGGAAGAACAGCAAGCTACTATTCTCCAGCAATAAGAAACTATTAGGCGCATGGAAGAGATGATAGAGGAACTCCTCCGGGAGAAGGAAAAGAAGAAGAAGAAGAAGACTGCCGGTAAAGCCTCAGGATCAAGGCATAGGTGACCTTCACCCGAGGCAGAGGAATCTAGTTGACGAAATCGAGACGACAACAATGCAGAAGATGAGGATGAAGGAATCTTCAAAATTCATTCTGAATGAGCAAAAGCTGAATCCAACCCTCGTAAGAAGGATCGAGACCAGAAGTTGGATGATTTCCAGAAGTAGCTAGATGCACTGAAGCTTCAAGGAAATTTCAAGGGATTGGGGGTGACTAGACCATACCTCGCTAAATGGGAGGCTGTCCCTTATCCTCCAAAGTTCAAGTCACTCAACCTCCTGCAGTTCGATGGCAAGGGCTCTCCTACCCAGCACATCTACTATTTCCAGACGCAGACTGGACACATAGTAGGAATGATCCCATCATGGTTTGATTGTTCATTAGCACCCTTAAGGGGTTGCCTTTGAATGGTTCCGCAGATTGGAGCTTGGGTCCATCAATTGCTGGAAAGACATGGAAAAGCTCTTCATGGCTAGATTCTTTGATGATGATACAAAAGTTTCTATAGCCACATTGCTAGTCGAAAAGCAGAAGAAGTCAGAATCTGTCATCGACTTTGTCAAAAGATTCAGGAATCAATCACTACATTCACGCGATCAAGTCTCGGAGGCTACTCTCGTCGAAATGTGCCGGAATAATCTCTCCATCAATATAATAGCCAAAATGTGTGTTGTCAAAGCACGCTCATGGAAAGACTTGATTTGGTAGGGAGAACAGGTCGAGAACATGCTCAAAAGGATGAATGCTGGAGAGCCATTTGAGTCTCGCCCTAGAAGAAGGGGTAATCAGGGCAATTTCACCCCTCAGAAATAGTCAAAGGGGAAGGATATTTTGGCATTAGAGACCACTTCCTCCCCTAAATCTTCTTCAAAGCAGAAGGGCAATTCTTTGGATAACAGCTTTCAGAAGAAGTACGACTTCAAAGATGAACAAGTCATCCCAATCCTCAAGTCCTTGATTAAGACAAAGAAGATTAAGCTCCCAGAATCGAGGCGACCTGAGGAGATGTCGAAAATAGATGATCCCAATTACTGCATGTACCACAAGATGGTTCACCATCTGACAAAAGCATGCTATATCCTGAAGGATAAAATCCAAACTTTGTTGTATGCAGGCGTCATGACCCTTCAGTCTGAACAAAAAAATGTGTCTGCAAATATGGTCTCATTGCGATTCGGAGATCTCACGGAGCTCTAGGTCCAGAACGGTGTGAAACCGATCCCACAAACAGAGACTAGGGTTATGAACCTTGATCCGCATCGACTGGTCCATCCCGACCTACTTGCAGATGGGAAATGGGCATCATCGAGCTCGAAGAAGTCCAAGTCCAAAAAGAAATCCTGCAATGTCGTTTCTGCCATTCCAGATGAGAGGGTTGAAACTACTTCCCTCAGTAGTTCCGAGGATGAACAATCGGTGTTCACCATACAACCTGTACAGACATCAGGAACCTGCGATGGAAAGAAGTACTTGAAGAAGTACCCTGAAGCGGTGGACACCTCACCAAAGCCAATGAAGGAGGCAGCGGAAAAGGTACAACTACCTTCCATTAATCCGAAGGTAAGGGAGCTCTGATATAATAAAGCGCTCGGGAAGGATACTCCTGAAATCTTGAAGGGTCCCTTTCAATTTGATGTGTTGGCCCAGCTAGCCAACATCCCGACGAGGATCACATTGTTCGAGCTCCTGCGTCTATCCCGATCGACCAGGGAGGCTATGCTTGAAGCACTGGCCGACAATAAAACATTCCTTGCTCACTTTCCACTGAGTCGGATAGAGAAAATACCGGAAGCATACCCTCAATGCCATCAGGTCTTTCGAGGATGGATGCCTTACATCACGTTCTCCCCAGAAGACATGTACGTGAAGAACTCAAAGCATGATAGGCCTTTATACTTCACGGGATATATTGCTCCGTTCGGGTAGACCGAATCCAGGTTGACCCTGGTTCTGCCCTGAGCATCATACCTTTGAGGCTTATCCATCATCTTGGGGTCCCGCTCCACCGTCTGTCAGCAACAGGGACTACCATCTATGGCTTCAATGCCTCTAACACCCGTCCTCTTAGCAAGATCAAGCTCAAATGCCAAATGGGTGATTTGAAGACGGATGTCACCTGCTATGTCATCGATGCGGAGACATCCTATAGTTTGCTATTGGGTCGACCATGGATCCACAACAATTTGATTGTCCCATCCACTCTTCATCGGTGCATGAAATATGTGGATGAGAACGGTGAGGTTAAAACAGTGGTTGCAGAAAAGCAACCATTCAAGGGGGTGGAGAATTATTTTACTGATTCTATTCACTACCTAGATGATGAGCTGACTAACGCATCACCAGTTGAGGACCTCGACAGTGGTAACGAGGTCGATACCGAACCTGAATATGAAAAGGGACTTGTCTTTAATGACATTGATCCCGTCGTGATTGGACTCGAGAACCTTGATGTAAATGACGCCGCAAATGATGACGGCGAAGGGGTCTTTAATAATAATGATGAATTAGCTTACTTATCATGTGTTGAATTTAACCCTAACATATCAGGTACAAGTACCGACATGTCGTTATATCCTCTGTCGCGATTGTAGGCATTAAAAATTGCATATAGGTTCCCGCACGTAGTTCGAAACGGAGAGAATGCGATGAACGCTATTATCCGAGTCAGAGAGGATTATCCAAGTCAAAGAGGATCATCCGATGCTGTAAAAAGAAGTGAAGGAACATACGTGAAATGTCGAAACGTGTGAAACGACGAAGCAAATATAATCAGGAGGGCTCAAGATGGCTTGCACATGTGCGGGTCACTCTAGAGTGATCCACACGAAGAAGTAAAATTTTTACCATGATGCGATTCAAATTCGAAAAATCTCAAAAGACAAAAGTTGCAGATCTCTTCGTCATCTTTCCAACGCATCTTGAATCACTTCATTCCAAGATAGGACGAGAGAATTAAAGCCAAAATACCGAAGATAGTATAAACTGTCTCGGAATATCCGAGTCACCTCAAACTGACTAGGAAATTCCGAGTCACTTCGAAGTGACTCGCGCCCAGGTCAGCTCCCGACATGTTTTATGATAAGATTGGCTTCTAGAACTCTTTGGGGTCATCCATAAACATGTAGGGCTATCCTTAAACGTGCGGAAGCTGTTACACAACCGAAAACCCACATAAACGGATAATAACGGTTGTTCTTCGATCCTATCCACAAACACGACATTTAAAATGTATAAATACACCCCTAGTACCCTCATAAAGGCAGATCTGAAGGGAGCCACGAATTTCAGAGGAGCTAGGGCGAGGTTCTGACGAATTTGAGAGAGGCTAGCGAGATTTTGGTGAATTCCTGTGCATAAAGAGTGGATTTCGAGAGATCTGAAGTCCGTTCCACCATCCCTTGAGATCAGAATTTATACTGATCTCGAGAAGAGTAGTAATCTCACTTTGTTGAGATTATTTACTTCTTTTATTGTTTCCTTTGTGAAGCAAGAACATTTAAGCCTTCGTTCCGATCAACTGGATCTAACTCGCAACGGTCCACGGATTAACGCGTCCCCGGTACAGGCAAAGATCTCACACAAACAGCGGGTGATAAACGTCCTCTGCTTGTGTTTGAAAAGGATTGTATTTTTCTTATTTTCATTGTGTAAGAAAGTCTTATAAAAAGATAAATTTTACTTTGAATCTGTAATCGATAAACGTGCAATAGATTCAGTAATAAAAACAACTTTCGACGCGAACACGCTGGCAACCACAGTTTGAGCCAACAGTCTCTCTGCCGAGACAGTCGTATCGCAACCGAATATCAAGATCCTGGTTGATTCAACGGTCGAGTACAAGTTTAACAAAGCCAAGTTCGAGGAATATTTCTCCTCGTCTTCATCAAAATCCTTCTCTCCTTGCAAATGCAGAAATATATTGTCTTTGAAGGAGGTGTCCTCACTGATGAAGGCTACAAGTGACTCCTCTCCAAGCAAGGAGTCATTCAATCAAAGTACGCCAACTCTGACGAAGAGAGCTCGTCAGAGGTGACGCCAACGCCAAGCTCGTCAAATCGCCAAGGCATTGGAACAAGTTGACGGGGTTCGATATTACGCAAACTTGGAGTCCAGGAGGCGTCAAGCAACTAAATCACTTCAACAGCGTGTGGCTGACAAATCCTCTAAGCCATCGACGGAAGAACGGATGAAGGGTAGATTAGTTATGCCAGCCAGTGCAGAACTGAAGAGGAAGTTATTTGATGAGGCGTACCGTACTCGGTACACAGTACATCCAGGGACTACCAAGATGTACAAGGACCTGAAGAGACATTTCTGGTGGAGTGGCATGCGAAGAGAGATTTTAGAGTATGTGGCTAAGTGTTTTACTTGTCAGCAGGTAAAGGCAAAGCATCAGAGACCGGCAGGGACACTTCAGCCGTTGCCTATTCCAGAGTGGAAATGGGCGGACATTTCTATGGACTTTATTGTAGGGTTGCCGAAGTCGAAGAAGGGGAATGATTCAATTTGGGTGATAGTGGACCGGTTGACGAAGTCAGCACATTTTATTCCAGTGAGGACTACTTATACAGCTGAGGCGTATGCGAGGATCTTCGTTCGAGAGATAGTTCGACTTCACGGGGTTCCGAACACGATCATGTCGGATCGAGGATCAGTATTCACTTCACATTTTTGGAGGAGTTTCCAGGACTCGTTTGGCAGCAGACTATCTTATAGCAGTGTATTCCACCCACAAACGGATGGTCAGACGGAGAGGGTGAACCAGGTGTTAGAGGACATGTGTGGGTTTGTGTCATTGACTTTCAGGGTAGCTGGGAGGAGCATATTCCACTGATAGAGTTCGCTTATAACAATAGTTATCAAGCGACGATCGGTATGGCTCCGTATGAGGCGTTGTACGGTAGACCCTGTAGATCACCGATATGTTGGGCAGAGCCGGAGGATAGCTTGATGCTTGGACCGGAGCTTGTGAGGCAGACTACTGAGAAGGTAGCATTGATCAGGGAGCGGATTCTAACCGCTCAGAGTCGGCAGAAGAGCTATGCAGATAAGAGGCGAAGACCCCTAGAGTTTCAGATTGGAGATTTGGTTATGCTGAAGGTATCGCCTATGAAAGGCATACATCGATTCGGGAGGCGAGGGAAGCTTACACCGAGATATATTGGACCATTCCGGATTTTGGAGCGCATTGGAGCTGTATCATACAGACTAGATTTTCCAGCTTCAATGTCTAGTATACACAATGTATTCTATATTTCTATGCTCAGGAAGCACTTGCATGATGAGGAGCAGCAACGAGTGTTGGATGCATCGGAGATTGACCTTCGGGATGATTTGATTACTATTGAGATCCCAGTGTCAATACTTGCTAGAGAAGACAAGAGACTCAGGAACAAGGTGATTCCATTGGTGAAAGTTCAATGGAACAGAAGTGGAGTTGAGGAAGCTTCTTGGGAGCGCGAAGAAGACATGCGACGCGACTACCCACACTTGTTTGAGCAGGTAAGTTAATTAAAGTATTTATGATGTGAATTCTTACTTGTATATTTATATATGTACCTTGATACTTATATTTAACACTAGAATGAGGGTATTTTCACTTAATTCCTAATCTTTCGGAACACATGGTATATACATGGGGGGTTCTTTGTTTGGATTTTTCGCCCGGCGTACTAGTTCCATTAGATTAGGGGTTGAGTAAGAATATTACCATTTTAGATCGTTAAATATGAATATCCCATTAGATTAGGGGTTGAGTAAGAATATTACCATTTTAGATCGTTAAATATGAATATCACTATATGCTTATCTACCGGTTTATATTGCGAGATGTGTATGTGTGCAGGTTGGATTAGACCCTTGTCGTGCTTTCCAAGTACCATTATGAGTTAGATATGATTTCTGAATTTCGAGGACAAAATTCTTTTAAGGGGGGAAGAATGTAAGACCCCGTAGATTTTTGATAATTTATATATGTGATTATTAGTGAAAAATAATATTTATTTATGATAAATATCTTTATGACATGGTTGTGCATGAAATCTAGCATTTTGAGCTTTTGAGAATGTATATATGCATCAGTTATGAGGTTGAGTTTGCAAATTTGCAAAATCATAAGCATCAGAGTCGAAGAACTCAGTTTTCAGCTCATGAGTCGACCCATGACTGTCATGAGTCAACTCATGATATCAACTCCCATTGTCAAAAGTCTCTGCTGAGTCGACTTATTATCTTATGAGTCGACCTATGAGTCATGAGTCAACTCATGACAGTCATGAGTCGACTCATCGAGGGTTTTCTGGGTTTTGTGGATCGGGTTTGTTTGGGTTTTGGGTCGGGTTTTAACTATTCATATATATTCTCCTCCACCCGAAAACACCTCTTTTCATCAGTTCTCCCCAGAGAAACTCTAGCCTTCTATCCCCCTCAAAACCCTAGTTCGTTTTTGGGCGTTTTTGGGCGTTTTTGGGAGATTTTCGGGGGATTTCAGCAGCTCCTTGTGGTTTGCAGCGAGGGGAATCGTTCTTCAACACATCTGAGGCGAGTAGCATCTCGCCCAATCTCTCTCCCATGTTTTTATCAGTTTATAAATGTTTTTTTCGAGTTTTATTGAGCCTAAGACTTATTTTCAAGTATAAATCAATGTTTTTATTAGTGTAAATGCTAGAAATCATGTTTTTCAGATTTTAAAATCCCCACCAACGAGTTTTTGATAAAAACCCAGATCTGAGAATTTATTTAAGGAAATGAAAATATGAGTTTTATTTGTTTAAATGCTCTCTTTCATGTTTAGGGGTTAAATGTTAGATCTAACATGCAAGTGTTCGTTTCTCATGCTAGATGTGAATTTCTTTCACTGTCTCATAGTTTAGAATTGATAGTTATGGAAGTGTAAATCAGTGTAGTGGAAGTATGGAACGAGATGACGAGTTGCAGTTTTGAAATATCCAGTTTTCATCTCGTGAGTCGACTCATGACTCATCATGAGTCGACTCATCATGAGTCGACTCATCAGGTTGAGTCGACCCATGACTGTCATGAGTCGACTCACAAAGTCAATTCCTGTTATTCATAAGTGTCTGCTGAGTCGACTCATCAGTTTATGAGTCGACCCATGAGTCATGAGTCGACTCATAGCTAATTATGAGTCGACTCATTGAAGTTTTTCCTATTTCGTTTGTGTTTCTGCTTGATCACCTACTGTGCTTATACTTTCATACAGTGTTCATATATATAATTGAGGGTACTGGTTATCATTTTTGAATATGAGAAGTCGCCTCGTTTATCGGGTATTAAATTGCAGTATTTATGATTTCATCTACACATGTAAAATGACTTTTCTGACACAAGCTTAGATCTGTACAGCGAGGCAGGTACAAGAGTAGAATATGTATACCTTTACTATTAGTATTCCATGGTTCATATACACAGTCCTCGTGTTAGACTATAATCCGTTAAAGTCCTCGTGTTGGACTATAATCCATTAAAGTCCTCGTGTTGGACAATAATCCATTACAATCTTATGTTGGAAAATTACTAAACCTTGAGTATGTTGCTTAACCGAGTTTGGAACACGACATATTATATGAGGCTGGGACATGATAGTTACCTAGGCTGGACATAACACTTAGTGTAGCTTTGACATGTTTAAATTGTATCGGTAGAGATGAGTTTATATTCTTTTCTTTATTGTTCCTTGGGTTAAACCTCGGGTTTAGTATTTAGGGATTTATAATTTGAGATACACGGTATATACATGAGGGTTTCCTTGTTTGTTCACTCGACGTACCTATGGTCGTGTTGTAATTTCCTAAGTACTAAAACCCACTATTGTTAGTATAAATAATTTTATATTTTTATGTATTAACTGTATTTTCATATACAACGAGCCATATCCCTTGGGGTTGGTTGTGATGTTGCTCGCTAGCGCTTTGATACTCATTGTCCCTCCCCCTTTCAGGTAACGAGCCCGGAGCCCGGAGAGTCGCAGGTTGAGGGCAATTTTTTTATTAGCGCCTGTTTATCCTCTTATTAGATGTATTTCATTTTGTACTCCACTTGAGACATTTTTAGACTTGAGAGATTTATATTCTAGAGTTGTAAAGGCCGTGTGCCTTGTTTCATGTATCAGATGTTTTGTATTGTGAGACATGTTGAGATCTCCAGACTGTTATTATTCATTTCAGACATTGACTATGTATTCCAGCTGATTTGATTGATGAGATGTATTAATCCGAGATCTATCATTTCATCATGTACTTATTGTAAAATCTTTTACTTGCTTTGTACCTACACCTGTTGTTGATTCCACTAGAGAGGTAGTAATTGTGATGGTGAAACATGTTATTGCACAGTGTGGTGCATGGCAGGTTTGACATTCCTGGTTTCACCTCGGACTGTAGCCTTGTGTGAACCCAGAGGCGTCACCCCCCCTCTAGGGTCTAACAGCTTTAGCCCGACAGCGAGAGGAACTCAGAGCTGAAATAAAAATGGAGATAGAGTTGACTATGCAGCAGATGAGAGAGTTACATGTTCAATGACTTCAACCACCATCTGAGTCCAGTCAGCGGGCTGAATCCAATCACCACACTCAGAACGCCGTAGTTGATAGCGATCTAGAAGTGGACGAAGTCATCATGGCTGACACACCCCTCAAAAATATTAGGGGTGAACTAATCGCATCCTTCAGTAACACTAGGGGTGGTTCAATTGCCCCCCTCAATATTGCTAGGGGTGGTTCAGTTGATCTTTCTCAACATCCTCTGAAGAAAGATGCGGGCGAGGACAACAAGATGATGCAGGAGCTGGAAGATAAGGTCAACGCCTTACTATCGGCTCAAGAAGTGAAGAGGATCAGCATTCCGTGTCCATATCCAAGAGAGTGGGATTCAATCCCGTACCCGGTAAAGTTCAATCTAATTAACTTCACGCCGTTTGACGGGAAAGGTTCACCCACTCAGCACCTAATTTATTTCAAGTCTCATCTGGGAGTTATCTCCGGGAATGAACCCTGATGATTCGATCATTCGTGGGTACCCTTCGTGGGGCGGCCTTCGATTGGTATCGACGTCTCAATCCAGGGAGCATCAACTGCTGGGACGACATGGAAAGCTCGTTCCTCAACAATTTCTTCGACGATGACACCAAAGTATCGATCGGAGATCTTCTGGATGAGAAGCAGAAAGACGGTGAGTCAGTTGATAGTTTTGTTAAACGCTTCCGTAACAAGGTAATGAATTACAGTGATCCTGTCACAGAGGAGTTCATCTTACGAACAAGCCACAAGAATCTTTCTATCGATGTCCTGGAAGCCTTGGGGGTCATATCATCCAAAACTTAAAAAGAGTTAAAACTACATGGTGAACAGGCCGAACGCTTTCTCAAAAGGAAGAAAGCCGAAAGAGGCCAACCGGCGGCTAAAGCACCTGCAACTGCTGTCGACATTCATCAACAGCAACCTTGGAGGAAACAAGGAACTTTTAATCCTAAGTTCTAAGAGGAGTATTCTTTCAAAGATGATGAAGTTCTAGCCATCTTCAAGTACCTTCTCGTCAACAATAAAATCAAGCTACCACCGATTACAAATCAGGAGGAAGCAAACAAGATTTCAGATCCAAAGTATTGTGCATATTACAGGAGGGTTCATCACCCCACCAAGGCATGTATTACTTTGAAAAATAGCATTCAAGCCTTGATTGACGCCGGTATCATGATGGTAAAATAAGCTACAATGAGAACGAAATCCTCCAATAGGTATATGAGGTTAAACTGCTCCCATACTCCAATGGATATATGAGTATAAACTGTTTCCCCAACCTCCAACGGGTATATGAGGATAAGCTTCTTCCTTTATTTCCAACGTGAAGTTCCTGGAGAATATTACACATAATATTCTTAAGGATAACACGAGATCGAAGGATTGTTCAAGTCTACGCCCAACACGCGTTGCCAGGTAGCCTATTCCTGTAACAATAGCAAAGTCTATGTAATCAATATCATAACACTAAGTCTAAGAGAGTTAACTCTTTTAGTATAACGTTACATACGGAACGGACTTAGACAATCCGCATGCTAGCCCGACTCAAACGGTAGTCGGTAAAGGCTTACCAAATCCGTTGATGGCTAAGTGCTTGCTAAAAATCCTATAAGTACGATAGTCACTAACGCACCAACTTCATCAGTTGGTCTCGTGACTTAAGCACCTTGGATGACATCAATTCTAGACGAAGCCTCCATGAAGAATCTTTAAAGCATTTGCAATGGTAGCCGTATCAGCTCCAATAGCTGGTCCTACAACCAAAACTCCTATATGGTTAAGCAAATAACTAGCGCGACGTAAGGGTAAGATCCGTACTTGTAGATGAACCAGCATCAACGGTTGGCCCTGCAACCTCTACACTTAGGCCTGTCACGCGTTACAACGCCGATCAAGCTTAAATTATGTAGACTCTAGTAAACGTACGAGTATAAACTGTGTTAACGCCGGACAACGCACTACAATGAAGGTCAATGTTGATCAACGCAGCGATAGATTCGTCGAAATAAGGCTCAGAAAAATTCCAGGTCAACCGATAATCCTCGGGAGTTCAATCGTGATTCAGATATGAATCCCAATGAAGAAGATTAGTTCAATGTCGATCCAATGACACGAGCTAATTCAGAAACCAACACTCTAGTTCTAATTCAAGATTTTGATAACGGTCAGACGATAAACACAGCACCGGAAGAATTTTAGTTATTCGACAAAATACCGAATAGACTAAAAAATGAAGAAGTTTAAGAATTAAAGGCTGGGCCTATCATATCCAAAGTATTCCAGGCTCCTCTATAAAAGAATGAGCCTAAAATACTTTGGAGGGGGTATTTGTATGCGTTAAAATACCTATAGGTTCCCGCACGTAGTTCGAAATAGAGAGAATGCGATGAACGCTATTATTCGAGTCAGAGAGGATTATCCAAGTCAAAGTGGATCATTCGATGCTATAAAAAGAAGTGAAGGAACGCACGTGAAACGTCGAAACGTGTGAAACGCCGAAACGTGTGAAACGACGAAGCAAATATAATTAGTAGGGCTCAAGGTGGCTTGCACACGTGCTGGTCACTCTAGAGTGATTTGCACGAAGAAGTAAAATTTTGATCATGATACGATTCAAATTTGAAAATCTCAAAAGATAAAAGTTGTAGATCTCTTTGCCATCTTTCTAACGCATCTTGAATCACTTCATTCTGAGGTAGGACTAGAGAATTAAAACCAAAATACCGAAGACAGTACAAATTTTCTCGAAAAATCCGAGTCACCTCAAACTGACTCAGAAATTCCGAGTCACTTCGAAGTGACTCGTGCGTAGGTCAGGTCCTGGCATATTTTCTGATAAGATTGGCTTCTAGAACTCCTTGGGGTCATCCATAAACATGTGGGGTTATCCTTAAATGTGTGGAAGCTGTTACACAACCGAAAACCCACCTAAACAGATAATAATGGTTGTTCTTCGATCCTATTCACAAACACGGTATTTAAAATATATAAATATACCCCTAGCACCCTCATAAAGGCAGATCTGAAGGGATCCACGAATATCAGAGGAGCTAGGGCGAGGTTCTGGCGAATTTGAGAGCGGCTAGCGAGATTTTGGCGAATTCCTGTGCATAAAGAGTGGATTTCGAGAGATCTGAAGTTTGTTTCACCATCCCTTGAGATCAGAATTTATACTGATCTCGAGAAGAGGAGTAATCTCACTTTGTTGAGATTATTTACTTCTGTTATTATTTCCTTTGTGAAGCAAGAACATTTAAGCCTTCGTTCCGATCAACCGGATCTGATCTGCGATGGTCCACGGACTAACGCATCCCCAGCATAGGCAAAGATCCCACGCAAGCAGCGGGTGATAAACGTCATCTGCATGTGTTCGAAGAGGGTGTATTTTTCTTATTTTCATTGTGTAAGAAAGTCTTATAAAAAGACTAATTTTACTTTGAATCTGTAATCGATAAACGTGTAATGGATTCAGCAATGAAAACAACTTTTGACGCGAACAACGATCATATGTCGAGTCAGCATTGCACATGCCGATTCATTCATCTTTCGCGACAAGTCAGTGACATATTGAATCTTCGCAGGCTGTCTTTGTGGTGCCTGTCAGGAGAAATGGCTAAGAAAACATCATTTTCGGACAAACTGAGAGTCCACTACAAACTCTTTGGGATGGATCCGATGAAGAACAAGGAACTCCTCAATTCTCACATTTTAGGCCAACAACGCGCCGCATAATGCAGAAAATGGGATACGACTTCTCCCATGCAGGAGGTCTAAATTTTGGCAAAGGCCGGCGCACTCCGCTTTCTCCCTTTGTCCCAAAAGGGAAACCTGATAACTATTACGATAAGACTCACAGGGGGTTAGGATACGTGTCTCCACCACCAGTGCAATGCTTCGAAGCTAGTGAAGAGTCGGATGGTTACTCCATTAGTTCTTCTTCCGAATCGATCTGCTGGGATTCAGATACCAATACAGGAGCCATGTTCAAGAAACTTATGGCTAATATGACCTCGGCTCTCCCAAGTGAAACTCGAGAGGATGATCAATTACTTCTATTCAAGGATCCATTGAGTAGACAACTCAGTATGCAGTGGGAAAACCACTTCGAACAGCGTGAGCCTCCTACTGATGACAAAGTAATCCAAGTGAATATGTGAGATGAGTCTAACCCGAAGCTCATATTCATAAGTGATAGCTTGTCATCGAAGAAAAGGAAGACCTCATTGCTCTTGTACATGAGTATATCGATGTCTTCGCTTGAAATTATGAGGATATTCCCGGTCTTGATCCTCAGGTGGACATGCACCGCCTCAATATCAAACCAGACGCCAAGCCTGTCAATCAACAGCAACGATGATTCTGTCCCCAGATCATTGAGGCAATCGAAGCCGAAGTCAAAAAGCTCATTGATTCAAGGTTTATCCGAGAAGAGCAACATCCAGATTGGGTGGCCAATATTGTCTCGATTCTAAAAAATAATGAGAAGATCAGAGTTTGCATCGACTTTCAAGATTTGAACTCGGCATGTCCAATGGACTCTTTTCCTTTGCCCATCACAGACGTCATTATAGACAACACGTGCGGATTTGAAAGGATATCATTCATGGATGGATTCTCAGGGTATAACCAAATCAAGATGTATCCTGAAAACGAGAAGCATACTTATTTCTGAACACCTTCAAGGATATATTATTATACAGTAATGCCCTTAGGATTGAAGAACGCCAGTGCCACATACCAGCGCGCTATGACTACTATTTTTCGGGAATATTTACGAAAGACAGTGGAATGCTATGTTGACGACTTGGTTGTTAAAAACCATAGCAAAGGTGATCATCTGCATGATTTGAAGACGATGTTTGACCTTATACGATCACATCGATTGAAGATGAATCTAACCAAGTCTTTCTTAGGAATGGCCAGTGGTAAATTTCTAGGGTTCGTGGTCACAGCTAATGGAATCCACCTTGACTCAGACAAAGTCAAAGCTATTCAAGAGCTTCCGCCTCCCCGAAATCTTAAGGAGCTTTAGGTCTACAGGGGCGTTTGGCTTACATCCGTATGTTCATTTCCAACTTATCGGGCAAGTGTCAGCTGTTCTCGAAACTCATGAAGAAAGGTGTATCCTTTGTTTGGGATGAGGCCTGCCAGAAAGCATTTGAAGATATCAAATTATATCTCTCCAGCCTACACGTATTTGTTGTACTAAAATCAGGTAAGCCATTCCTGATATATGTCCGAGCTATAGATCATGCCTTAGCACGACTCCTAGCGCAAAACGATGATAATGATCATGAGCAAGCCATTTACTATCTTAGCAGAACTTTTAAGAAGCTGAACACCGCCATCCTCCTATTGAGAAGGAATGTTTGACTTTGTTCTTCACAATTCAAAAGATGCGACACTATCTGGTCGGGAAAATCATATATGTCATCTCTAAAGTCAATCCAATACGGGTATTCATGACGTAGCCCGATGCATTGAATTGGCGACTCGCAACATGGGCATTACTGCTATCCCAGTACGATATCCACTTCAAGCCTCAAAAGGCAGTAAAGGGTCAAGCCATCTGCGATCTCATGGCCAACCACTCATTGGAGGGAAGAGTTGATTTATACCAAGACATACTAAACGAGACTTGTGAAGCCAATGCGGTCCTGAAAGAGCAAGTATGGCAGTTATTCTTCGATGGTGCATCAAGAACTGGACCTAAAGCTACAATTATCGCTGGAGTGGGGGTAGTATTAGTTTCTCCGCAAAACCATGTGTTGCCCTGAGCATTCTCCCGGACAGACCCATGTTCTAACAACGTGGCTGAATACAACGCTTTGCTCATTGGTCTTGACCTGGCTAAGAAGCTGGGGTAAACTAGAAGCATATGGCGACTTGAAGCTCGTCATTAACCAGTTGAAAGGGGAATTCAAAGTCAGACATGAAGATTTGGTCCCTTATCACGAAGCGGATATTACATCGGCCAATTCTTTTGAAGGCTTCTATATTGATTATGTGACTCATCTAAAGAATACATATGCAGATGCATTGGCATCACTCGCATCTACGCTAGCTCTACCTGAAGCAATTACTCAGCGGATCACCATAGCTAGCAAACAACTTTTCTAGCCTAAATATGCATTGCAAGTTGACGCGATCGATGAAGGGCCCAAGGCGTTCGAACCCAGGGATTGGCGATTTTCAATCATCGACTATGTCTTATATGGCTACTACTAGCCAAATATGATCAAGGACATTGTCGCTTATGCTAAACGGTGTCATACCTGCCAAATACATGCTAACTACATGCACCAGTCGTCGGAGCATCTGCATCCTTCAGCCACTTCATGGCCATTTGAAACGTGGGGTATGTATATCATTGGCTTAATTTCCCCGTCCTCCTCGAAAGAACATCACTTCATCCTAGCGATAACTGACTACTTTCTAAATAGGCCGAAGCAGTCTTGTTGAGATTAGTCAAAATGAACGATGTGATCAAGTTCGTCAAACATCACATCATATATAGGTATGATGTCCCAAGACGCATAATCCATGACAATGGACCCTAATTTGTTAGCCAGACCTTCACACGATATTGTGACAAATTTAGAATCATAAACTTGGCATCAACATCCTACAACCCTACTACGAATGGAAAAACGGAAGCTTTCAACAAGACCATCATCAAAATTCTCACCAAGTTGGTCTCTACAAACAAATGAGACTGGAATGAGAAGCTGGGTCAAAGTTTATGGGCATATCGCATGACGGTTCGTACACCAACAGGTGTCATGCCATATTCCTTGGTATACGGATAGCACTTGCGACTGGTATGACAACTGGAGAGAATCGTCGTTGACATCTTGAAGAACTTGAAATGCTAGACGAAAAGCAACTACAAGCTCAACAACATATCGAGCTTTACCAGGCTCATATCTCCAAAGCGTTTGACAAGAAAGTTAGACACCATATTTTCAAGGAATATGACCTGGTTCTCACTGTCCGACATCCCATGATTTTGAACTCCAAAATGAAAGGAAAGCTCGGACCAAAATGGGAAGGGTCATTTGTAGTAGAGATAATCTACTCAAATAGAGCATATCACCTACTCAATCAAGACAGCAACAAGATTATGATGTCTATCAATGGTAAATTTCTAAAGAAGTACTACCCATAGGCTTCTTATATATCAGCCCCTTCCCTGCAAATATCTTCATGATTGACAAAGACTATTATGCTCATGTGAAAGGAAAAGAGATCATTCCAAATCTCAACAACGCTGCGGGTTCAAACACTATGAATGCAACAATGATACGTGGCCTCTACAATATCGAAGAATGCAGCCTTCGGCATTGTTAAAGCCATTAAAACTCTTTTTACGCCCACGAGGTTAACTAAGGTGAAAATTGCATTACTTGCTGCCCCCAAATTCTCCTACCAATCCTCTACAGTAGGATGGCGGATCCACAAAACTATCACGTTAATTATTACCTCTGATAGTCAACTCTTCAACCTCAGTTGAAAATATTCTAAGTAGTGGTCTACCATGCGATGAGCACCTACTAATCAATCAATCAGGATAGTGATCTACCATGCGATGATTCACCATCTAATCTTTTCCGAGCGTTCTATCCTTTTAGAGCAATCGAAGATAGCGGCCTACCATGCGATGTGTCTCTATTCTAATCACAATCGTTATACTTCCATGTCACTGAACGACTTGATCATTTCCACATTGTCATTCATGCAAATGACATTGTTCATTGATAGCGGCCTACCATGCGATGTGCCTCTATTCTAATCAAAGTCATTATACTTCCATGTCACTGAACAACTTGATCATTTCCACATCCTCATTCATGCAAATGACGTTATTCATTGATAGCGGCCTACCATGCGACGTGTATCTATTGTAATTAAAGTCATTATACTTCCATGTCACTAAACGACTTGATTATTTTCACACCGTCATTCCTGTAAACAATGTTGTTCATTGATAGTAGCCTACCATGTGATGTGCTACTATTCCAATCACATTCGTTATACTCACATGTCACTGAACGACTTGATTATTTCCGCATCGTCATTCCTACAAGTGACGTTGTCCAAGATAGTAGCCTACTAGGCAATGTCTCATATCTATCCTCTCATTCCTGAATAGCGACCTACTAAGTGATGAGTCACTATTCATATTTAAGATCGTTATTTTACTAACGATATCACCACACTCCTTCAGTCATTCCCGAAAATGACTATTCCTTGAAAAAGAAGGCCTACCATGTGATGAACCTCGTTTTCGCATTTCCAGATTAAGTTGTTACACGAACAACACAACTAAACTTGATTACGACTTAACCATCGTAATCATATTCAATTCTTAATCCAACGCCTCAAATGGCTAAGGATAGAGGAGAAATTTTAACATTAAACCTAAGAGAAACTCCTCAACAACTTACCATGCTAAGGGAAAAAAAGTATGGCTGGTCCAACTGAAATGGCAGTTGGTAAAGACACATCAAGTCTGTTTATAGCTGAGAGTTTGCTAAAAATCCTAAGTTTAAAGTATTTTAGACCCATACAACCCAATTTAAGTCTGAAAACTTTGAAGGGGGGTTTTGTAGGTAAATAAAATTACATTTATCCCTAACAAAAGAAGCTCAAAGGTTCGCCTACGAAGCTGAACTTCGCCTGAAGTTCGTCTGCAAAGATTTAAGTTCACCCGCAAAGAATGAACTTCGCCTGAAAGTTGAGCTTCGCCTGAAGTTCGCCCGCAAAGAACGAAGTTCACTTGAAATCTAAACTTCGCCTGAAAGTTGAACTTCGCCTAAAAGCTGAACATCGCCTAAAGTTCTCCGCAAAGAATGAACTTCGCCTGAAAGTTGAACTTTGCCTGAAAGTTGAACATCGCCTAAAGTTTGCCCGCAAAGAACGAAGTTCGCTTGAACACTGAAATTCACCTAAAAGCTGAACTTCGCCTGAAAGCTGAACATCGCCTGAAGTTCGCCTGAACACTGAACTTCACCTGAGCATTCAAGTTCGCTTGAATGAAGTCAAGTTCGCCTGAATACTCGACTTCGCCGGATAAGCTAAGTTCGCCTGATAACTTAGCTTCGCTTGAATGACTCATGCACAGTTAAGTTCGCCTGAAGTGATCAAGCTTCGCCAGGATGGCTCGTGCGAAGTTAAGTTCGCTTGAACACTTAACTTCGCCTACAAGGTTCGCCTGCATGTTCTAACCCGCCTGCAAGCTTGCAAGCTCGCCTGAACGTTCAAGTCTGCCTGTAGCGTCAAGTCCACATGCAGCGTCAAGTCCGCCTGCACTGCTTGACCAAGTCAGCCACTAAGACTTTAAATGTGGAAGCGATTGTGCCCACTTCCCACGTTCATAGGAGACAATTACACGCCATTCTTCTCTATAAATAGTCACTAATGGTTACCAAAAGAAGGGGCGGAGGAGAAAAGAAGGAACGAAGCATTGAGAGAATTGTGCATTCAGCCTTTAAGCATCCTAGCTCGGGTACTCAAACTCCGACAAAAATTCTACGACACAAGGAAGTTTGTTCACAATTTTGTTCAAATCGTCAATGAGAAGCAAACTCGACTCAAGCATTGAGTGAAGTATCCTTTGGCCCCAAAGATCCCATGTTAAACAAAAGAGAGATCGAATCAATTCTCTCTTCTTCCGTGTAAAAGAGATTTCCAATTTGTAATACACAATTCAATAAATACAAATTTAGAATCATCTTTTACGACCTACACTTTGTAGGCTTGTGTGAAACTCATCAGTTCAACTTCAAGAAGCGTGGTATGTAGAGGCAAGATATTTTTTGGTTTGTCAATACCCGACTTAGACCTAGTATGCATGGGGTGAGATTGACGCCAAGAGATTGAGACAAAAGCCCCGTAGAAGGAACCCCATGGGATGTATCTACTATAGAAGTGACAATTCCAACCGTCATCAATAATCGAATCAACTGTTGTGATGTCGTCACGTGCCCACCTCCTTGCCTATATATACACTTGCTGTTTTAAGGGGTTAATTTTACTTGCTTTCGAAACCCTAGAACTCTCTATGACCATGAGCAATTTCTGATCTCCCACCATTCTCTAGCAATTTTCTTTGACTAGTGCTTGAAACCCATTAATGGCTTCTTCTGCTTAGGTTGTTGTTGCTCGTAATGAGGCTCAGATTAGCAGGCTCAAAAAGTTCTACTCCAAAGTGCATTCGACGGTGCTCAAAACTAGGGATGGAAATGTACCAAATAATTAACAAATAATTTGATAATTGTTCGAATAACTATTCGGTCATATTCGATTTGGTAGTTCATTTACCATTAAACGAATATTTTTTAGTATTCGAGTTTACTAATGAATAGAATTTAACCAGATATATATTTGATTCGTTTGTCTATTAAATATTCATTTAAAATTTGATCACAGCTTATTATTTATATTATTGCACATATGATGTCATATTTTTAATCCACTTACCATTTCTACTTAAGTTTTATATATTGATTTTAAGACTTAAATAATTTTAAATCTATTTTCTAATTATAATTTTGATCTAAATATATATACATCATATATTATAAAGAATAATTTTTATTTATGAATTTTAATACTATTTGAAAATTAAATTCTTTAGCGGAATAAATATACTTTGATATTTCATAAGTATTCGTGAATATTCATGAATATTTATTAAATACCAAGTAGTTCGAATGCGAAAAACTAGATATATGAATATTAGAGTCCGTATTCGAATTCAGTAATTTTAAACAAATACAAATACAAACACCTTAGTATTCGATTCGATTCGATCGTTTACCACCCCTACTCAAAACCTATTATGATAGGTTCGATATTCCTAGGGCCTTCACGCTGTTGTCGCCAGAGAATACTCAGGCTGTGTATGACCACAACGGTAATGTCACTCCAGTGTATATCAAATAATTGGAATATGGTCTCCACCTTCCGCACCATCCTTTTCTCCACCGAACTTTTGAAGCTTTTGGGTCTCGCCATCGCAGATCAAACCGAACTTCATTGCTACGTTGGTAGGGTTTGTCGTCATCTACCACTAGGTGGGATTGAGCCAACTCTTAGGATTCTTAGCCACCTAATCAGTGTCAAGGTTAGGAAAAATGAATGCCACTTCTACTTCCAGAACTTGGGTGGCTTCAAGGTGGTTTTGAATCCTCTTGAGTCAAACAAGTACTAGAAGGAAAAGTTGATTCGGGCTTATGTCGGGTCCTATAGGAGCGAGAATCTATTCGACTCCTCGGTCTTGTGAGTTGTCAGTATCTTTGAAACTCTACCGATTGAGGAGGATAAAGCTCAAGAAGCAGTGTTGGAGCTACAATTGGAGGAGTCTAAAACATTTTAGGCAAGAGTCGTAACAAGGCCTCAGAAGCACATGTGGTCTGATTTGGCCCCAAAGGAGGCCGAGAAGATTGCGGTGAATGCGACCGAGATTGTGGCTTGGTTCGCTGGGCTGAGTTCCACCACCGCCAAGGCCAAGGGTCCGAGAAGAAGAGGAGGCAGCTAAGTAAAGTGGGCAGACGAGGCCCCTCTATAAGTGATGACCCAGTGGAGGATGAGAATGGGGCTACATCGGAGGCGGTCGCCCCTACTCTCGCCCAAGAAGCTACAGAGGGTGAAGTTTTTGTCACTCCCATCCCAGAGACTCCTCGGGTCGAGTATGCAGATGTCGTCATTGTTGACGACAAGTCCCCTGCATAGGCTGAAGAGGGCGAGATGGTGGTAGCCAAGCCTTAGGGGTCCGGGCTCAGACCAAGCAGGAGACAACCTCTGCCCCACTTACCGAGCCAGCTCACCTTCAAGGCAAGAAGTCAGTTATGGGGTAAGTGGCCTTGGCTCAAGGATTTGGATGGCCCTTCCCCTATCATGTTGATGAGCTCAATGTGGAGGCATAGGGTGAGCTGAAGATGATGTTGATGGGGTCATCTAAGGTCGACCCTAGATATGACAAAGAGCCATCCGAGGAGCATCAGTTAGTCCCTAGGCAACATCTTGATAGGAGGGGTCAGTCCTAGAGTTCAGAATAGCTCAGGTTAAGGCTTTGGACCAATTTTCCCTGCCCCATGACAAAGAAATCCTCTCGGTCATGCCAGACAATGGCCTTCACCAGGCCCTCAAGGGCTACATGCTTCGGGGTCCTTTGGTTGAGTAGGAGTTGTATGCTCGATTTGACCATATATGAAACCTCTACCTCAAGCTACAGGAAGAGGTGGACCCTCAGAAGGTGGCTCAAGAGGCATCCGATCAAAGAGTGGCTTCTAAGGAGGACGAGCTAGCGGCGTGGTCCGGGCTCAGACCAAGCAGGAGACAACCTCTGCCCCACTTACCGAGCCAGCTCACCTTCAAGGCAAGAAGTCAGTTATGGGGTAAGTGGCCTTGGCTCAAGGATTTGGATGGCCCTTCCCCTATCATGTTGATGAGCTCAATGTGGAGGCATAGGGTGAGCTGAAGATGATGTTGATGGGGTCATCTAAGGTCGACCCTAGATATGACAAAGAGCCATCCGAGGAGCATCAGTTAGTCCCTAGGCAACATCTTGATAGGAGGGGTCAGTCCTAGAGTTCAGAATAGCTCAGGTTAAGGCTTTGGACCAATTTTCCCTGCCCCATGACAAAGAAATCCTCTCGGTCATGCCAGACAATGGCCTTCACCAGGCCCTCAAGGGCTACATGCTTCGGGGTCCTTTGGTTGAGTAGGAGTTGTATGCTCGATTTGACCATATATGAAACCTCTACCTCAAGCTACAGGAAGAGGTGGACCCTCAGAAGGTGGCTCAAGAGGCATCCGATCAAAGAGTGGCTTCTAAGGAGGACGAGCTAGCGGCGTGGAAAATAAGCGAGAGCAAATGGAGTAGGGAGCTGCAGATGTGGGACGACAAGATTAAGGGCATGCTGGGTACGATTAGCAAGAAGTAGTCTGAGATCAATAAGCTTCAAGAGGACCTCGATCATCTCGAGCACGAACTTCATGAGCGAGATGACAAAGTGAAGTATCTGAGGGAAGAGGTCGAGGTCGAGACACTAGTTCATTAGAACTCTAGGACCTAAGGGACTAGCTGAGGGAGGAGGCAGTCGCCCACAAAAAGCTAAGGTAGGAGGCCACCAAAGCTACATTGGAGGCTGAGCGACAATGTGAGTCATCTCTTACTGAGATGCAGGCGCTGCAAGGTCGCCTCAACCACTTGGAGTCCAAGGCCTATTGCTTTGAGGTCATTGAAAATTATTGCAATGACACTCTTGGGAAGGTGGAAGTAGCCCTGGATTGTAAGACTAGCTTCGATTATTTGAGGATGTAGCTTCCGAACGAGCTCAAGATCGATCCCGAACGGTTCCACTATCCCCCTCGAGTGGCTAATTTCCTTAGCGCTCTAAAGGAGATGGAGAGAAGAGGAGGAGGTCTAGTTCGTGATGTCGAGAATAGAGATGACGATGATGAGGAGTCGGCCCAAGGAACAAGTGAGGGCTCAGCCCAGGATAGCTGGGCGAGCGGGCCTGAAGAGGAAGGGGACAAAGAGGTCAGGTCCGAGCCTTGGTTGCCTCCTCCACCAAGTTCTACTGTTGCCATCCTTCCAGGCTCGAGTACTGCTCCAACTTTCAATGCCGCTCCAGCTCCAAGTCTTGCGCCTGCTTTGAGTTTGGCTCCTTAGGAGCTCATGTAACTTTGTTGTTTTTTCGGAACATCTTTGTTATGTAAGTATTTTTTGTATTGTAAATATCTTTACATATGAATAGAAAGATGCACTTTTGTCCATTCAATTTGTGTACCTTTTGCGATTGTGCTCTCATATGTTTAAGTATTTGCAATTTGCTTTGATTGAGTATAAGTTCAGCTTTAAATTTTAGGGGTGTATCGAGTGGACAGCAACACTTCGACAAACTCTTAGGTCGAGGTGATTCGGTTTCGTGCCTTGATTTTATTCTGAAAAGACACGAAGGTCTTACGAGTTGGAGTCAACAGTGTTATAACATGCCTTGGTTTTATGCCAAAAGGGTACCAAGGTCTTGGCTACGTGCCTTGAGTTCATTCATAAAAATGACACTAAGGTATTTGTGTTGAAGTCAATCAAGTTGATGATGTGGCTTGGTTTTATCTCAAATTGATACCAATTTCTTGTGTACTTGCCTTGGATTTATTCATAAAAATGATACTAAGATTTTTGAGTCAAAGTCGACCGAGTTGATGGTGTGCCTTGGTTTTATCCCAAAAGGGTACCATGGTCTTACGTATCAAAGTCAACCGAGTAGGAGACATGCCTTAGTTTTATTCCAAATGGGTAGTAAGGTCTTATATATCGAAGTCAACCAAGCTGGAGACAACTCGACCTCGTGCCTAGGGCTTACTTGAAATGACACCAAGGTCCTAGGTATGTGCCTTAGGCTTTTTCAAAGGAATGACGCCAAGGTCTTGGGTCTTCATTGCTGAGTTGATGAAGATTTAATGGGAAGAACTGCATACAGGTTGGTACACAATACAAAATATTTCTTATTTACAAAAGGGCATGTACAGTTTAATTACATTTTGTGGAGATATTCTCCGAAATATTTTACGTTTTACGACAACCCTACCGTCGATCTCTCTTGTCGGCTCTGTTTGGCTTAGAGTTAGTTTTGGGGGTATCCTTCTATCCTTGAGAAGACTCTACTTTAGCTGTCATTTTTCTGGCCACCTTCTTGTAGGCTCGACTATCTTTCGCATCCATGTGTCCTTGAGCTCTGTCCATTAACTATTCAAAGTTAGTCACAGGGTCTATGGTGAGTATGTCAGCCAACTTATCATCCTCTAGTCCTGCAGAGAACGCGACCATAACGACCATGTTGCTAGGGTCCTCAACTTCCAGCCTTTTAGGTTGAAACTTCTTGAAATACTCCCTGAGGCTCTCTCCAAATTTCTGTCTTATCTGTAGCAAGGTAGAGAAATGTGCCCTCTGCTTAGAGTCAGCCAAAAAATAATGTACAAATTTTGGCTGAGATGTTCAAAGCTATGGATGGACTTTTTGTCTAATGAGTTCCACCGCCTCTTAGTGCTTCCCATGCAAGGTGATAGGGAAACCTCTACAAATGATTGAATCACTCACTTGCTTCATGAGCATCAGATCATAGAAGTTTTGCACATGTTTCACCAGATCTCAATCGCCTTTGTATTTCTCAATATGTAGCATTTTGAACTTGGCACATGGAGCATTTATGATCCAGTCAACAAGCGAAGTGTTCCCATTGATGGCGTCTACGGCGGTGTTGAATGCCCAGTCGTAACTAGATGCAAAATTAGTGGTAGAGGGGCCTAAAGCGACATGGAGATATCTGGCGCCACACGACGTCATCCATGTGGCATGCTCATGGTCGAAACTGGAACTATCATTAATTTCCTCCATATGCTACAGCGGTTTTCATGGATGAATGACAAACCAAGGAGTTGGCGAGGTGAAGGAGAGGTGTATTCAGTGCACTCCTCCTACACTCGCCCATCGAATTGGCCTCCAAGGGAGGAGTGATGAACAACAAAGAAGGTTGATGGGGAGAAATCCTGCTGATAAGTTAGTGTATGAAGGAATCAAATAGTTGTTGAAGAGAATGAGAGATTCTTCGGACAGATTCCTCTGGTTGGGCTTGAGTGATGTAGTCCATATTACGTATTTATTCAACGGGAAGAATTGATGATTGATCTGGACGATTAGAATCAGTCATCTTATATAAAGAAGAAAAAGAGGTCGTATGGTAGGCGCCAAACTGTCACTGCACAAATAATTAGCAGCAGGATTTAGAGTTAATTTTAAAGAGATAGTGTCCATTGATCTCCTTTGATAGTTGATCCATCTATAAGAAGGGATTCTTGCACATATGCAATACGTTAGAGGACCGGAGTTAAGTTCTCTGATGATTCCTCCAACGATCAAGTTAGTTATGATCTGAGGGGGGAAAGGAATAGATATAGTTCTCTAAGTGTGCAGAAATTATGTACATTTAGTTAATATGCAATGTGCCCATTTATACTGAGCTGACCAGGGTATTTAAATAATCTCGGCCGAGTCTATGCAGTCAGCTTACTCAGCTGAGACTTTATAGGTGTCAGCTACGGATGGGGTGAGTCATCCTTGTGATTAATGCGATGGTGTCAAGGGAAGTATTGTGCTGCCAAGGTTCGATAGTCATTAAGACTTCCAAAGAGGATGTAATGATGACTTTGAAAGTATCCTAGAGGGGGGGTGAATAGGATAATTACTAATCTAATCCGATATTGATGCCAACTAAAAACTTCACAATGCAATATCCTAACAATATGATGTACAACAAATTATATGCAATGATATGCAAGGATAAACAATATGACAATAGGCGATATAAACAATAAGCACAAGATATAAGTGAAATATAAGCCAAAGTCAAACGCAAACACAAGAATTGATCACGGAGTTCGGTCAACCCACGATCTACGTCTTCGCTCCTCACCTCGATGAGATCCTCCACTATCTCTCAAAGATAACTATACAATAACAATTTTCAACATTCACTGATAACGTTTACAATACACATGTTGTCAATCACACAAGCTACACTTCTCTAAGTGTTGGCCTACCCGTGTTATATTCCTCAAGTATTTGGATTTATCACCTCTCCCTAGGCTTTACTACAAACTCACTCCTCTTGGAATTAACCCTGGTCTCTCCCAACTACTTCTCTAAGTATTCTTGTGTATTACAACATGTTTTCACAATGAGTGCAAATAAAGAATTTGTTCTCCAATATAAATGAGAACGAAATGAAATCTTTCTCAAGGAATCACTTTCACAACCCAAATATACTTAATGTGAAATACTTAAGTTCTAAAAATACTAAGTTCAAGTGGTTGTGAGTGTAAACAATGAGTATAATGAAATCAAAGTTAAACTTAAATCAATCTAGCACAAATATATGAGAATAAAAATAATAAATAGCTAGAGGATGAGTTTAGAAAAACTTCTCTAAAACAAAGAGAGGTAGAGATTTGAAGATGAAATCCTTCTCTTTGTAAAACTCCTTCAAACAAATAAACACACTTGATTTTCTCTTAAACCCCTTAAACAAACTTGCAAAACCTCTTTCTAAACTTCCATAAAGAAACAAATGAGTTATGAGGGCTATAGATAGCGTCTCAGAAGAAAACATCCAAAAAATAGCAGTTACAACCATTTTACCGTTGATCGGTCGAATGATGAAACATATCGGTCGACTTATTCGTCTGAAAAATAAAAGGCTAGAAAATAACTATGGTTAGTCGACTGAAAAATGACATCGATCGACTACCAAGAGGTGATCGGTCGACTAATTTTAAGAATTGGTCGACTTATAACTGATACACATGTTTGCTAAAATTTTGAGAAGCTGGTTTTCTAAATTCAATTTAAAATAGCAAATCAACTCTAAAAATAGTAAAACTTTAAAAAATATTTGTACACATGATGATAAACATTATAGATAATAAATTTCTAAAATATCACTTCGTATTTGTGAAAACTCATTGACTGAAAAATAGATATTCCAGTTTCTGAAATTTCTTAAAGAGTTGATTTTGTAAATTTCTTAAAGAGTTGATTTTGTAAATTTGATTTAAAATAGTAACTCAACTCCAAAAATAATAAAAATTGGGGAAGTGTTTATATATCTGAAAATTAACATATTAGAAAAGGAATTTCTAAAATATCATTTCCCAAGAGTGAAAACTCATTGTTTTGCAAAATAGTCAAATATGCGAGTTTGTTAAATACTTAATTTTAATGAAATTTCTTCAAACAAGTTTTGAGATACTTTTTAATAGAGTAATAGACTCAAGAAAAGATATAAAATGATATCGTTAAGTCTATAATCCAAAAATGGCGATAAAATCGAAACAAATGTGTGTGTGTGTGTGTGTGTGTGTGTGTGTAGTTTGAGCTTTAAGCATAACACATAAAGTGAACACCTAAACTAACAGCACTATACCTATATCAAGCAACGTGATCTTCATTAAGCTCGATCATGGTTAGCAGGGATGAAGCGATAATGTATTTGACTTGAATTGCGACGGCTTCATTCCGATTTCCTTCCATCCTCCAATGGTTATGATCATGTAGGCGCAAGACCAACCAACCTCCAACCTGGATGCATATTGGAGGAAAACACGAATACTAGAAAACATCATAAGGAATTATTTGTTAATTATCAAAACTAAATTAGAAAGTAGGCTCACAAATATGATTCCTAACAATCTCCTTCTTTTTTATGATGACAAACAATTTTCACAATAAGTATGAAAAATATAAAATACACATTCAAGATACTCATAATACACTTGTTTCTCCTCATTTGTCAACATCAAAATGGGGAAAAAAGCAAAAATAAAGGAAGAAAGAGAGCAATAAGCTCCCCCTACATATAAGCACAAGTGAGTATAAAATAGTATAGGGAAAAAGCTCCCCTATCAACAAGCCTCATAACATATATCAAATGAAATATTAATGCAATCATGCATAGATATATGTCATCATGCTCATCACATTATGTGAGCAACAAATCAATACTTAAACACAAAACACACTTAAGATGACCATAGAGAAACGCACACACATATATATGTCATCATAAGAGTGTTTACAAAAATCTTAAATACATACCAAATGAAAATAGATATTAAAATACCAAATGAAAGTAAAGTCCATGAAAGAAAATCATGAAAAATATTTATGAAAATCATGAAAGCCAAAAAAATCATGAGAATCCATAAACGAAAATCATGAAGGCCAAGATTCATAAAAACATCATTTTAAAAAAATAAAGAAATCATGAAATATCGTTTTTGAAAAAGGATAAAGAAGTGCTCAAGCAAATATGATTCAAGTGATAAACATGCCCAATTCACCTTTTATATGACAAAAATTTTTTGGCAAAGAGGTTTGGCAAAGATGTCCACTTATTTTGAGATTTTGAATCAATATAAATAAGGAATACATCTTACTTATCTACATGATCACGCAAAAAGTAATGCCGAACATTTTTAAGTTTCATCAACAAAAATTAAAAATAGTATGCTTTGGATAAAATAAACAAAAAATAATTGTACTATTTTTGACAAGAAAAACTAGAAAGGCGATCATGTCAAGCTCTTGGAGCTTGTTTCAACTCATATAAAGCTTCTTGCATCCAATAAACATGATTTGGAAGAAAAAGAACAATAAATCCGGGGGATATGCTCAACATGAACATTTTCATTTATAAAACCATTTAGGAAGTCACTTTTAACATGCATTTGAAATAGTTTGAAATTTCTAAAACTAGTAAATGCTAAAAACATAAAAATTGACTCATAATCAATGCCCTCAAAGTCAAAACTAATAAAAATTATAATATGTAATGAGAAAGAAAGTATATTTTCAAAAATAATGTTTGATCAATATATGTAATTTTAAAAACAATCATTTGGGTAAAAATTTTGATCAATATACATTTATAAAAAATTGTAAACGCGTTTTCCAAAAGGAAACAAAAACGAAAACGCTAAAAACTTAATTTTTTAAATCAAAAATATTTTGGCACCCAAACATTCTTGGTGCCAGAGAGTTTAGGGACATGACCCCTATCAATAAAATCTAAGGCCCTTGGGTTATGACCCCATTTGGGCGCATTTTGTACACGTGTCCGATCATAGCAATAATTACTCAAATAACACATCCTATTGTAATAACTGTAATGGAATGAATGCACTTGTTTATGATGACCTTTTGATTGTGCACGAGACATTTTTAAACAAAGTTGGTCTTTTTGAAATATTTTGCGACTTTGAAACTTTTCGCAAATCAAAACAAAATTTTGCTAAATGACCAACTCTATCACAAAAATCACACTTAAAAACATTTACATGCTTATGATGAACATTATATGCATGTGTGTGTGTGTGTGTGGTGAAAATACTTGATGTGATGCACAAGGGGCAATAATTTTAGAATTTGTGGGTTTTCGTGCATCATAGCAAAATTTAGCAAGATGGCATTTATGATCGCAAATAGTGCATTTATAAACTTTGTTATACATATGTGCACAGTGAGTGGGTGGTTTGGAAGTAGTAGTATGTGATTTAGCACATATGTCCATAAGTTTCTTATGTTTGACAATGCATGTTTTTAGGATTGAATTAAGAATGACATGCGATTTTTCATATTATTCAACTCATTATTTTGCACAATAGCATTGTCGATAGAAGTAGAACAAATATGATTATTCTTAAATGAATTAAATTCATTTCTAATGGTTTCTACTTCTAGCATGGCATCATTTTTCTTATTAGATAAGCTAGCATTATCCAATTTTAATTTATTATTGTTATCTTTAAGAATTTCATTTTCTTTAGCAATGATATCAAAGTTAGATGCTAACAAATCATGATCGGACTTCAATTCAACAGGCTTGTTTTTTAAATTTATAAAATTATGATGTATTTTGTTGTAGGCATGCAGTAATCTCTCATATGCACAAATGAGTTCATTAATAGAAAGTTCACTTTCAGATTCGAATTCGCATACCTCATTAGGGCAATCGTCTAGTGGCCGTGTACACGATGATGCTCCAATGTCACTTGAAGCGGAATCCACCGAGATGCGTTAGATTTCCTCCAAGTTTCCATGATGTGACTCTATATATTTCCACAATGTATAAGCACTATCAAAATAAGCAAGTTTGTTAGAAATAGATGGTTCAAAAGCATTAAGAAAAAATTCTAACAATAACTTGTTCATTGTAAACATCTTCTTATCATCCTTGCTCCACTTAGATTTTTCTAACGTGGGCATGATATAAGAACACTCAATTACTTCCCACAAGTCGATATGTTTAGATCTAACAAATAATTTAAATCTAAACATCCATTGAGCATAAGAGAAAGCATTGAATTTAGGAACAACATTAATATCATAGCCTAAACTAGGTGCACCGTGTATATCCATGAAGATAATCAAGAAATGAAAATCACAAAACTAGATTAGAAAAATATAGAACGAGGATCTTTGACTCTTGGCGATTAAGCCATAAATCAAGAGCATCAAGCTCTGATACCAAATAAAAGTACCTGAGAGGGGGGTGGATAGGGTAATTGCTAATCTAATCCGATATTGATGCCAAATAAAAACTTACACAAACCTAATCTAATACAATATGATGTACAACAAATTATATGCAAGGATAAACAATATGACAAGAGGTGATATAAACAATGAGCACAAGATATATAAAAGAAATATATGCCAAAGCCAAACGCAAACATAAGAATTGATCACGGAGTTTGGTCAACCCATGACCTACGTCTCCGCTCCTCACCTCGAGGAGATCCTCCACTATCTCTCAAAAATAACTACACAATAACGATTTTCAACGTTCATCGATAATGTTTACAATACACACGTTGTCAATCCAACAAACTACACTTCTTTAAGTGTTGGCCTACCCATGTTACCTTCCTCAAGTGTTTGGATTTACCACTGTGACGCCCCTGGGTTCACACAAGGCTGCAGTCCAAGGTGAAACCAAGAATGTCAAACCTGTCATGCACCACACCATGCAATAACATGTTTCACCATCACAATTCTATCACTCTAGTAGAGTCAATAACATGTGTAGGTACAAAAGCAAGTAAGAAATCATACAAGAGATAACTGATGAAATGATAGAAGTCAAAATACTATTTCATAATCCAACATTACAGAAATCCAAAGTCAATGTCTGAAATGAATAAACTGGAGTTCTTAACAAGTCTCAAATCATATATGTATAATTAATTGCCCTAAAACTAAGGGGGATTTTAGTATCTAGGAAATTTCAACACGAGCATAGGTACGTCGAGCGAAATAATCCAAACAAGGAAACCCTCATGTATATACCTTGTATCTCAAATTGAAAATCCCTAAGTACCAAACCCATAATCTAATACATGAACAATAATAAAAGAAAACGAAACACATCTCTACTTTCAAACATGGTGTCATGTCAAACTCACATGAGTGTCATGTCAGAAAACGATTAAGTATCCAAAACATAGACTATATAGATTAAACGTCCAACCCATAGACTGCATGAAGTAAACGTCCAACTTATGGACTGAAAGTAACGAGTATCCAACGCATGGACTGAATATAACCGTTGTCCAACGCATGGACCGGATGTGACCGTTGTCCAATGCATGGACCGGATGTGACCGTTGTCCAACGCTTGGACCGGATGGTAATGCATATCCAACACGAGGATTAAATAGAAATGTATGTCCAACACGAGGACTAAGCAAAGTGAATGTCCAACACGAGGACTAAATAAAAATACATGTCCAACACGAGGACTAAGCAAAGTGAATGTCCAACACGAGGACTAAATAAAAATACATGTCCAACACGAGGACTAAGCAAAGTGAATGTCCAACACGAGGACTAAATAAAAATACATGTCCAACACGAGGACTAAGCAAAGTGAATGTCCAACACGAGGACTAAATAAAAATACATGTCCAACACGAGGACTAAGCAAAGTGAATGTCCAACACGAGGACTAAATAAAAATACATGTCCAACACGAGGACTAAGCAAAGTGAATGTCCAACACGAGGACTAAATAAAAATACATGTCCAACACGAGGACTAAGCAAAGTGAATGTCCAACACGAGGACTAAATAAGAACTTTACAAAATGTAAGTGTCGAAAATATGTATATATATGCACAAAAGATACACAAGGTCTCATGTCGCACGTGCCTCGACATGCGGATCAGTACTTGTGTCAACAGTCAACTCACATGTATAAATAACTCACTAACATAATAAATTGGTATCAAATAATTGAGACGAACACTCAACATAGGAAAGATACATCACAAATCAACAGTGGCCAATACTATGTGGCGGTCGACCGCAGAGACCACTCCGGTCGACCGTTCACAGAGCCGAGATTCATTGGGCTCAAAACTGAGCGGCGATCGACAAATAGATAGCATCGCATCATCAATAAAAATAATTCACACAAATAATTCCAACAAATAATTTGGCTGCACCAATCTGGCTGCCTACGTACCCTCTTTCTCAAGGGATCAAGCCTCCCGTAGTTCATCAAAGATATTCATACAAATATATGCAACTCTAGTTTACCATTTATCACAACAAAACTAACACAATATGTCAATAGACCAAATCAGATCATAATCCCATTGGGATACACATATGCGTATTATAACATACTTATGACTATAAGTGTAACAATCGAGCGGCTCAAACTCCGCAAACACATCTCAAAACAACGCAAACAAACTTCAGAAAACAAGAAACTGAGGCAAACTGCCCAGGAAATGGTCTGCGCTACTGTTAGTAAAATAAGCATATCATTTGCTAGAAAAACTATTTTTAGAAATAGTTTTCTGTTTTGAAAACTAGATTCACACATCTTTCAAATGGAACTAGTTTGGTTAAATTTGGAATTAATTTGTTATCTCAAATATCCAGTTAATCATCATATATGTGCAGCAGTTTTCCTGCAAGACATGTTGTTGGTAAAAAGAGTATATCTTTCTCTATAAAAATCATTTTATATATCTTCTTTCTGTTTTAGAAACTAGATTCACATATCTTTCATATTACACCAGTTTTATTCAATTTGAAGTTCAAAATCAAAACCAGATTTCAGTTGAGGTTGATCACACGGGTTGCAGTTTTCTGCATGACATGTCGTTACTAAAAAGACTATATCTTTCTCAATATAAATCTTTTTTAAGATTTTCTTTCTTTTTTAAAAACTAAATTCACATATCTTTCATATGACATCAGTTTTATTCAATTTAGAGTTCAAAATCAAAACCAGATTTCAGTTGAATTTGATCACACAGGTTGCAGTTTTCTGCATGACATGTCGTTACTAAAAAGACTATATCTTTCTCAATATAAATCCTTTTTAAGATTTTCTTTCTGTTTTAAAAACTAAATTCACATATCTTTCATATGACATCAGTTTTATTCAATTTAGAGTTCAAAATCAAAACCAGATTTCAGTTGAAGTTGATCACACAGGTTGCAGTTTTCTGCATGACATGTCGTTACTAAAAAGACTATATCTTTCTCAATATAAATCCTTTTTAAGATTTTATTTCTGTTTTAAAAACTAGATTCACATATCTTTCATATGACATCAGTTTTGTTCAATTTGGAGTTCAAAAAAAATCAGATTTCAGTTCTATCATTGGATCAAAATTATCATCAAAATCAAATTTTTACTTTAACATAACAGTAAGCTTAAGCAAGCATAATATCGTTCATAACTTGTTAAAATTTCAACTAATTACTGGGAAGATTTGGGTAGGAGATAATCTTGCCTTAAAGACGTGTGCAAGTCTCTGAAGATGATATGAAACGACCGCTTACCGCCAAACACCACAGATCTCACATTTCCTTCGATGTTCGCCTCACGAACTCTCCCAAAAACACAAGATTTAAAGCTAGGGTTTTAGAGAGGAGGGTAGGGGCTGCTAGGGTTTGGTATTCTGATGAAGATAGATCTTTTTTCGTGCACCAACATGTTTTTATATAGCAACAAACCCGATTCAAAAAGCCCAAACCCGAAACCTATTAGAATCTGGAAACAACCCGTCAGTCTACGATATTTTGGCTGTAACTTTCTCATACGAACTCGGAATAAGGTGATCTAAGATTTATTGGAAAGATATTGAAGAGACCTACAACTTTACTGTTTTACATTTTTACAAATTTCAACTGTATCTATATGTAAAATGCATATACTTTTGACTGGTCGTTTTTCCCAGATTCAGGCCCGTGTACGTGTGCATGATATCACTTCTATATTCACATATATACATTGAATTGATCTCAAATCAATTCCTAGCATACTCAAATATTGATAAATATCATTTATCATAATATAACATATTTATTATTATTTATTATAAAATAAAAATAAAATTTTAAAATTTTAGGGTTTTACAATGCAACAGTGGATTAGGGATAATACACGTCGATTAATTCACTTTGAACCAATCATAGAAATGGAGCATCCTAATCCACCCGTTCTTCATGATATGTGCTATCCCATTAGGAATACAATTCCCTCGTGCATTTGGCTCCCCGAAACAAATGGAATAAGTTTTGAGCTTAGACCGCAATACATAAACATGCTTCCCAAATTCCTTGGTAATGAAACAGAAGACGCATATATTTTTATTTCGGAATTTGAGGAAGTGTGTATTATGATTAAAATGAGAGAATTAAATGAAGATGCGGTTAAGCTTAGATTTATTCCATTTGCTCTTAAGGATAAAGCTAAAAAATGGCTGTACAGCTTACCAACAAATTCCATCTCAACTTGGGATGAATTTGTCACCGTTTTTCTTAAGAAATTTTTTCCTATTCATAAAACGGTAAAGCTTAGGAACAGCATTCAAAACTTTAAAATTATCCCGGGAGAACCTTTTTGGAAGTATTTTGACCGATTTAAAGATCTTCTCATCCAATGTCCTCATCACGGTTTAGAGAAATGGCGATTGTGCCAAATAATTTATGAGGGATATATTTATATATATATATATATATATATATATATATATATATAATATTATATATATAATATATAATATATATAGGAGGACCCAATAATCACTGTTCATGCTGTAGTATTCCAAATCCCAAAATATTATATAATATTATAATAATATATGTTATTAAAATATTATATAATATTATAATATATAATTTATAGTATTCCAAATCCCAAAATATTGATGAAACAAACAAAATATTACAAATTATAGTATTCCAAATCCCAAAATATTGATGAAACAAATAAAATATTACAAATTTTGGTATTCCAAATCCCAAAATATTGATGAAACAAACAAAATATTACCAATTTTGGTATTCCAAATCCCAAAATATTGATGAAACAAACAAAATTTTAGAGATCCCAAAACATGTAAAAAAATTTATGGATTTCAAATTCTATGGTGAAATCCATATCCATAAATTTTGGGATGCAAAAAAAACACCCCCTAAATAGAAAATGAGAAAAAACTGGAGTTCAACTCGGTGGCAAGTTTTGCGGCGATGGGTTCTTTTGAAGAAAGATTTCAGGAGGAACAAGGTGCATCTGGATGTAACACAGTTATTTAGTTGTGACCCAGACTAGTTGCCCCTAAAGCTCACAATAATTCTTATACTAGCTGGGTTGCACATGCATTGCACAGTTGTCAAATATTTTAATTGTTTATTTTGAGTTATATATTCAATATAACTGCATCATGTACATACTTGTTTTTAGAGCTTAAATTGTTTTGTGAACAAAAAAAAAGTTAACCAAAATAAAAAAATTTAGGGAAAAATGTGTTGGGGCCCCAAAAGCAGAAACTTCATGTGCTGCAGCCCCTCCTAGTTTCTCTCATGTGGTTCAGCCACTTGAAGTGTGACATTTTGTGCTGGTAATTATTACATGCCAGCTAAGCTAAACTCCCCAAAATATCCTTATCCACTCTCCTCAATCTCTCAGACCCAGCACTCATATCCCCCCTCTCTCTCTCTCTCTCTCTCTCTCTCTCTCTAAAACCAAGGGTTTTCTCAAGCTCGCCGCCTTGGTCCTTGCCCTCCTCGCCGTCGCCACCTCCGCCCAGGCCCCTAAGGCTCCCCTCGAGTTCACCGTCGCCTCCCCTCCTCTCCCCCGCCCGACCTTATCGCCGTAACTCGTTGCCGCTCCCCGCCTCGCCCTCGACTACACCGGAGTTCGCTGCTGCCGCATTACTGGCCAAAGTCACAAGAGAAGAAGCATTACTGGCCAAAGTCCTATCTTTTTTGACTGAAATCAGAGTCTAATTGATTTGGCTGCAACGTTCTGCAGGAAAAATAAGAGACCAGAGAATGATAAAATGAACAACTGTAAGAGTTACCAACAACAAAATAGGCCTTCAGAGAGTAAGAATTACTCACCCATTTACTGGGAGATGCTGCGGAGCTCCTACAGGATTGGACAAGCTCATTGCATCTATAAAACTCTCTGCTTGTTCCATATTAGAAGATTTCCTCCTCAGGGGGTTCAATAAATCTCCATTTTCCATGTTCTCTTAATACAATTGTGCTGCGTTGTGCAGGGATTGCTCTCAAATTTTTGCTTAAGTCTCATTCAGTTGTACCTGAGAGTAAATTGAGAGCAGTGTACAAGAAATATTCGAGCATTGAATTTGGAAATGCGGCATTGAATCAACCAGCACTGAAGAATATGTTAGAGGAGTTGAAGGCTTCTTCAGCTTCATTTTGAATGGTTAACTGTTTTTTTATGAAGGAAGGGAAAGTCAACTATTGATGATAAGGGAGATTATTGCGTTTGTTTGTTTTTGTGCTCATACCCTTGTCTAAGGAGTAAAATAACCTCTGTGATTGAATCAAACAGTTGTAGTTTTTGATAACTATTAGAACCTCTGTAATTATTCATATGATCTGTATTTTTGTAGTTTTTGATAACTATTAGAACCTCTGTAATTATTCATATGATCTGTATTTTGGTTATAACTTTCTCATCCGACCTCGGAATGAGGTGATTTGAGATGCGTTGGAAAGTTGTTGAAGAGACCTACAACTTTGGTCTTTTGAGTTTTTTCAGATTCGAAATACATCTGTGTGTAAAATGATTTTTACTTCTGTGAGCTCCCATGTTAATTCTTTGAGCTATGATGTTAGTTCTATGAGCTCCCATGTTAATTCTGTGAGCACCCATGATGTTGTTTTCGCGGTAATTTCTCCGTCCGATCTCGGAATAAGGTGATTTGAGATGCGTTGGAAAGCTGTTGAAGAGACCTACAACTTTGGTCTTTTGAATTTTTTTCAGATTCAAACTACATCTGTGTGTAAAATGATTTTTAGTTCTGTGAGCTCCCATATTAGTTCTGTGAGCTATGATGTTAGTTCTGTGAGCTCCCATATTAGTTCTGTAAGCTCCTATGATGTTGTTTTCGCTGTAATTTCTCCGTTCGATCTCGGAATGAGGTGATTTGAGATGCGTTGGAAAGCTGTTGAAGAGACCTACAACTTTGGTCTTTTGAGTTTTTCCAGATTCAGGCATATATATATATATAATTGATCTCAAA
>NC_033801.1:35313997-35315644 GCF_001876935.1 Asparagus officinalis | reverse complement strand
CGTTTCAGTACTGAGCCTCTCGAAAACCAAAACTCATTCGGGGACCGCCTTGATGCAGCTGCATTCAGATAATACTACCCGAATGAGTTTGGAACAGGGGCACTGAGTTTTCTGTTCTTGGGGACTCCTTTTCCTGGTTTTATTCGTACCCCCAGCACGATAGTACAACTCGTCTGCTTGACGATCGGAGTAACCTATCGTGTGTTGGCACGACTTCTCAGGTATAACATTATCGTCATCAAACGATAATGTTTCCTTCTGAGGGGGAACTGCCTTCTTAGGGCTTTCGAAAGTCACGCGCCTCGATACATGCCTTTTTGGGCGTGAGTTCTCGGCGGGCTCTCGGACTTCAATGCACAAGTTGGTGCGCGTAACTGCCCTGGTCTCTTTGTCATGTTGAAGGTGACGGCGACCCCCAGCATGTTGCGTCGTCCGGGGCTTCTTCATGTCTCTTTGTCATGTTGAAGGTGACGGCGACCCCCAGCATGTTGCGTCGTCCGGGGCTTCTTCATCGGGTCCAAATGATCTTGGACAGGAGCTCTGCCTCTCTCGTCGAGAATCGGACCGAGGCGCTCCAAGACTGGCTTCTTCCTTTGGGACGATTCTGCATGATCTCCCGGAGAAGCTATTGGGATTACCGGTGACTTTGGTTGATTCACCGGAGGTTGAACTTTGGTTGGAGGCTGCTTCGGCCTCCACACTTGGCGGGTTGATGGCGGCTTTTTGGCCACTCTTCCTTTCTTCAATTCATCGGCCTTCTGCACGAGGATTCTTGCTTGTGCAAGTAATGCGCGGCGTTTGTGAATCCGCTCTTCGAGTGTCGAACGGTTCCGTTTGACCCGGATCCATTCGTTCGTCGGCGGCTTGGAGGAACCGCCATTCTTCAGTTGTTGAGGCTGTTTGCCTCTCCTATTCTTCAGATCCGCGTTGTAGCGGACTCCGTCCGTAGACTCCATCGCCTTAGCGAGTTGTCGCGCAAGGCGCTGACGTCGCCTCTGGCGGGCTCTCTTCGAGAGAGTCACAACGCCTTCAACAGTAGAAGCGTTGACGAGAACAGGTTTGACCTCGTTGGAGGTCGGTGGAACTTCCCCCGACGCGACTTTGGCGTCAGCCGGGGTGAGAGCTTCGTTGGCGTTCTGAACTTCTTCGAACCAACGAGCTTTTCTCCTGGAGGAGAATTTCTTGGACTTGCGGGGGGAGGTAGATCCGGACGAGGACGAAAGGTACTCCTCGAACTTGGCCTGGTCGAATTCATACTCGACCTCCTCCTCGAACGGGATTGAGATCCGCGGCTGCGACGTGACAATCTCGGCAGCAAGATCGGTGGCTCCCACTATGGTCGCCAGATTGTTCATGGGAAAAATTGTTTTCTTTGATGATTCCATTGTTTTCTTTGACAACAGTTTATCGGTTATAAAGATCCGGTCTTTTTATAAGATCCGGTTACAACGAAATCAAAAATAAAGAAAAAGATTACAACTTATCGGTTACAAAGATCTGGTCTTTTTATAAGATCCGGTTACAACGAGATCAAAAGAAAAAGTTACAATCTTCCTTGTTTGTCGAACGAATCGCGAGATCCTGTTTTGCGGTCTCTCGCTTGTGTGGGTTCTTTACCTGCGCCGGGGTTAATCCGTGGACCACCGC
>NC_033801.1:35289316-35312393 GCF_001876935.1 Asparagus officinalis | reverse complement strand
CCGTCGAACTCGTCGTCGTCGTCGCCTTCAAAGTAGAGCCCGACAGCCCATCTCTCCCATGTCGCCGTCATCGAGCTCCGACCAACCAGCCACCACCTCAGCCCCAACTCCAGCAGTTGCCTCCACCGTCGAACTCGTCGTCGTCGTCGCCTTCAAAGTAGAGCCCGACAGCCCATCTCTCCCATGTCGCCGTCATCGAGCTCCGACCAACCAGCCACCACCTCAGCCCCAACTCCAGCAGTTGCCTCCAGCAGCCTCTTCTTCCGCGCTGACAGCGTCGATTCGTTCGACGAAACCCCGAGGCAAGATCCCTCTTGCTCTTTGACTTGTCATTTTAATAATCATATCTGTTAATAATTGATTACATAGATTAGTTTGTGATATAATTATCTACGTGGGATTCTTTGATGAATAATATTAGATAAATCACAATAATATGATAATTAGCATTTTCAGAATAATTATGATAAATTAAAAGAATTTATTTCGGCAGCGGAATTATTTTTGGATAATTATATTAATTAAAAAGAATTTATTTGAGAACGAAATCATTTTAGAAAAATTATAATAATTTAAAAAAGGAATTATCTTGGAAAAAGAATTATTTTAGAATAATTATAAATAATTTAAAGGAATTTATTTTGAAAAATGGATTGTTTTGAAAGAACTCATTTTGCAAAAGGATGATTTTAAGTAAATAACTTTATTATTTTAGAAGATTATTTTAGAATAATTTTATGATACAAATTCTTAGACTTGATTATCTGATATGCTATGATATTATTGCACATGATTAGTTATATTGATTGTTCCTTATTGTGATTGAGAATTGTTAGGAGTTTATGACTATAGTGACCTGTGTGACATGAATAAGATCTAGAGGCTTGTGTGTTGTTGACTTAGAAAATACAAAAGAGTTGGGATGGGAAAGTCCTTGTTCATGTGATCGGATAAGACTATTGATGTATCTTCCAGACTCGCACTAGTGAACCGTTTCGCACTGGGGTTAGTTTGTTGGGCCAAGTGAATCGTTTGGCACTTGGTCAATGAAATCGTTTCGTCACCCGAGTTTTACTTGAGTTTGGACCAGGCCAAAATCGGATTACGTATAGTCCTCTCACCGAATCGTTTTTCGAGTTTGGATGCACATAGGGGATTTATGAACAGTCAGTTATCCGATAATATGAGCGTTGACTCTGTGTGAGATGTGACCAGTGACCTGTTATAGAATGACTAGTTACATGACCTCGTTATTTAGATGATTATGGATTCTTGTGAGATACGGACTAGTTATGTTTCTTTTCATACATAGATCGGGATTAATATTTAATTATCTACAATTTGAGACATATGGTATATACATAAGGGTTTCCTTGTTTGGATTATTTCGCTCGACGTACTACATCTCTTATTGTAGATTTTTAAGTATTAATTCCATTTAGTTGTATGACCTTGTTACTTGAATGATTATTCTGATCGCTAGCTGCATGATCACTTTACCCGATTGATTTTTGGATTCTTCTGATTATTATATTCTAGTAGTAAATTATATTTAGATTATTAGTATTCCAGTTGCATGCTCTATTATTATTATTACTATTATTGCTTTGGTCTTTCGATCGTTCTATCCTTCCTTGTGGGATCTTGTCGTGTGCCATGCACGCTGACGTACACATGTTTTCTCTGGTGTACGTCAGACTTAGAGGAAGAACAGGTCCAGCTTGGAGATGTGCTAGAGCCAAGATATTCTCAGCAGGAGTGTTTTGCAGACGAAGCAGAAGAAGAAGTCGATGCCTAGTCTTTTCTTTTATTATCTGCTGGTCCTTGTTTACTTTTGTAGTTCTTTCTTTTTTCGTTGATCGATGTATCTTTGTACCTCTTCAGTATTCAGTTGTTCAGTTTTGTATAAGGGCATGTTGACCCGAATATTATGTCTTGGATGATATTCATTTGTTATGTATTATTTTATTTTGTGTTATTCATTATATTCTTGCTAAATGTGATCCGGGATCTGTGCCTTTGTATTTATTTTTAGACGCTTAGCATATTAGGTTGAGGAGGGATGTTTATTTTTATTTATTCTCCTTAATACAATACGTCGCGAGCTTTTTCACGTTCCGATTCCCCAGTATTTTGGGAAGCGAGGCATGACAACAGACTCCGACCATCCATTTAATGTGATGGTGATTGGTTGTTAGCGATGAGTTCGAGAATGATGCCTTTCGTCTTAGCTTTACGAGAGGGTCGACAAAATATGCCTTTCGATTTAGCCATTTTGGGCTAAGAGCTTCTTGACTCGGTCTTAGAAAATGAAGGGTCATGGAGTCGACCTTAATGGAAGGGTCCAAGTGAGGACGCTTTTCGATTCAACCCTTCTTGGGAAGGGTTGAGTGATGACATCGCTTGACTCGTCCTGCACAGGGCCGAGTCGATATGATGCGTAGTAAACTCAGGACACATGTCAACTCCTGGAGTGGAATTAATATTTAGTCATTTTTGTGATACAACAAACCTCAATTCCAATTGATTAAAAGCATCTTTATAGACAAAAAAATTCATAATATAACTTCACTCTAATTGCTTGAAAAACATAGACAAAAAACGTCAAGAACTCATTTGCACCCTGCAAAAGCACCATATTTACCAGGTTTGAAGATAGTATCTTTATCTTAATTAGGAACTAAGCATATCAATATACTTAAAAGAAGATGATCAAAATACTCTTTAAATACACATCTTTAAATCTTTATCATGCTTAGATCTTGAGATTTCACCAACACTTTGTTAGCCCTTATGTTTTGATGATGTTTTACAACCATCATTATCGGTACTAATGGCTTATTGAGTGCAAATGTAGTGAATTCATATATCAAGCATGTTAGTGCAACAAATGGAGGATTGGATGGAATATACGCTACAACGATGATATCCAAAGGAGGAGGAGGCATAGTGATGAAGCAACGTTATCTCAAGAACACCAAATTCAATTAAAAGCTTCATCCAACTCAAGCTATATCAAGACTCAAGAATTACATTCTCGTGAGGATATTAGCTAGTTTTTATTTTCTCTCTAGTGCTAGAATGTAGGCAAATAGTTTAGATTTCATCTGAAGCTATTGGGATATCAACACACACGTTTTCATACTTATAGTTTTGAACGTATTTCACAAAATATTATTTTTCACAAGTATAAAGACCTATTTGCAAAATTCCTTTTCCAAACAATTTTTTTATAGTATTAAAAACATTTTACAAATTTTCACAATTTTCAGAAGTCAAATAAATATTTTACAAATATTTTAAGTGAGTCAAAAAATTAGGTTTTGAGTGTATCAGATTGCGGTCGACCGCCACGGTCGACCGCGCCTGAGCTCACTCGTCAGTGGGCAACAGAAACTTTCACGGTCGACCGTCGCGGTCGACCGTGAGCAAAAAATTTCCCACAGTCGACCGCGAAAGTCTCTGGACTTTTGTAAGTTTCTAAACTGCCTCGCGGTCGACCGCGAAAAAGTCACGGTCGACCGCCGATTGTTTTAAATGGTAATATGATACAGTTTTTCAGCGCCGATTTCACACGATCTCAGCGCTGTTCTGTTTCCAGATTTTGGGGGATTGGGTAGCGGGGACGTAGGTCAGCGGACCGAACCTCGTTAACACATCGCGCGTCATAGGATAACGATTCCTAACCAGAGGATAACGATTCCTAACTCTATCTCCTCTATTTTGATTGCTTTTGGATATTGTGTTTTGTTTGTCTTAATTTTATTATACCATTATAGCCTTGTGACCCTAATCACCCCCCCTCTAGGGTCCAACAAATGGTATTAGAGCTTGGTCTCTATATTAGTTTTTGGTTTAATCACCTTAGAGAAAAGATCTTATGGAGGTTTCTATGAATGTGCATATGCTAGAGGGATAATCCACCACTAGACCACCATTTTTCACCGGTAGTAATTTTGCTTATTGGAAGGCTAGGATGAGGATTTATCTTCGTTGCATTGACCTTGACATCCTGGAACTCATAGAGAAAAAATATGTAGAAAAGCCCAAAGTTGGGACTATGACCGATGGAGAAAGGCACCAAGCCAATCTCAATGCAAAGGCTATGAATGCCTTAATTTGCGGTCTTTCCCCCAACGAGTATAATAGGGTTTCTACGTGTGCAACCACATACGAAATATGGGTGAAATTATGTATTACACATGAAGGAACCCCTCAAGTTAAGGAATCCAAAATTAGTGGGCTCATGCATGAATATGAGTTATTTCAAATGCTTCCAAATGAATCAATTGATGCTATGTTTTCTCGCTTCACTAACATTATCAATGAATTGCATGGTCTTGATAAGAAATTGACTATTCAAGAGACGAACTGCAAAATTCTCCGATCATTGACTCCGATTTGGGAACCCAAGGCGATGGTGATAGAAGAAGCTCATGACCTTACCACTCTACCTCTTGATGGCCTCATCAGCAAGCTCAAGGTTCATGAGAAAAAGCTCAAGGGAAAGGAGAAGGAGGAAGTGCCCTCACGGGAAGTTAAGGAGCCATCACCAAAATTGAAGACCATAACTCTCAAATGAGCTAGTGATAACTCCTCTTCGTCATCGGATAGTGAAGTTGATTTTTCTAGAGAAGTGGCTCATCTCTCTAGAAGAATTTCTAGACTCGTAAAAATGAACAAGAAATTTAACCCACGATCTAACAACAAATTTTCTTCACGTGTAGGAAAATGTTTTGAATGCAATGAACCGGGCCATATCGCTAAGGATTACCTAAGGCTCAAGGAGAAGTACATGAAATACAAGAAGAAGAAGGCTATGTATGCCGGATGGGAGGAATCCGAACCAAGTGATTCAGATAATAATGAAGAAGGAGCTAAACTTGCTCTTCATGATCCCAACGTTTGCTTCATGGCCCTTGAACATGAGGTAATATCCGACACCGAGAGTGAATCCTTTTACATGCAATGTGATCTAGCTATGGCTCTAGAAGAATTGAACATTGAATTTAAAAGAATGTCAAAGGAATTTTCTTCATTTAAAAAGTTGCATGCTTCTTGTGATGTGAAACTAGAACAACTAGAAACCTCTCTTGCTCTAAAAGATGAATTGCTAGGAGATCTCGATTTTGAGAATAAGCAACTAAGATCCAAGATTAAAAGACTAGAAATTGAGAGTGGTAGGATTAGACCTACTCATGCTTATGCTAATCATCATCACCATGGTAGAAATAGGTTTCATGGTTCTCATACTCATACATACAAAAGAAATTTTGTGTGCACATATTACATGAAACATGGTCATATTTCTACTCATTGTAGAATTAAAGATAATTATGAATTTTATGGATTGACATGGGTACCCAAATGTATCAAGTTTACTAACCACCAAGGACCCAAGATTTGGGTACCTAAAGTTACTACACCTTCCTCTCTTGTAGGGGACATCACGACAACGACGTAAAGAGATGTGGTACCTTGATAGTGGTTGCTCTCATTATATGACGAGCAACAAAGAGTTATTTGCAACCCTATCAAGGATTGAAGGAGGTATCATCTCCTTCGGTGGTGGTGAGAAAGGTAAAATCATTGGTATAGGTTCTATTGGTAAGAAACCTTCATCCGTTATAGAAGATGTTTATTTGGTTAATGGATTGAATCATAATCTTCTTAGCATTAGCCAATTGACTGATAAAGGTTTCCATATTTCCTTTAAACTGGATAAATGCACTATTAGTATGAATAGAAAAATTGTTTTTGTTGCTAATCGCAAATCTAATGTGTACATTTTTGAGATGAATGAATTAGTGAATCAAGATGTGAAGTGCCTTTCGGCAATTGATGAAAACCCTTGAATTTAGCATAAGAGGCTTGGACATGCAAACATGGAATTAATATCAAAATTGTCTAAGAGAAATCTTGTAAAAGGGTTACCTAACTTACACTTCATCAAAGATATCATATGTGAAGATTGTGCCAAAGGTAAATAAACAAAATCTTCTTTCAAATCCATCAATGAGGTATCGACTTCTAAACCTTTGCAATTACTTCATCTTGATTTATTTGGTCCTATGCGTGTTACCTCTCTTGGAGGCAAACACTATGTATTTGTGATTATTGATGATTTTTCTCGGTTTACATGGACTATATTTCTTACAAATAAAAATGATTGTTTTGAAGAATTTTCTAAACATGTCAAAAGAATTGAAAATGAAAAAGATTTGAAAGTTGTTAAAATAAAAAGTGATCATGGAGGTGAATTTCAAAATGATTTTTCTATGAATTTTGTGCTCATCATGGTATAACTCACATGTTTTTCGCTCCTAGAACACCACAACAAAATGGTGTTGTTGAACGGAAAAATCGCACCATACAAAACATGGCACGCACTATGCTAAATTCATTTGATTTGCCAAAATATTTTTGGGCGAAAACCGTCAATACGGCTTGCCATGTTTTAAATCGTGTTTTAATTAGACCAAAGCTCAAGAAAACTCATTATGAACTATTTTATGGAAAAACTCCTTTTATTGGTTATTTTCGTATCTTTGGTTACAAATGTTTTATTTTAAATACAAAAGATCATCATGAAAAATTTGATTCCAAAATTGATATTGATATTTTCTTAGGTTATGCACCTCGAAGTAAGGCTTATAGGGTCTTCAACAAACGAACTCTCGTTGTTGAAGAATCTATAAACATTACTTTTGATGAGACTAATGTTGGTTCTCAAGTTGTTTTACCTAGGAAAGATGATGATGATGATGTTGTTGAGGGAGGATTGGATTTTTTACAAATCAATGATACACCCTCTATAGAAGCACAAAAGGATGTGGATAGCTCCAATGCTCATGAACAAGTTAAACTTCCTAAAGCTTGGAAATTCGCATCAAACCATCCAAATGAATAAATAATTGGGAGCCCTTCACAAGGAGTTGTTACTCGCTCAAAATCTTTGAGTGAGTGTGGTAATGTTGTTTTCTTATCTCAACTAGAGCCTAAAAAGATTAATGATGCTTTATATGATGAATTTTGGGTTTTAGCTATGCATGAGGAACTAAACAATTTTAAAAGAAATGATGTTTGGAAACTAGTTCCTAGACCTAACAATACTAGTGTAATTAGAACAAAATGGGTTTTTAGAAACAAACTTGATGAACATGGCATTGTTACTAGAAATAAAGCTCGTTTGGTTGCCTAAGGATACAATCAAGAGGAGGGCATAGACTATGATGAAACCTTTGCACCGGTTGCAATGTTGGAATCTATTAGGATGTTTTTGGCATTTGCTAGCTTTAAAAATTTCAAATTATTTCAAATGGATGTTAAAAGTGCCTTTTTAAATGGTTTTATAGAATAGGAAGTATATGTTGAGCAACCCCCCGGTTTCATAGATTATGTTTTTCCTAATCATGTTTACCGGGTTCAAAAAGCTTTATATGAGTTGAAACAAGCTCCTAGAGCTTGGTATGCTCGCCTCTCTAGTTTTCTTGTTGAAAATAGTTTTTCAAAAGGAACAATTGATAACACTCTTTTTGTGAGAAAAATAAAGATTTCATTTTAGTTCAAATATATGTTGATGATATCATTTTCGGTGCTACTAATGAATCTTTGTGCAAGGAATTATCTAGAGTTATGCAAGATCATTTTGAGATGAGTATGATGGGAGAGCTTACATTCTTTCTCGGGCTCCAAATCAAGCAAACTAAGGATGGGATATTCATTTCTCAAAGCAAGTATGCTAAGGAATTTGTGAAGAAATTCAATTTGGAGAATTCTAAGCATGCGCCTACTCCCATGAGTACAAGTGTCAAGCTTGATGCGGATGAAAGTGGTGAAGATGTGGACCAAAAACTATACTGAGGTATGATAGGTAGTCTTCTTTATCTCACCGCTAGTAGACCCGATATCATATTTAGTGTGTGTGCATGTGCACGTTTTCACGCTTCTCCTAAAACATCTCATTTAATTACGGTTAAAAGGATCATTAAGTATGTTAATGGAACTTTTAATCTTGGTTTATTTTATCCAAAGAGCACCTCTTTTGATTTATATGGTTTTTGTGATGTCGACTTTGCCGGTTGAAAGGTAGATCGTAAGAGTATGAGTGGAACATGCCAATTCTTAGAAAATTCACTTGTTTCTTGGGCTTCCAAGAAACAAAATTATGTTGTATTATCCACTACGGAGGCGGAATACATTGCTGTCGGCTTATGTTGTGCTCAAGTTTTATGGATGAAACAAAGCTTGGTTGACTATGATTTGAATTTTCAAAATATAAAAATCTTTTGTGATAACACTAGTGCTATTAATATTTCCAAAATTTTGGTTTTGCACTCTGGAACCAAGCATATTGATGTGCGCCATCATTTCTTACGCGATCATGTAGAGAGACAAGATGTATCCCTAGTGTTTGTTGATACAAAATCTCAATTAGCGGATATATTTACTAAGCCTCTTGAGACAAGATGTATCCCTAGTGTTTGTTGATACAAAATCTCAATTAGCGGATATATTTACTAAGCCTCTTTGTGAGGATGATTTTTGTCGCATAAGAAATGGCTTGGGCTTATGCAATATGTAAAAGTTCTATTTGCTTGCTTGTTTAATCTATTTTGCATGCATTTCTCTTTCCCCATTTTTTGATGGTGACAAAGGGGGAGAGAAATCTCCTCATTTGTTGCACATACTTAGGGGGAGCTCATAGATAGGGGGAGCACCTATCTATAAGCTATATTTATTTTTGCTCTTATATAATGGTTGGTTGTCATCATCAAAAAGGGGAAGATTGTTAGCCCTTGTATTTTGAGGATGTTTTACAACCACCATTATCGGTACTAATGGCTTATTGATTACAAATATAGTGAATTCATATATCAAGCATGTTAGTGCAACAAATGGAGGATTGGATGGAATATACACTACAACAATGATATCCAAAGGAGGAGGAGGCATAGTGATGAAACAACGTTATCTCAAGAACACCAAATTCAATTAAAAGCTTAATCCAACTCAAGCTATATCAAGACTCAAGAATTGTATTCTCGTGAGGATATTAGCTAGTTTTTATTTTCTCTCTAGTGCCTAGAATGTATGCGCAAATAGTTTTAGATTTCTATCTGCAAGCTATTGGGATATCAAACAACACGTTTTCCATACTTATAGCTTCTTGAACGTATTTCCACAAAATACTATTTTCACAAAGTATCGGAGGCACCTTATTTGCCCCAAAATCCTTTTCCAAACAATTTGTTTTATAGCTATTAAAAAACATTTACAAAGTTCACAAATTTTCAGAGGTCAAATGATATATTTTACAAATATTTTAATGTGATCAAAAAATCATGGTTTGAGTGCTATCAGCATTGCGGTCAATCGCCACGATCGACCGCGCTGAGCCTCACTCATCATGTCGGCAACAGAAACTTTCACGGATTCGACCGCTCTCATTTGCGGTCGACCGCTGAGCCAAAAATTTCCCACGGTCGACGCCGAAAGATCTCTGGCACTTTTGGTAAGTTTCTAAAACTGCCTCCACGCCGGTCGACCGCGAAAAAGTCCACGGCGACCGCCCGATTGCTAAACGTAATATGATACAGTTTCTTCAGCGCGCGATTTCACACGATCTCAGCCGCCTGCTGCTTTCCAGATTTTGGGGGATTGCGGCTATGCGCGTTTCAAACATCCTGACTCCTAGTTTTTTATTTAAAACATATCTTCTTCGTTCATTCCTCTGGAGCTCCCAGATCTTAAAATTCTTCAGAGAACGTTTTTTACAGCAGCTTTCATTTTCAAAACAGTTTCTTCTGAGTTTTTGTGTTTCACATCCCAGCTTCAGTGTTATCTTCTCTTTGCCATAGGAACATTGTAATGAGATGGTTCTTACACCATTTCTACTATTTTGAGAGCTTGATCTTGTGTAGATCAATTGTGTGGGAGTGTGATCTAGTGAGATCAACTGGGTAGTGTGAGATCGTGAGGGGATCGCTGTGTAGAAGAAGTTCCGGCTTCCAAACCAGGTTGTGTAGTGGATTTCTCCTCGAGAGTGGGGAGCGGGGACATAGATCAGCGGACCGAACCTCGTTAACACATCGTGCGTCACAGGATAACGATTCCTAACTCTATCTCCTCTATTTTGATTGCTTTTGGATATTGTGTTTTGTTTGTCTTAATTTTGTTGCACCATTATAGCCTTGTGACCCTAATCACCCCCCTCTAGGGTCCAACACACTTCTTTCGTGCATATTCCAAAGGAAAGCTTATGAAGTAATGAAGAGAATCTGATGGAACAAATAAATGCTAAAAACATCACAAACTCACTTGCACCCAGCAAACCATATTTACCAGGCTTGAAGATAGTATCTTTATCTAAATCAGGAATTAAGTATATCAATATACTTAAAAGAAGCTGATCAAAATACTCCTTAAATACACAGTCTTAAATCATTATCATGCTTAGATCTTGAGATTGTACCAAAAATTCTTTCGTGCATATTCGAAAGGAAAGCTTTGAAGCAATGAAGATAATCTGATGGAACAAGTAAGGCTAAGCTCAAACTAGAGTATTTGAGATACTCGCCTCACCTAAGTCCACAAGAATCAAGACGTCTTATAAAGCCAACTGAAGTTAATGACGTCACCAACCAGTAGATTTAATTATTCTAACAAGATTTGCAAATGCTCGTGGCTTCATTCTAACATAATCACCACAACTTTGACTATAACCATAAAACACAGAATCTATGTGCACATTTCTAGAATCTATCTTTTATATTCCCCCTCTTTATGGCGGCAAGGGATTGATTTCCTTCTACAATGCTTTCTCATTAAACATGTAATTGTTGAAAATTGTGGTTAAATTTAGAATAAAATAGTAAAAGTTGATGTGCTATAATTTTAAACTTTTTTAGTTCACTGTTGTGCGTTTGTGAAACATTGTGCTTAAAGTAATATTTGGCCTACTCCAGTGCAAGGATCCCAATGCCAAACTGTTTTCAGGGACAGTAGTACAGTACTCTGGTGTGTACCAATCCAGTACTGTTAAGATCTCGTCGATCTATAAGACCTTTCGGTCAAGGCAAAGATATCATCGATCTCAGAACATTTCGGTTCAAAACCTTTCGTTTTTAGAGCAAGTTCCTATAGGCACAGTTTCTGCAGCAGCAGCAAAACAGCAGCAACAACGTCAAGATCTCCTTGATCCGACGTTCGTATTCTAAGTTCTCTAGCAAACTACAAGAGCTGCCCAAGGGGCACTATTTATAGGTCTCTAAGACCAGCTCAAGAGTCACCCTCAATTAATGTGATTGTTACAATTCACAATAAAAATTATGATTGTAACATCAATGCATTAAATTGCTCTAAATGTCGTTGTAACAGTTGCATGTAATAACTCCTGAATACGAGGCAATCAATGGATGCGTTACTACGAAACGCGAGTGTCACGTCTCAGCAAATCAGACGAACATCGTCTGTAGGACGAACCTCGTCGAACGGGCGAACCTCATCGAACAGGCGAACCTCCTTTGATGAGCGAACATTGTCAAACAGGCGAACCTCATTTGACGAGCGAACCTCGTCGAATGGGCGAACCTCGTTTGACGATCGAACCTCGTCTGATTTCGAGAACATTAGGGTCTCACCCTCGTGCAAATGCGTAGCTCATCCACATGCTGCGAAACAGCCTGCGAGGCAACCTTCGTGGCGACCATAGTAGCAGCCAAACGTGGCGCCACCTAACCTCGATGCCTCCGTACAAGTGCAAAGTGCGCCTAACAAAGCGCCTCAGCGCGATTAGCCACGATCCCCGGCCCATTGGCCCACGGCCCACGAACCCACAACCCACGACCCACTAGAACTTATGAGTGATTAATTAAAATAAAATACTTCTCGGCTTGTCGTTGGTAAGCCTCGAACAAAGGACCTTTTGAAACATCAAAACATAACTTTCCACTAGGTTATACTAAGCATTTATGAAAAGCACTTGTAGTTAATATATATATAGTTTAAAAACTCATTTTGGAAAGCGGTTTTGACCAAAAAATCCAACAGTAATTAACTAGGGGGAAATAGTAGCATTAGAAGACATCCTTGTTACCATTTCTTCATCAATATCATGCATCTACAATGATCAAAAAATACATTCTTAAAGATAAGCAAATGCAACACTAAAAGCAAATACTAAAACTAAACTAATATAAATTACTAAAAAATTGAACAAAGCTATATTTCTAAATAAAAAATTTACATCGTGATTATGCAAATTGACTGGACATGCAATAATAATACAACATGCAACGTGATTTAATACGCTCCACTAATTAATAATGTCACATGTGAACTTATTTAAAAATGACAAAACTTTCAGATTAGTGACATATATCACCCAATCACAAACAATAATAAATTCTAGCATCAAACGGATCCTCTACTTTTAAACCAATTTATACAAGTAAATCCACATTGTTAATTTCAACATCGATATCATATTGCAAAATCATACATTTCAACAAGTGAAAATATTATTTCTCACGGAAAATTTATGAATTATAAAAGATCAAAATTGAGAAAGGCAAAGGAAAAATTACACATTTGATTCCAGCTATAAAAAAGATCCGCCAAAAGAAAGAAATCCAGCTTTTAAATTGGGCTTTGATTTGAGCAAGATTAGGTCAGATCGAAGCGAAAATGAGAAGATCTGAGATGAAATGCTAGTGAAAACCTAAATCTCGACGTAATAACGACCGTGAAACCCCAAATATCCAACTCAAACCAACAGTGAAACCCTAAAAATGAAAATTTTTTTATCTTCAATATCAATCGCCTGAACCCAAATCTCAACTCGGAAGCTTCTATTTTACATTTTATAACTAAATTTTGAAGCAGATGGGTGTAATTTGGGATAAAAGAGGAACTAGCTAGCATTCTCTTTGAGAGAGAACTGTAAAAAAAATGAGGTGCGAACAAAATGAGGGAATGAAATGGGGCAATGATCTTAGGGCTTCTGATTTTGATCACATGATTAAGAAAAAGAAAATGGGGGTGTGAATGATGTGGCATACGGTGCATTAGCTTTTTTTTCCCCATTTCCTGTCCAAAACTAAGGAATTAGCTATTCTTAAAATTGGTGTACTTTTCCAGTTTTATAGAAAATATTTCTTACAATTTATTTTGAAAGAAAAGGAATTGTTGAAGTCACCATTTTTTGCTACTTTTTGTTCTAAATCGTATCAGTTCGTCCTGTTTCCAGTACTTAAGGGTGAACCAAACATGTCCTAAGGGTATGTTTGGCAAGTTTGAAAATAATGTAGACTGGTTTTAAACTAGCTCCACTTGGTCCAGGTTATGTTAGACTAGAAATTATTAAACTTGTTCTAGCCTAGTATAATAATTGAGTAAAAGTGAGCCTTAAAAGAACTTTTTTTTTATATAAATATAAAAATATATTACACGTGTGATGATGACAAGCGGGCAACAAGCTGCGCCGCTAATCCTTTCTGTATTGTAAAACCCAGCCTACGAAACACATACTCAGCTGATCCCGCCGTCGCCACATTCTTGTTCATAAATTTTTGTCTGATCCCGCCGTCGCCACATTTTTTTTTTTTTTGTCAAGCAAGATCTAAGCTGGTAGACTCATTTTGTCTCCGTTGAAACTGGTTCACCCAGTTTGCAAAGAGGGATAACAGAACCTGCCCCGTTTGGCTTTGGGCCTTCTTTTGGGCCTCTCGCATGAGGCCACACGACAACCATGATGAGCATCAAAAAACATCGCAGCTCGTAAGCAGAGCTAGTGAGAGTATAGGGGGAGAATCCATGGCGATTTCTGGGGATTTGAAGCTATTTCCATCGTTCTCTCCTCACTCCCTTCACTCCTGGCGCCCTTCCGTCTCTCGTTCCAAGGTCTAATTCCATCTCCTCTTTTTTCATTCTTGAATTCCCCCAAATTTCTCAGTTTTGGATGATATAAAATTGTCATTTTAGAACTTTTTAGTTCGAAATTGGACCGTTTTCCCATTTGGGTGTCTCAATTTAGTATAAATTTTGGTGATTTTGGACAGTTATCGTCCTTTTATTTAAGAAGAAGGGTTTTAGAATCCTAGGTTTTCCCCTTTTGCGTGAAATTTTGGTGAACTGAATTGGCTTTTATCAAAAATTATGTCCTGACCTGAAGTAATGATTCCTTATCAATTCCTATCATTTATTGCGTACAGGTTGGTTCTCTGTTGATTGTATGCCTATTAATGTGTTTGTATTTCACTGTGCGGTTTTATCATTTTAGAAGTCTTATTTGGATCGGGTTCCTGTTTCTTACATTTCACTGGTTTTACGTTTCTCTTGTAAATATTGCATCTGTGTTAAGATGGTGAAATTACAATGTGAAGAACTCTTGTGATTTTCCGTGTTTTGATGAAATGTGCGCAACAAAGTTGATAACCCTCTGTATATGTTTTCTAACAGTAGATAGCTTGCATGAGTTGATTGTTTTGTCACTTGAAACTTATATGGTTTCTTGTTCTATTGTTTGGTTATGATTTATAGTGTATGTGGGTTCTAGTGAACATGATAAAAAAGGCATGAATGCAATTTGACAGTTTTCCTTGTTTGTTAAAGTATTAAAAAGAAAAGAGAGAAAAAGAAGTAAAGAAAAGAGAGAAAATAAACTTGGTGAGCACTCAACTAGGATGTTTAAATGACCAGTTGATAAGAATATTATTTTTTACCTGGACATTAGCACACTTTTTCTAACTAAAAAAAGCAATCTTTGATCATGAACAGCAAACTGTGATTTATCAGATCTGAGCACACGTTTTCAGTGAATCATTCTGCGATGACATCAAGTACTGTGATTTGGATATTTCTAGGGCTTACAATGATTCATCTCAATGAAAATTTCCAACATGTGAAGAATCTACCGTCATAAACTTAATCAAATCATCATCCAGATGCCAATTGAATTGCCAAAATCGGAGCACTCTCACCTCAGCTCTTATGGACAAATTTTGAAAACAGACCCCTTTGTAAAAATATTCCCAAAAAAAGACCCGTTTTGAAAATATTCGCAAAAAACGACCCAGTTTCAGCTCTGAGACTGAAACAGGGTCGTTTTTTGTGAAAAATGTTCACAAACTTCACGGGAGTTGAACTCCTGTGAAGTTTTGTTATGAAAAAAACTTCACGGGAGTTCAACTCCCATGAAGTTTGGGAATATTTTTCAAAAAAAACGACCCAGTTTCAACAAAGTAGGTCGTTTTTTGAAAATTAAGTGGAAAACTAGGTCGTTTTTTAAAAATAAAGTAAAAACGGGTCTTTTTTTGAGAATATTTTTGCAAAGGGGTCTATTTTCAAAATTTGTCCCAGCTCTTATTATTATTATTATTATTTTGGATTTTTTTTTTCTTAGGAGCTGAAAGTTTTACCTCCATTTACTTTAAACCCCATGTCATTCACCCATACACCCTTAATATAAAGTTATCTACCTTTAAATCCAAAATTAGAATAGAAAGTGTACAGCTACATCAATAGAGTGTAGAACTATTTACTGTAGATTGTACAGATATATACTTTAGGGTGTATAACTATATACCCTATTGTATGCAGCTACCCTATTGTATGCAGCTATACACTTTGTATTCCACACTTTGAGTTTCAAGGTAACTGAACTTTGCATTTTGGTCTATGTGAACATACAAAGCTTTGGGTTTTAAAGTAAATAAGGGTAAGATTTGGAATGTACTAGCAAAAACTTTTTCCTTGGCTCCATTCCACCTAAGGGCATTTCACATCTCACGTGATGCATTTGCCAACAAAGACAATCACTTGCGAGAACTTCATTAAACTATGTGGTGGGTTCCATCATTTTGTAAATTGGATAATAGACTTTAGGCAATTTTATGTAACCATTTTTTTTTTTTTTTTTGGGGGGGGGGGGGGGGGGGGGCCCCCCCCCCCCGCTACCCGCACTGATCAACGTGGTTCTGCCACTTCACATGTGTCTAATGTATTAGCAATTTGTCGAATGATATGAACTCTACCTATGTAGCACGGACACGGATCCGACAAGGCCATCCGACACGAGGCAAATCCTAAAAAATACATAGGATATGTGTGCCCAACACATGCGTCTGACACGTACACGACACGGCTTCACGTTATGCGTGTCCGTGCTTCATAGAACTCTACCTGAGCTGGGAGGGAGATTTCAATTAATGTTCACTTTGAGTCTCTTTCTCTAAAAAAAATCTTTTATATGATGGTTTGCTAACATCTGTTTTTTCACCTTTGTTGTATGTACACATTTATGTATGAGATGATGTGGAGCTCATTAATTGATGCATTTCCCCTTTGACAGACTCTCAGAAATCTGTTTTTTTTTTAACATAACAGACCACCTTGCTTGTTGTTGGTTTGACACTATGGTTATGCTAAGCATGCATTATGTCTTTTAACATAACAGACCACCTTGCTTGTTGTTGGATTGACACTATGGTTACGCTAAGCATGCATTATGTCTTTTACTCTGTTCAGTTGACTAACCATTAACTTCTTTGTGGCAATGTGTAATAAAAAAAAAATTTAGCTGGTTAATGTAGGTTTAGAATTGTGATCAAATGAAAGATGATTATTATCACAGGTTGATACTACCTAGATAATAGTGAACTTTGTCACCCCATCCTGCAGTTTAGGGGCTGTTTGGTTGTTGTTGGTAAAGTTGTGTATTTATGACACAACTTGGAAAGTTGTTGTCCACCTCATCAATTTTACTTTTATACTTTTCTTTGTTTGTTTTTGATTCCATTGGAATCATAAAACACTTGTTTGGTTTGCAAAATGAAACTTTGATTGTTTGTTTGGAAAGTGTAAAAAGTGGTCCCTACTCAAATGATTATATTGGTTGGAATTATTTTTTATTATTTTTTCCTAACTTCATTGTTAGCTTTCTCCTAAAATCATGTCTTTTTTTCATGAAATTACTTTACAAGCCACATCAGCATATGAAATCACTTTACACTATTTTCACAACTACAAACAAACAATTGAAAGTGATAAAAGCTGACATTGGGACCCACTTTTTTACACTTTACATCCTTTTACATGGTAAAAACATACAACCAAACAGCCCCTTACTTTATCTCCTTTACAATCCCCAACCACATACTGCTTGTTAAACTGCTACTAGGTGCAGTTAACTTATTGAGCTAATTATCTTTAAAGACATCATAGTTTAGATTGCACTCTCAACTTTCCCTTAGTTACTTGTCTTGTTGATTTCCTTTTCACATATGTAATCCAGATCAAGGGCCTAACTGTCTCTAACTCTTATCCTACTTCTACTTACTTTACTTCCCTTACTATATCAAATTTGCTAATATGTTTAGCTTAATTAGTCCACCTTACTGTTATGAGTATGTAACCTATATTATGAAAGCTGATATCAACTTCACTTCAATAAAGAACATGATTATTAATAACTTTTATGGATAATTGTTTGCAGCATTTTAAACTATCATAAGACCAGAGGCTAAATGATAACATGTTATTCTTCACTTCCTTTTCCTTGCTTCCATCACTGTAGTGCAAGGGTTAAAGTTTTTTTCTATCTCTTACCCTACCAGGAGTATGCTTATACCATCATAACTGTTGGCATGCATCAACACAATATGTATATCACTAAATGATATTTAGGCTGATTAGCTCATTAAAGATAGTAATATATGAGGAGAGCTTTTGCTTTTCTCTTCTTTTTCAGTGCTGCTTTTAGATGCCTTCATATTCAAGTCTTAGTGTTTGTCCAGTTTGACTATTCTAGCAAGTGGATCAAGTGATACTGCAGTTGTCATTGCTAATTACTGACGAAGCTGCCGTGCAACTTGTATGAGACACCATCTGAAGAGACTCAAAATACTAGATAGGTAGAGCCATATATTAACTTGGAAAATAAATGACTTGGTTAAGAAAACGAACCAATGGGATTTAGGATAGATCCTTTGCAGTTTGGCTGAGATAATTAAGAATCAAATTTGTCAAATGCAAGTATGGCATTCAGTTAAATGCTACTTAAGGCTTGTGCTTATCATATCATAGCAATGGCATACATAAATGAATGGCCAACTTTCTTGTTGAGCACTCCTTTTTTGCAAGATCATCAGCAAGAACTGTGAATGTTCTTGGAAACAATCAAATCCTTCAGAAACGACTTCTGGATCTTGTTTTACCTCTAAATAAAGTAATAGAGGAGGGGTTGACAATCCTAACTAGATGTAATAAGTCTATATATACATATAGATGGTTCAAGCCTAACTAAATGGCTGTACTCAGAGCTTGTGTCATATTGGAATTGAATGATGGAATATGTTATTACATATTCATTTATTTGGTAAAGCTTATATGGACGATTGAACATGGTATTTAAGCCAGTGGTTTTTAGATTATAGTAAATCTATATACAATTAATTTGTTGAAATGGTCCACGTCAGTTTGTGATCATAACCCTTCTCAGATTAAAAGGAGGTTTAGTTATAGGGTGGAAAGTTTGTTCATGAGAAGACATTTGCAAAATGAAGAATCCAAATGTCTACGCAATTGGGGGGGCAAGAGCAGAGTGTTTCCATATAAAGCTTGAAGACCAATTAGTTGGGATGTTTGATCCAGCCAAAACATGCCTTGTGTTTGAGGAGTTTATAAGGGACTTGTAACCCTGACTGCATCCTTGTCTTGAAAGGGCCAGAAACCACCTACAATATGTCTCTATAGCATTGATCCATATTTGTTAGGCAATTAGCTCATCACATGTTACCACTAGTGAAAATAAGTAAAATATGGCCCCAAAAAAATCTATGCTTTGTCGGCGACCATCTAATATATTTACGTACATCTGTCCATTTGGAGGGAAGATCTATTAACTAGAAGATAAAATATGCCCTAGGAAGTTCCTAATTTGACACATGCTCCTTGAGGATCTGCTATTAAAATGATATGGATTTAGGTTAAATTGTTAAAAACAATCAAGAATTTCAGTTGGAAATAGCCAAAAATATATATTACGCAAATGTTATGAGGAATGATTATGGCCACTGCTGGCATGTCTTTATGTCCTGGCTATATATGAATTGTTACTGCTGAGTGCTGTATATGAAATAACTAGAGTAAACAGCATTTATTCATTTTTAGTATTATTTGTCTCTTTTTAACCGGAGTAAACTGTATATTTCTCACGAGAGTAAATTGCATTCTTCGTATTTAATTATGACCATAAGAAAAGTTTGTTTGAGACATATTGGAAATATTGCTGCTGTATTGAGTAGTGGTGAAGTGCATCATACCATATGCACTTTGATGTTTTCTCTGCTTCAGATGTGACTGTTTCGTTATGGCTTGAAGTTTGTAATACAATACTGGAGTTGTCAATTGTAGCACTTACCAGGATTTTTTTCAAAAATTTGATAGTTACATTTTCCCTCAACTTTTTTGAGACATTTTCTAGTGATATATATTATCAGCTATCTGTAAGTTGCAACTTAAAATCAGGGCCGTATATCACCAATAATTTACCTTTACACTAATATGCTCCATGTTACTTATTATAAGCATAACTTATATTTGTAAGAATCACATGCTCATTATGTCAAAGTATAGTGTATGTTACTGACCATACAATTCCAAATACTGACAACTGCTATCCAAGTGTCCTCCAGATACCATTTGGTCAGCTTCCGTTTAGAGGATCTTATGATTTCACACACAAAAGTTCGCCCATCAGAGCACAGTGTTTTTGGAATAAGGGAGACAATCTCAGCCACACAACTACCAACAACGATGCTGAAGGATTCCTCCTCAATTCTATCAGCAAAAGCTTCACTGAGCGGTTGAGTTTGGCTCGGAGGATATTATTCCCATCAACAACGAGAAACAAGAATTCCAATGCACAAATTGCAAAGCAGAGGCTGAAAATGATCCTTTACTCTGATCGATGTGAAGTCAGTGATGAGGCCAAGCAAAAAATCGTGAGCAGCATCGTTGAAGCCCTGTCTGATTTTGTGGAGATAGAATCACAGGACAAAGTGCAGCTAAATGTATCAACTGACCCTGGGCTTGGCACAGTGTATTCTGTGGCAGTTCCAGTTCGGCGTGTGAAGCGTGAGTACCAGGAAACTGAAGAGGACTACAGGGGGAAAATAACAGGCATAGAGTACAAAGACAAAGGCGAAGGATCTGGAACTGTGGATGTGAGGTTCAATTTCTTTGTACCTGAGGATAAATAATGAGACTGTTTGAAATGATGTTTTAGATTTTTGAAGAAGTGTTTTTATTGGACCAAATTTAACCAGTTTGGAGCCTTGAATGTTATGTGTACAAAGAAGATTCGTGAGTCACTTGGTGCTATGTATAATGCTAAGGTTTGAATGCTACGCGACGTTTTCCATGATCATTGTTAGGTTTCTAATGTATGTTGTTCCTTTGAGCATCAAGGATGATGCATTATATGGAAGATCAATGACTGAAGCACATACTTAATTACTTACCATGTAGTTAGAACTAATAGATATGCAATGGTATGGGACACGTCCTATGCACGGGATATTCTGATGTAATTATCAATTGTTTGAGTGACTATTTACCTATGTTCAATTTCGTAGTTCATTCAATGGTAAACAAGTTGGTTTTGCATTTAGATTCATGAACGAATGGAATTTAACCAGATATCTGATGTGTTTAGTTACCAAATAAATTGTTTCAAATTTGATTGCTTACAATTTTATATAACTTGCACATATGGTGTGATATTTTTAATCCACTTATTATCGTTTCTACTTAAGCTATATGCTAACTACTAATTAAAAATACTATGTCAAATTCTTTTACAAAAATCAAAGAATTTCTGTAACCTAATAAAAGTATCTTTTTTTAGTTAAATAGCTTAGTAATCAAAAAGGATAAATTATTACTCAAAAGGTTATAACATTCGATAGATATATGAGAATATGTGACTAATACCAAATAACCGAATTCAAAAAAAAATCAGAAATGGATATTCAATTGGGAATCAAATTAAAAAAAATTAAACAAATTTGCACATCTTACTATCCTTTTTCTTTTCTTTTTTCTTTTTATCTGTTGTTGTTGTTGTTGAAAGAACTTCTTAGTATCCAATTCGTTCTGAGTCCTTAAGCACCAATAATGTGAAACCTCACTTATAAGATGATACGATAAAAGCATCATTTTTTTTTCTTTTAACCGTGTCTATTATATTACTTTTGCAAAATATAGACATACATATGATAAACCAAACTTTGTCTAATGCAAAATGGTATATTTCGACAAAAATAACAGCTATAATTTGACATTACCCTTCTAATTCTAGCTCTAGTAACTGTAATATGTGCATTCTCTTTAAGCAAGGGTGTATTTGGATACCATGGTGATTTTTTTGTGATGATTTTCTTAGAAAGCACATCATCATGCTATTTTTCTCCAAAAAGTTTTTTATAAAACCATGATGAGTTCGTTTTGTCAGAGGTAGGTTGACCCTTTCCAAACATATGTTATGATATTATATTACTTTACATTATTATATAATATATTATATGAAATAGTATACATATAATATATTAAAAACAGTGATAATATATTATATTATAAATACTGTATAATATATTATGTATATTATGTTATTTTATTAATACAAAAAATATTATTATATTTAAAATACTAACATATTACATTAAATAAATATAATATTTAATAATATAAAATAGTATAATATGTTAAAATATAATATATTAAGTATTACATTATATTATCTTACATTATAATTTAATATATTAAAATATAATAATTGAAATTATTATAACATATTATTGTCGAATATTAAATTATTGTAATATAATATTTTAAAATATAACATACTTCATTAGAATAAATATGTTATATTACTCATTAACTACAATATAATAGTAAAGAGTATATTGCTAGTTTAATAGTAATAAATTATAATATAATATTTTATGTTAAATATATTATATTAATTATTATAAATATATTATCATGTCATATAATATATTACTGCAATATATTATACAATAATAATACAATATATTGTATTATATTAAAATATTACGTATTATATTATAATATACATATATACTAAAATATAATGAAATAAATTATTATATTACATTATCATAGTATTTAATATAATATATTATATGCATAGTATAATGTAATATATTATATTAGATTAATTATTACAAGATATTATCATATATCTTATTTTATATAATATAATAAATCAATATAATATATTGTTATAATATTTTACTATAATCTGATAGTTGGATGCTTAGATTGCATATGTATGTTGACAGATACATATATGTTACACTAAATTCTGATTGGTTAGTATAGTTACAAGTTTGTATAGTATCAAATGATTTTGAAAATTAATACAAATTTTAGCTATTACATATGCACATGATTTTAAGTTTTTCCAAATACATGCATATTTTTTATCATTTTGGGCTTTAGCTATCACTTAATCTAAATTAGATTAGAGTGGGGGAAAAGTGTCAACATTTTTTCAAATACATAGTTGGCTATCTATTGAATTTTAATTTTTTTTTTCTCTCTTTGAGGAGAGTACTCACATGCTTTGAAACAATAAAAACTTCATACAGATCATGCATTTACTATAATTTATTCAATGGTACCTGAGGATTGCAGAAACAACTAAAGATTTTAAGCTTTTTGGATTTGTTCTTTCTTTTAGGTGTGGGGAAATTAACGTGGAACTTAAGGAAAAAAAGATAACAGTGAACGACAATGTGAAAGCCGCCACAGTCCTACAAACTATTTCAAAGACCGGGAAGAAAACCTCCTCCTATAAGGAAGCTATTGCTGAGGGAGCATTTGACAACCGTGGTATTTTTATCGTTTCTGTTTTTTTTTTTTCAACAAAAACAAAGAAAGGTGTTTTGCAACCGGGGCGTTTTTTTGACTTGTCCATTTACAAATTCTAAAAATTAAACAATTTTCTCAAAACACTAAAAAGGTGTTTTGAGATTCTGTTTTATCATCTAAG
>NC_033801.1:35266306-35289306 GCF_001876935.1 Asparagus officinalis | reverse complement strand
CCCACTGCCGCTATATAAATGGTCAAATTAGTTTGATCAAAATGATGTTTTCAAAACACATTTGAAAAAAAACACAATGGCATGATGTTTTTAAAAAAAACAAAAAAAACGCATTGATTACCAAACACACCCAATATTTTCACAATCTGTTTTGTTTTGTAATGACGTCTAGGGATCCACGTGTATGTGCGCGCGGATGCATACATAATTGCTATTTGCTATCTTTGCTTATTAGATAAAAATTTAGTCAGACTGTTTCAGTCATGTTTTTGCATGTAATCGATAGTAAATAAAAATATTTGACCGCAACAATGTCAGAGGAACATTACAACAAGACTGCTCTCTTTCTCTAGACAATAGCCAAATATCCATAACAATAGATTGGTTTATGATTATTACAAGTGAAAGTTACAATAATTCACAGAGTAACAGTAGCTCGTGCTTAGCATGGGTAAAATACTAGTAATATAGTGTTACGACATATTATTCTATAATTAATAATCATATTATATTACATTAAAATAAATTACAATATATTATATTATAATATATATAGTAATATATAATAAAAAAATTTATTATATTATATTATTATAATATTTAATATAATACACACAGCCAATTAAAACCACAGAATTTATATAAAAAAAAGAGGAGGGGCCGCTTTCTTCTTCAACTTATGTCGGATTCTGGAATTAGGATGACCGAGCAATCTGTACACAAAAAATCGTAAGAGGGCGGTGATGAGTTCCCCCGTGATACCTCAAACGATCAAGTCAGTTGATGAACTTGAGTGGGGTTAAAGAAGAACTGTGTGTTCTTATTTTTGTACAGTGTGTGCTTTAGGGGGGTTTTAGATTGCGAACCTTTGGCTATGGCGAATAGCATCTGTATTTACAGGGGATGCCAATGGCAGATTGGTCACTTCGGTCATGCAAATGGCGGTGATAAAGTATGAGCTGGAAGGTGAGTCATCTTTTGCTCTACATGTGCCGGCTGACGACTGGAGGGGAAGTCACTTCGGCATGGGAGAGGGTGTCTCCGCATTTTTGGGAAGTGATTAAGAGCGTGGCAGGAGGCACGCTGGTATACTGAATCATCCATCGCTTTACAGGTGTTGGCTGACGATTGGAGGGGAAGTCACTTCGGCATGGGAGAGGGTGTCTCCGTATTTTTCTGGGAAGTGATTGAGATCGTGGCAAAAGGCACATGGACAACTGACAAGTCATGGAGACCATTAGTCTAAAATCTCGATAAGGTTTGTCCAATGTGGACTGACATGTTGACATATGCTCTAGGGGAGAGGCTTGAGGCCGGGGTCGAGTCGTCAACTTAGTCGACATCAGGGAATGTCTCTCAAGTCGTCTCTGAGAATTGCCCAGTGAGTGGTCGAGTGCCCTAAGTGGGCCGTCCTCGGCGATAGGGTCGACTGATCCCGCCTTTCGTGTCGACATGAAAGAATGTCGACTTGATGAGTCGGCGGGGTCGAGGCCTCTGTAGGGCTTGGGCCACTTAAGTGGGTTTGGGGTTATTTTGCTAGGACTCTTATTGTTTCATTTTACAAATGCTCATATCTTGGGTGAGTGAACACCATAACAGTTGGCCCTTTTCGCTTGGAGTCAACTTTTAGTCGGCTTCGAGGAAAATAAGATATGCTCTGATCAATACAAGCCTGCTGGGGACGAAAAAATGAGAAGTCTTTATCTTAGAGACGTGGCTGTCTTTATCGGGCATCCATTGTTGACTCCGCTTCTCATGGCTGACGTTATAAAAGATCTGAACCGTCTTTTTAGGAGATGAAGTATCATGGACATAATGGAGGATCTTCCGTTTTTCGAGTATTGGGACGTGGGATATTAAATGAGGGTGGCGCTTCGTGTTTCGAGTGAACCGCTTCAGATTCCAAAGTAGATCGGGCTTGGTTGCTTGAAAAATCACCGCATCCTCTGAAATTCTTCTATACTCTTCCTTGAAAGCTTATAAATGGCCTCTTAATGTTAAGATAATTCTTTTACAAACCTTCGTTCTGACAAATTCCTGATATTCCTCCAAGCCTTTTTAAGAAAAAGTCTTCCAGACCTCTCAAGTTTCAAACTCTGGCTGAAATGAGGGGAGACTCACTATTCTTTTACTTATCCTCTCGAAGGTCCATATGGATAATCTGGTGGGGTTGTATGATTAATACAATATCCCTCGGACTCTCACATTGGCGGCGCCAGAGATGAGCGAGCCAGTATATTACCATGACGTGGGTCGAGTTCTGCTGTACCTGACCCACTTGGAACATGACTTACGGCTGCCTTTGCACCCTTTTATCAAGGAGGTGCACGCCGCACTAGGAGTCTCCTATTCCTAGTTCTATCTGAACACAGTGAGGGTTCTGGTGGCTTTCATCATCATTTGCTACCGTGTTGGAGTCTAACCAAACTTGAGATTGCTTGGGCATTTGATCGGTGTGGGGTCGGCTGAGAAGGGTCAGCATTACCCATACCACTATCGTGGTGAGTTTCAGCTTGTCTCAGATTCTTTGGAGTTGGATGAGGACTGGAGGAGGCGATTCGTGTGGGTCTATGGTGGCGACAACGTCTTCGCCTGCTCGGGCTGGCCGGAGGCGAATGAAGATGCTTTGAGGCTAGTCACCCTTAATGATTCCGAGATGATGGGTCTGGAAAATGTTTGTTCTTATATCGGTCCACGAGAGAGCGACGCTTTATTTGATGATGTTGTTGGCCTTCTTGTTTTGATGATGTTTAACAAACAATTTATCACTAATGTTGTTTGTCTAGTGTTTGTGTTTTCGTATTTATTCTAGGCAAACAACGAGTTGGAGGATGGATGGAATCGAGCCTCAACGATCATATCCAAAGGAGGTTGGCGGAATGTCGGTGAAGCCTAGCAATTCAAAGTTAAAGATCAAGTTCAAGCTTCATCCGCATGTGTACCAAGTTGAGCTACAATGAAGATCAAGATCAAGCTTGGGTAATCTAGTTTAGATCTTATATTATGTGTGTTAGATACTCTAAGCTCAATATCATATACACACACATTTATTGGTTTTTTCGTATATATATATATATATATATATATATATATAACTGTATATATATACGAAGAAACCAATAAATGTGTGTGTATAGATATATGAGCTTAGAGTACTTAACACACATAATATAACACCTAAACTAAAGTTACCCAAGCAATGATCTTGATCTTCATTGTAGCTCAACTTGGTACACGTTGCGGATGAAGCATGAACTTGGATCTTGAACTTTGAATAGCAAGGCTTCACCGACATTCCGCCAACCTCCTTTGGATATCATCGTTGAAGCTCTACTCCATCCATCCTCCAACTACGTTGTTTGTCTATAATAAATAAGAAAACACAAATACTAGACAAACAACATTAGTGGTAAATTGTTTGTTAAACATCATCAAAACAAGAAGGCCAACAATCTCCCCCTTTTTGATGATGACAAACAATTTACAAAAAGAGATATATGCATGAAGGAAATGAATATATAATTTATAATTCACAAGAGTTTGTCGGTCGACTGGTGCGGTCGACCGAGAGCTCAAAATTTCCATCGGTCGACCGCACCGGTCGACCGAATAAGTCTCTGTCTGTTTTCTGAGTTTGGGATCTGAATCGCGGTCGACCGCGAATATTTTCGGTCGACCGCCGCGGTGTCAGATCAATCTCAACGGCTATTTTCCTAGAGCCGTTGCAGAAGGGTTTTTTGGTCTTTTTCTTGGCTTTCTCTCTCCTTTGGGGTTTCATATATATACCCCCTTACCTCAGATTTTATAAGCAAGCAAGAGAATGGTTTAAAAGATTTTAACAAGAGTTTAAGCTTGTTTTAAGCTTGTTTAAGGGTTTGGTTTAAAGCTGTTTTGGTTTTCACAAGTGGAGGAGATTATCTTCTTGTTTGGGCTTCAATCTCCATCTCTCCATCTTGTTATCAATTGAGAAGTTTTCTAAACTCAAAACTCTAGCTTTACATTTATATATTTGTTTGATTATCATTGTTCTTAAGCTAGATTTTATATTTGAGTTTAGTTAATTTGATTTATACTCATTGTTACACACACCCACTTGAGATTATTGTATTTACATACATAGTATATTAGGGTTGTGAGAAATTGTAACATTGAGTTGTGCTTAATTGAGTTCTTATCTATTGTAGAGAACAAATTTATATTTGTTACATTGAGAGTTGTGTAAGGTTTTCGGTGAGCTAGAAACCGAGTGTGTTGTGAAGTTTTCGGTGAACTAGAAAACCGATTGTGAGGAGTGACGTTGATCAGTAAGCGTTGAAAACCGACACTGTGAGGTGTAAACGTTATTCGGGTGAGCGTAGAAAACCCGGTTGTGATAGTGGATTTCTCTCCGGGAGTGGGGAGCGGAGACGTAGGACGGAAGGTCCGAACTCCGTGATCATATAGTGTATTTGAGTGTGCTTTGGCATTCATTTATATTTATGTTCATATCTTATATCGCCATTGCCCATAGCTCATTATTTATATGATCCACTATTTCATTTATATTTATGTTCATATCTTATATCGCCATTGCCCATAGCTCATTATTTATATGATCCACTATCTAGTTCATATTGTTTACCCCTTGTGTTAGTTTCATATCCTTGCATATATCATATATTGCTTATATCTCTTTGCTAGGATATTTCTTGTTGTTCATATTGCTTATCCTAGCTCATATAACTTGTAGTATTTCATACTTGCTAGGATAACTTGTTAATTAATTTTAATTGGCATATAATCGGATTAGATTAGCATAAGACCCTAATCACCCCCCCCCTCTAGGGTTTAACAGATGTGTCTCTCCAAACAACAGGCATATCTATGATCTTTTCCTCCCCTGGCTTCCAAGCAAGGACGAGCCCCGTTCCGCTGTTGGTGAAAAGTCGCAAGAGGAATACAGGGACCGAGGGGTTGAGTTCCACTGTTATGCACCATAAAAAGCTGAGGGGGGCTTCAGTGCTGAGGAGGTGGCTGTCTTGATACCTCAAGCCGCTAAAATTGTCTTTGAATTGAGGAGGAGGATAAGGGTCGAGAGATGGCACCTAATCGGACCGGTTGTGAGGCCCAACCAACTAGGACAGGTCCGCCGGTAAATCAGCTTAACCGCTTGGAAAATATAGGACGGATAGATGAGTCTTTTCCTGGCAGGTAGATAACGGCCCTAGCGGTCGAGGAGGATGTCGTCAGCCCCATTACTATTCCTGAGGCGTCTCGTCGTCCTGGAAAGGAGCCGATTGGGGTGGACAACGACGTCGAGGGGAAAGCTGAAACTCCGTCATACCAGATGGAGAATGGTGCTGATGGGAGGATTTTGGAGGATATGCCAAGTGTTGGCATACACCAAGCTCTCCAGGCTTGTTTGGCTCGGGGGACTTTGATAGAGCACACCGTATTTAATCGACTTGAGCGTTCCCTAGAATGCCAAGCAGGGCTGGTTAAGGAGAAGTCGGCTAAGGAAGAGGTAGAGAAGAGGATCACCGTCTTGGAGGTCGAGTTAGCTCACAAAGAAGGCGCTTGGTGCCGGAGTCTGGATAAGAAGGAAGAGCTCCTCAAGAGCTTTCGAATCCAGTTCTCCAAGCAGGTGGGGACCATCAAGGACCTTCAAAGGGAGATGGTTCATCTACAGGCATAGGTGGAGTCCGAAAAGCGTTACAGGATGACGGCTGAGATAGAGGCTCAATCTAGTCACCTATCTCTCGAGAAGACGAGGAGGGACTTTGAAGAGGTGCAATCAAAGCTTCGGGCGTCCATGGCCCTTATCCAGAAACTGGAGAACAAACTCGTTCATCTGGTTCGGAGCAGCATAAAAAGAAGGTGGTCGACGATTGGCGTCATGGTTCTATAGGGAAAGCCGAGGTAGCCTTAGCATGTAAGATCGGGGTCGACTACTTTGCTTCTCTAGTGCCTCGCAACTCTCATCCTACTCCAGATCGCTCCTATCCTTCCTGCGTCTCCTACTATCTCGATTTGTTGAAAGATGTCCAAAAAAGTGAAGGCGGGTTAGATTTATCAGCGAGTGACGATAAGATCAAGCCTGTTGTTGGTGCTCTTGGGGAATCTTCTTCAACTGCTACCACCAGGAGACCGCCAAGTCCAACTCTCGAATCTAGTCGAGAGCTTTGAAGACCTGCATATCTCTTCTTTTTTATGTAGAGAAGTTTGTAATGAAGTTTACTCTTGTTGAATAAAAATTAACTTTTGTCTCCATTCTTGAGCTTGCCTTCATTGTTTATATTCTTTTAGCTTTGTAGCTTTATTCTTTACTGAAATGTTGGCTGAAGTGAGTTAGTTAATGTATCGACCCGTGTTGGGTACTTATGACAATTAGTTCACCTGATGCCTTAGTTTGGCTGATTGTTTAATTGACCAGAACTTGACAGATGACTGCATAAGTTTTTAGATCAATTAAGTAGTGGCCATACACTTAATATTCATACCTTAGGCTTATGAATACCTTTTTTGGTAGAATGACAATCCTGAGGTTGGGTGCTTACGTCTTACATAGGTGCCTAGGTCTTCATAATCCTCATATGATCGAATGGCGGCTGTGGGAGTCGACCATAGGGTTGTGCCTTGGGTTTATTCCTGATAAGGTACCAAGGGCTTAAAAATCCAACTCGGAAGCCAAACGCCTAGGCTCAAGAGAGTCGACTAGGTCTTTCCTTTCCCTAAGGCCGAGAGATAACTGTGTGAGTCGACCAAAAGGTTGTGCCTTGGGTTTATTCCTAATAAGGTACCAAGGGCTTGAAAATCCAACTCGAAAGCTGAACGCCTAGGCTTGAGAGAGTTGACTAGGTCTTTCCTTCCCTTAAGACCGAGAGATGACTGTAGGAGTCGGCCAAAACGATGTGCCTTGGGTTTGTTCCTGATAAGGTACCAAGGGATTGGAAATTCGACTCGGAAGCTGAACGCCTAGGCTCGAGAGAGTCGACTAGGTCTTTCCTTCCCCTAAGGCCGAGAGACGACTGTGGGAGTCGGCCAAAAGGTTATGCCTTAGGTTTATTCCTAATAAGGTACCAAGGGCTTGAAAATCTGACTCAGAAGCTAAACGCCTAGGCTCGAGAGAGTCGATTAGGTCTTTCCTTCCCCTAAGGCCGAGAGACGACTGCGGGAGTCGGCCAAAAGGTTGTGCCTTGGATTTATTCCTGACAAGGTACCAATGACTTGAAATTTTGACTCAGAAGTCGAACGCCTAGGCTCGAGAGAGTCAACTAAGTCTTCAGCCATAGTGAAGCCTTGATCCCTGCGAGATAAGAGTTAATTCATATTTAATAAGATTTTACCAGTTCTGAAATTTACATGATCATGAAAAATATCCATTGTAGGCATCTGATGCTCAAAGGGGGTTGAACCACGTATGATCTTGCTTTGTCTCTGTTTCAAAGGCAATTTTGTAACGGATGAGGCTGCTAGTATAAAACCTCTTTAGTTGGATTTTGCTTGTTTTTTTATAGCGGACTACTCAATGATAGATGAAGATGAGTCGAAACTCTATTTGTCATCTCATCAGCTAAGGTTCTTTTTGAGTCTGAATCTTCAGTAAGGCCTTAAAAGCGGATGGTTGGCATGCCAGCTTTTAGCAAAAGAAACTACCCAGACGCCACGAATCATGTTGAATGGCGTTTTCCAAGTCGAGTTTGCGAGGGTTGGGGGCACGACCAAAAGCTAAATAGTACCTTTTATGGTAGAAATTCTTTTGGAGAGAGAATCCACCAGCCGGTATTGTACTCCCTGGAAATGACAAAACTGTAGCGGTTTTATCGAATGAGCTTTAGGAGCACTAGGGGCTGCCATACTATAAATGAAGAAGTCTTCCTTATGGGGATCATGCGGGTCGCATGCTTCGACCACCAGAGCTTTAGGCAACTTTAGTGGTGTAGACATCAATTGAAGGGCCAAGGTCATTTTTCTTGAGAAGACAATCAGCTGACAGACCCTAAGTTTTTCCCGTAATCTCATCCCTGATATATGAGAGTTCCCTTCAAAAAGTCCTCATGGTCCAAGGCGCCTATCACAGACTTAATCATTGCTCCTATGCTCATATGAGCTATTGCCAGTTAGAGCTTAACTGATATTTGGTCTGATCAGATCCTATGTTCTGACCAAAGTTATTATGTGATGGCAATTAGAAGCCAAAGTTTATTTCCAAGAAAGACAACCATCCTTATGGTGTGTGTTCTTCTAGAGGATATTTAGAGGGGATGAAGGTCATTCTACCATCTAACAGATGGTGTGCTTGGCAAACACTCCCCAAATAAGTCGCTGAGGCCTTCGAGGACTACATCTATGTTGATTCCTCTTAGCCAAATCTAACCCTCCTTATCTTGAACGATACAACTCCTGACTTCATTTAGCTTGGATGATGCAACTCTGATGTTGTTCTTCAGGGTGGTAGAATCAGATCCTTGTTCAGAACTTGGCATGTCTTCTCAAAAAAGAAAAGGGGCCCACGGTGGGCGCCAAACTGTTGATGCTAAATATTACACAGCCAATTAAAGTCACAGAGTTTATATAAAAAAAGAAGAGGAGCCGCTTTCTTTTTTGACTTTATGCTGGTTCTGGAATTAGGATGATTGAGCAATCTGTACACAAAGAGTCATAAGAGGGTGAGGATGAGTTCCCCCATGATACCTCCAACGATCAAGTTAGTTGATAAACTTGAGTGGGGTTAAAGAAGAATTGTGTGTTCTTATTTTTGTACAGTGTGTGCTTTAGGGGTTTTTTAGATTGCTAACCTTTGGCTATGACGAATAGCATCTGTATTTATAGGGGATGCCAAGAGCAGATTGGTCACTTCGACCATGTAAATGACGGTGACAAAGTGTTAGCTGGAAGGTGAGTCACATTTGCTCTACATGTGTCGGCTGGCGACTGGAGGGGAAGTCACTTCAGCATAGGAGATAGTGTCTCCACATTTTCTGGGAAGTGATTGAGAGCGTGGCAGGAGGCACACTGGCATACTGAATCATTCCTCGCTTTACAGGTGTCGACTGGCGACTGGAGGGGAAGTCACTTCGGCATGGGAGAGTGTGACGCCCCTGGGTTCACACACGGCTGCAGTCCAAGGTGAAACCAAAAATGTCAAACCTGCCATGCACCACACCGTGCAATAACATGTTTCACCATCACAATTCTATCACTCTAGTAGAGTCAATGACAGGTGTAGGTACAAAAGCAAGTAAAAGATAATACAAGAGATGACTGATGAAATGATAGAGATCAAAATAATATTTCATCATCCAACATACAGAAATACAAAGTCAATGTCTGAAATGAATAAACTGGAGTTCTTAACAAGTCTCAGATGCAACAAGTCTGAGTAAAGGAAATAAGGCACACAGCCTTTACAACATCTAGAATAAAGTCCTCAAATGTCTAAACAAAGTTTACAGTGGAGCTCCAAAATAAAACATTTCTCTCCGGGCTCCAAAATAAAACATCTAGAATAAAGTGTGTCGCCATCAACCTGCGACTCTCCGGGCTCCTGGCTCGTTACCTGAAAGGGGGAGGGACAACGAGCGTCAAAGCGCTAGCGAGCAACATCACAACCAACCCCAAGGGAAAGGGCTCGTTGTATACAGAAAGTACAGTTAACACAAATCATATATGTATAAATAATTGTCCTAAGAATAAGGGGGTATTAGTACTTAGGAAATTCCAACACGAGCATAGGTACGTCGAGCGAAATAATCCAAACAAGGAAACCCTCATGTATATACCTTTTATCTCAAATTGTAAATCCCTAATTACCAAACCCGAAGTCTACTACATGAATAATAAACTAAAAGAAACAGCCTATCCCAATACTTAATCAAAAGTCACGTCGAAACCATATAAGTGTCAAAGGTCAATATCACATAAGTGTCTTGTCCAGTCTAGGTAGCTATCATTGTCAAATCTCATGTAATCATGTCCATGTCCTGATTTAGATAAGTGTCATACTTATAGCTTAACAAATGTCCAGCGCGTGGTCTAATATGCAAGTGAACGTCCAACTCGTGGACTGAATATAACCGTGGTCCAACGCATGGACCGGATGTGACCGTTGTCCAAAGCATGGACCGGATGTGACCGTTGTCCAACGCAGGGACCGGATGTGACCGTTGTCCAACGCATGGACCGGATGGTGATGCATATCCAGCACGAGGATTAAATAACAATGCATGTCCAACACGGGGACTAAGTAAAATGAATGTCCAACACGAGGACTAAAATGAATGAGTGTCCAACACAAGGACAAAAAAGTAAATCATTTAGACTGTAAGTGTCGATGATATATTACATACACAAAAGATACACATAGACTCATGTCACACATGCCTCGGTGTGCGGATCGGTACTTGTGTCAAAAGTCAACTCACATGTACAGATAAAATCACTAACATTGTAACTAGTGCCAAGATCATCGAGGCGACCCACCTCTGCCCTGCTGCACGCCAAGCGGTCGACCGCCGCGTCCACCGCGGTCGACCGCGAAATAGGCAGAGAGTTATTTACAGGTTCTCTGTCTATTTCACGTACTGATGCAATGACTCAAATAATTAAATCCTAAACATGTACAAGTGCTGTATAAACATAATTTAAACAATGTTAAATAATGCATAAACCATAGAAGACTAAAACAAAACTATTCTATAAGATCTACCATTTAATCCCTAGACATGTTTATGCATATCGAAGCGTTGTGAAAACAGTAAACTTGCATCAAAACTCAGATTTCAAAAAAAATATAAATTTCAGATCAGATCTCTTTAACCAAAATCGTTGGTGAGCATTTGAAAACTAAAATACTTGATTCTTACATCTCATATCATAAAGATCCATCTATCTACACAAAATAATGATTTAGGCTCAAGAAAACTTGTTAAAATCGTTAGAAAAACTCATAAAAACAAGGGTGAGAGATTGGACGAGATGTTACTCACCTGTGGGGGTTGATGAACACCCAAAAACGAGCTCCCTTCAATCTGAATCGCGAAGCCCCACCGAAATCCTTCGAAATGCCCTAAAAACGCCAAAATCCGAGCTAGGGTTTTGAGAGGAGAGAGAGAAGGGGGCTGAGGCTATTAGGGTTCAATAGAGGGTTCTGAGAGCTTCAAAACGAGTATATATAAGTAGGGTAATAATCGGGTTTGGTATAAACAAAACCAACCCGAAACAGAACTGGAACTGGGTCTGTACGCTGAGCGGTCGACCGCAGCGACCACGGCGGTCGACTGCTCAGAGTTCTGGGCCATGCTCAGACTGGGGTTCGGTAAAAAGATTGTAACTTTCTCATACGATCTCGGAAGGAGGTGATTTAAGATTCGTTGGAAAGCTGTTGAAGAGACCTACAACTTTGATCTTATACACTTTTCCAGATTCTAACTAAATCAGTATGAAAAATGTAGAAACTCTTAACTGGTCAAAATTCTCAGATTATCACTATTTGCCTTTGTGCTTGTTTTGTGTATTTACACTCATATATTCACAAATATACATTGAATTAATCTCAAATCAATTCCTATCATACAAATATACATTGAATTAATCTCAAATCAATTCCTATCATACTCAAATATCAAAATACATTATTTTCACCATATAACATATTTATAATTATTTATCACACTATATTCAAATTTTCGGGGTTTTACAGAGAGGGTGTCTCCGTATTTTTTGGAAAGTGATTGAGATCATGACAGAAGGCACGTGGACAACTGACAAGTCATGGAGAACATTAGGCTAAAATATGGATAAGGTTTGTTCGATGTGGACTGACATGTTGACATATGCTCTTGGGGAGAGGCTTGAGGTCGGGGGAGAGGCCTCAACTTAGCCGACAGCAGGGAATATCTCTCAAGTCGTCTCCGAGAATTGCCCAGTGAGTGGTCGAGTGCCCTAAGTGGGTTGTCCTTGGCGATGGGGTCGACTGATCCCGCCTTTCGTGTTGACATGAAAGAATGTCGACTTGATGAGTCGGCGGGGTTGAGGCCTCTGTTGGGCTTGGTCCACTTAAGTAGGTTTGAGGTTATTTTGCTAGGACTCTTATTATATCATTTTGTAAATGCTCGTATCTTGGGTGAGTGAATACCATAACAATTATTATATACATAATATAATGTGATATATTATATTGATTATTACAAGATACTATCATATATTTTATTTTATATAATACAAAAATTTAATATAATATCCTATTATAATATTTTACCATAACATAGTATATTTAAAATATAATATAATATAATCTAATTTATTTTAAATATAATATTATATAATTTATTGTAATAAATAATATTGATTATATTATATCTTTTATAATGATGTAGTATAATAATTTACTTTATTATATTTTATTTTTACTATATATAATTTATTAAATTATATATATAATAATTTACTTATATTTTATTTATTTAACAATATATATAATTTATTAAATTATTATAGGTAGATTATTACTTTTTATATTTCAAGAAAATACCTTATGGAATATATGAAAATAAAAAATATATTGTGATAATTAATATAACATATTTAAAATAATATATTATATTATAATTCTTACGATAAAACTAGTAAAAATACTATTTAATATTATATTTGTATTTAATGAACAAGTACTATAATATATTTATTTTAATCATAATAAGTTATATTTTAGAACATTATATTATAACAATACAATATTCTATAGTATGTTATATTAATTTCAATTATTATAATTTGAATAAATTATATTATATTATATAAAATGAATGATTTATAATATAATATATTAATATTTTATAGTATAACATAATATCTTGTGTACTAATAAAACAATATAATATACATTAGTTTATGAATTACAAGAGTGAAAGTTTACAATAATTCATAGAGTAACACTTGCCCCTGCTTATCATGCGTAAAATACTAGTAATATAGTGTTACAACATAATTATTCTATAATTAATAAGCACATCACATTACATTAAAAATTATTTATATTATATTATAATATCTAATAGTAATAATATAATCATATAAATTATTATATTACATTATTGCCAATATCATAATATAATATGTTGTTATATGCATAATATAATGTGGTATATATATATTATATAATTATTACAAATTATTATCATATATTTGATTATATATAATATAATTAATTAATATAATATACTATTATAATATTTACCATGATATAGTATATTTAAAATATAATATAATTTAATATACTTTAAATATAATATAATATAAATATATTTATTGCAATAAATATATATTTATATTATATGACAATGTAATATAAATAATTATAATTTATTATATTTTAGTTCCCTATATATATTATAATTATAATTTATTAAATTATATATAGTAATATATATGTATTACAATGTTATATATATTATCTTACTTTTTTATATTTCAAGAAAAAAATCTTATGAAATATATGAAGATAAAAATATTTGTATAATTTAATATAACATATTTAAAATAAATATATATATTATAATTTACTGCTATAAAACTAGTATTATATTGTATTATGTAATACAGCTAATATAATATATTTATTCTAATATAATATGTTAATATTTTAGAATATTATATTATAATAATATAATATTCTAAAATTAATTTCAAGCATATTTTTTAATAAATATATTATCATAATAACAATGTTATGATTATAAATGTAAATATTAATATTTTATAACATCAACAATAACATAATTTTTGTGTATTAATAAAACAATGTAACATACATAATGTATCATAATGAATTTATAATATAATAATTAATATAACATATTATCGATGTTTTTAAATATATCTATATATACACTATTTTAAAAATATTGTGATAATTAATAACATATTTTAAAATAAATATTATATTATAATTTACTGCTATAAAACTAGTAATTATATTGCTATTTAATTAATAAGTAATAATAAATATTTATTCTAATATAATATATTATATTTTAGAATATTATATTATAATAATATAATAATTCTATAATTAATTTCAAGTAACTTATATTTAATAAATATATTATATATATCATAATAAAAGTGTATGATATATAATGTACATTATTAATATTTGTATAACATAACATAATATTTTTTGTATTAATAAAACAATGTAACATACATAATGCTATCATAAATGTAATTGTATAATATAATAATTAATATAACAATATATCCATGTTTTTAATATACTATATAGTACACTACTTAAATAATATATTAATATAGGAAATACATAAGTAATATTATAGATATATGTATGGAAAGAGTCAACCGTTCAACCTACTTTGACAAGATGAACTCGCTCATGCGGTTTTGAAATTTGTTTTTGAGAGAATAATACCATAAGAGCATTGTTTTCCTACATGAAAATCATCATAAAAAATCTACTATTTGTGTCCGACAAATCCCCCTAAAATAATCGTTCTTTGTTTAACAAACTGTTTCTGACAAAACACTAGAGAGCGGAGGATGCTTAAATATCTCATGACTATTATGAGATACATACTTTAGTGACATTACAACCTCTAGAAATTAAGAATCTAAAAGATTCTTCTGCTAATGTAACGCTTCACAAAGCTGTATCGTCGTACACACCCAAGATAGTTATCAAAAGGATATTAACTTCATGAGAGTTTGGCATCACCCCTTAAGCACGTTGTGGACCGAGTCCGAAAAAAGAGGAGTCCGCGCCCGCAGTCTTCGCATACAGTCAAGGTGCGAGAACGCATGATGGCAGGGACATTGGTTACGACCTCACTCGGCCACAAGAAGGTCTGAACTACGGTAGAGGATTTGAAGATAGTCATTCCGATCCACCTACGTACCTAAAGGCAAACCCTACGAACTACTTCCATGCTAAGACTCGAAGAGCTTAGGTTAACATTTCTCACATCATCGGAATTGTTTTGCATTTCGGAGAGGACTCCCGATGATGCCCGCTCTGAGGATCGTCATCGACATCCTCAGCATGGGACTCAGACGTTACGTGGGAGACGTTGTTCAACAACTTTCACAGTCAACATGGGTATGAGCGATCCACCGAAATGGGTAGAGAATAAGCATAAGTCCTGCTTTATAATGAGAACATGGGACGCACGTCAATGCTCAGTGAGTATCGCTTCGAGTAGCGTGAATTGCCCATCGAGGATGAAATCCTTCAGGTAAACATGGGCGATGAGACCAACCGCCAAGCCCATATTTGGTCAGTAGTATCATACCTCCCTAGGAGAAGAAAGACCTCAATAGCCCTCATTACGGAAATAATATTTATGTTCTTCGGCAATGGAATTCATGAGGACTGCCTGGCCTTAGAAGCCGTGAGATCCAATGCATCACTCAATATCGTTGCGGAATGCCAACCTGTACAAAACAATAGCAGAGACGATTTTCGGTCACAAATTATAAGGCTCAATCGATGCGAAGTGAAGAAGATGATCAATTTGGCTTCATGCAGAGAGGAACACAACCCGACTAAGGTAGCGCAACTTGTTCTGGTCCTGAAGAAGAATGGTAAGATGCCTCATCGTTGGCATTAACTTCAGAAACCTCAATGTTGCTTGCCAAAGGTACGAATTCCTCTCCCCATCACGGACATCCATGCACGATAATAACGTGCCAATTGAGAGGATGATCGCTTTATGGATGGTTTTTAGGGTATAATCAAATCAAGAATCACCTTAAGATGACAAAAAACACCTTTATTCAGGACTCCAATGGGGGTATATCTGACTACATGGTCATGGCCTTTCAGACTCAAAAATGCCGATGCAGATCATATCACAGTGCTAGAGAATGATTTTTCGGACCATACTGTAAAGATAGTCCAAATGCTATGTGGACGACCTGGTCGTGAAAGTTGGCAACAAAGAATGACCATCTCCAAGACTTAAGATTGATTTCAACTCATGCGATCTCATTTAACTAAGATGAAATCCTACAAGTCATTCTTAGGAATGTCGCAGTGATAAATTCTTGGATCGCGTATCACAAAAAGGAATCTGAATCGACGCCCGGATAAGGTCCAGCCTATCCAAGAGCTGTAGCCCCCGGAAATCTTCAAGGAATTAAAGGGGTCTCCCCAGGGATGAAATTGGCTTTACATCCGAGGTTAATTTCAAATGACTTTTGGCAAATGTCAACCTTTCTACCAAACCAAATGAAGAAAGGTATCTCCTTCGGATGGGACGAGCCCTGGCCAGCAAGCCTCGAAGAGAACAAAAGCCTAACCTCCAAACCCAAATCCCGTCCTGGCAAGCTCTTTCCGATCTCAGAAAGCTATCTTCTCATCTACATACGACCCATGGAACACTCTCCTGGGCGCTCTCGTTGGCAGCAAAATAAGATGTCGCCATGAGCAGGGCAATCTACTATCTGAGTAGAACTTCTATAGGTGCTGACGGTGGTACCGGCTATGGTAAAAAGGAGTGCTTAGGCCTTGTATTTGCCATCCAAAAGAAAGAGATTACCTAGTTGGCCAACCATCCATAGCATCCCCAAATGAACCTCAATCTAGTCTCATGACACAGCCCTGCGACCTTAAAACTGGCGCTTGGCCAGATGGGCCTCCTACTGTCCTCAGTATCGACATTCACTTATGCCATAGATAATCAGTCAAAGACAAGGCCCATCTGGCCGATCTCATGGCCAGTCTCTGCTGGGGTAAAAACTAACATGTTCGAAGATTTCCAGATGAACCGCCCTGAAGTCACGTGACCTCCACCAGCGAAAGTTTAGCAGATGTTCTTCGACGATGGTGCATCTCGTGTCGGCACGAATGATCTATTGTTTGGCAGGAGTGGCGCGTGGTCCTCACATCCCCGCATAACACATATTACGCGCCAAGCTTTTTTCTTAACAGAGCCTGTAGCAACAAATAGTGGCTGACGTATATGCGCTACTCATTGGGGCCTCAATGGCTGGCAAGGAATTAGAAAATAAAGCATCTCGAGGCCTAAGGCACTCTCAGCTCATCGTAGGCAGATGACGGGAGAGTACGAGGTTAGAAGACGATCTAATCTCGCTTCATAAAGTGGCTTACCAAAACTAAAGGTTGAGTCATTCAAAAACTGTCCGACATTTAAGCATAGTGCTTTGGTTCTATCAGAACACGCACGCGAACTGTTACTTCGACAGTCCTTATGGCTAACTTGGCCTTAACCGCTAGAGGACGACTCAATGTTCACTATAGGGCGAGTCAATGACTCTATTTCGACCAGAGGACGTTCTAGAAGCGAAACACTAATCACCAGGCTCGCGATCAACTGACCCAAGACTGGCGTCTTCCGATATCGAGTTATATTTTATACGGCATGTATCCTGAAGATGCTAAGGACGAGAGTCGCCGCGCCGACCGTGGCGCTCAAAGTTCTAACTATGACTCGACCACGAAGAGTTGTATCCGTAGGTCGTACGAGGGCTGGTTACTCCTATGTCTTTCAAAATAGAAGTGCTACATGAAGCCCATGAATGCACCTACGGAGCTCACCAGGCCTGGACCTAAGTTGTGGCAACGTCATACCTGAGAATAGGCTACTTTTGCCAGGGATGGTTAGCGATAGCAGTTGCTTATGCCAAATGATGTCCATGCAGCCAGATTCCACACTAATTATATGCCACTCGACCTCCTGAAGACTGCATCACGACAGGCAGCGTCAATGGCCGTGAAGAATGGGAATGGATATAGTTGGGCCAATATCCCCGCCATCAGCAAGGGGTTCACCGTTTATTCTGGCAATGACAATCACCGACTACTTTCTCCAAGATGGAGCTAAAACCGTACCCTTAAGCAGATGTCAAAACCAATGAGGTGATCATAAGTCATCAAACAGTCAACCGTATATATTGATACGCGTACCTCGACGTATCATTCATGACAACGCACACAATCGTCTATCCATGCTTCACATAGAGGAGAGACAGTTCTGTGATAAGTTCAGAATCCGATAATCTTTCCTCTACAGCCATAATCCTTCGACAAATGTTTGCCGAGGCCTTCAACAAAAAATGAACGTTAAAGATCGCTAAACCAATGCTGATTTCTAGTAGCAACACGATTTGGAACGAGAAGCTTGGCGAGGCTTATGGAGTCGACCAACGTTTCACACAGCCTGACTGGGAAACATGCTTACTCATTGGTATACCGGTTGCGAGATCCGTGTTACATTAAGATCAAATTCCATGCCCCGCGTCACAATATCGACAAGAATGATGAACCGATGAGTAATCATCCAACCAGACATCTCGTGGAACTTGAAGCGTGGATGAATAGATTAGTTTGAAGATCAATAGCACATTGAATTCTACCAAGCTCGAATGCTAAGGCCTTCGACAAAAAAGTCCAAGCATCGATCCTTCAAGAAGGGAGAATGGAACTCGCCGGTCGACGACCGAGTGATTCTTATCCAAGAAGAAAGGAAAATATTCCAACGCCAAATGGAAGGACCGTTTGGATAGCAGACAGTCTATTCGAGCAAACGGAGCTATCGACTCGTCAAAACCAAATGAAGATAAGATCATGATGCCTATCAACGATACAATTCTTAGAAGAAGTACTACCCTTATACTAACCCTTATCACTGCCCTAAGTCACGAGTCTAAACTGCCCATCTCCCCTCCAACTAGTATATGAGCTAAACGTTCCTATTCATATACTCTGACGTACTCGCGAGTAATAGACCCTGCTACGGAACCCCTATAAGAAGCTACAATAAGGTGTTCTTAGGGTAACCCCAGATCCCCATTTCGGTCAAAAGCCTTTCGACAGTTAAGGGCCAAAAGTCGATTATCATTAAATCCCCGCCTTTGATAGTCATTTCTCCCATCAGTCTCATTCAATTAGACGAATGGATCTCTGAAACTGTCAGGTTAACTATTTACCCCATTCAGTTCCTTTCAAGTTTTTCCCGTTAGTCTCTCTATAGGACGTACACGATGAACAATCGAGTCATGTTAACTATACCATCTGCGGCAAAATCAACTACCATATCCCTCTAATAGGATGTAAGCCCACAGAGTTCTCAAGCCTCGCGACAAAACAATCAAGTCATGTTAACTATTACCTCTGGCAAAATCAACTTACAATCCTCTCAAGATGGTAAAGCCCACAGAGTAGCTAACATCACAACAAACAACAGTCTGTTAACTATCACCTCTGGTAACAACACCACGACTACCAATCCCCTCCCATGGGAGATACGGCCCAAGGCCCTGATCTTGTAATAAGATTCTATCGGGTAATGATACCATCTGTAAAAGTAGTTCCGCCAATTGTCCATGAATGAAACTACCCAGTAGACCTACATGTGACGTGCTACCTCGGTCAGTCATTACACACGTACGTCCTGAATGACCCGACCTATTTCGAGTGTTCATAATACTCTCTTGAACAGATCGATGGTTAGCAGCCCACCACAACACTTCTAGACGATAATCAGATCGCCAAATCCCACGTCCCTGAACGACTCGATTACCCCAAAACATCATCGTCTTGCGAACGATGAATGTTCATATAAAGGGCGCTTAACCAGCACATGCTCCAATCGGCCTCGAACAGCAACTCGGGCCAAATGGCGAGTCGTGTTGGACTTGATTGCGGATCACCGTACACAAGCAGCTGCGTTGCCTGGGAATAGATTGTTAACCCTTAAACATCTCAAACCCCCTAACTTATACGGCGGAGCGGGGTTAACCCAACCCGCGTTTCGAATAGCTAGAGGGCGAAGGAGGACCTAGCAACTAAGTCTAAGATAAACTCCTCGAATGGCCCGCCACACTCAAAAAACAAGTAGCTGGCTCGACTCAAGCGACAAACAGTGAAGGCAAGTCAAACGCAATGACTACCAAAGGATCAACCAAAAAAGTCTAAGTTGGATCAACAAAAAAAAGAGAGTAAGAAAAACACAACATGTAAAATCAAAAAATTAATAAATGACATAACGCTGTTACCAAGCCGAGTTGAAAACATCATGTTTTGCGAAAAAGATGGCAACAAGCATTAGCAAAATTTACAGCGGGTGAACAAAAAAAAGGAGGGCAAAAAGCTAAACTAGCTCGGAAGGGCTGAAGGAAGCTATCTTTGCCCTAACACCACACAGCTTCTTGCCCTGTCGATGCAGCGACCTTCTCCCTTAGTCTGGCGGAGCTTTTCAAGAGCGGCCTTCGGCATCCTCTCTCGCTGCCAGACGGACCTGAAGAAGCCTTATAATTCCTCTCACAGCAACGATAGACACCCGCAATTTTATCAATGCTCTAGCGCTCAAGGTTCTCTCTCCTTAAAGGCCCCGAGTCCAAGAAGTAAGGCGCGTCATCGGTAAGCGTCCATCAGTCCAAACAGTCATGGTACTCCTACGAAGATGCACGATTGTATAGCCTCCTGGCCGATATCTCTCCTCCCTGACCTTGCGCTCGAACTCCGCTGGATCCGAACCACTGATCAGAAGTGACGTCGGCTCGTCGTCTAGCTTGCTGTGATCAATTCTACCAAGATAGATTATAGGATTTCCCTCAAGTGATTCGAGCTGCCTCTCCTGCAGTCCCAGCCACTTGAAGTTCCCCCTAGGCCGCTGGATCTCCTCATAACACCGCGCATAGGACATTAATAGAATCTACCGCGCCTCCGCCGATGAGGTGGCCCTCCGTTGAAGCCATCCTCTAACCACTTGATGGATGTCGAACGTCAGGTTTAGGGTTAGGAGCGCCGGGCGCCAACAAACATGCTACGGCGCGGAGGAGGAAGTGACCTCCTTGCCCTTGGAAGCTCTCGGCTGTGGTCTGCAGGAGCCATTATCGGAAAACGAACGCTTCTGCAAAAAATCTCTGCATACATACGAAACTTCGTGAAGTGGAAGAACTATCTCAAGAGAGGGCGGACACACTATATAACGGGATTACGATGGTCGGAGATTCGCGCAGCTCAATAACCCGTCCAGATGAATCGAGCGATCAGATCTCCAGCCGACGTTTTGAGTTCCGGATGCCCATAAAAGCCTCGCTTCTGGATCTCTCAAACCGACGGTCTCGCATCAATCACAGAAAGACGAACCATTCCGTCGCTTCACCAATAATGGAGGGTTTGACATGCCCGCATTGCCCAGCTTGGCAAGCCATTTGGGTCCACAGGCGGACAGCGTGCAACCGCGACTCGCCTAAATTTTGAGTTTCGCCTGTGGCACAAACTCGCATGCGCTTCGAGTTTCGCTGTACATCAACAACTCTCCCCTGCTTGAGTTTCGCTTTATTAGTACAAACTCGCCTGTGCTTGATTCTTACAGCACAATACTCACCTATGGCTGAGTTCGCCTATGGTTGAACTCACCTATGTTTGAGTTCGCATGGGCACCAAACTCGCCTGCGCTTGAGTTTACGCTTTGTAGCACAAACTCGCCTGCATTATGTCGCTGCTGTGGCAACAAACTCTCCGGGCGCATTAAACTCGTACATCTTGAGTTGCCTATCACATGAGTTAAGGAGCTGAATAGGCAAAATACATGAACAATTACTGTTTCTAGGCAATAAATTCGAACAAAGTTATTAAATTTACAATCAAGCGGAGTCATAACATTACATCCAAGAACAAAGATTGAACAGACATCTTTGAATCTTATTCCTATCCTGCGAGCTTTATCTAGAAGTTTGAAGACGCAGCTCAGCTTTGATCGTGGCTATCTTCTGCATGCATAACGAGCTTCGTCCCCTCTCCACCGGACCCTGGCCTGACGAAAGAAATCATTAGCGGCGTCATCCTCCTAGAGTAGCAATCGGATAATATGCCTCTCCACTTGCAAGATCACCGAGCACGGCTTCTCTCCTGAATGCGTAGCCCCTCAAAGCAATTCCCCTCAACATACGAGATCATGCCCGAAAAGAATCGAGAAACGGTAGACTCCATATCAGTTGCAAATAGTTTTGTCAAAGATCCAAACGACTGATAAGGATCTGGTCTCTATTTTCGCCTCGATACTCTTGCTGCCACAAGTTCTCACGACGATGGGCTGACCAAGAATAGCGTCACATCAGCACCAAATTTGCCCTGCCGAAGATTACCAAAAACTGTGTTAAATAGTGACTCCAGAATCGAGGAGTCCTCATTGAAACAGCGTGTGGACCATAGTCGCCAAAATGCCGGATGCGGGCCAACATGATTGAGAGAGACTTGCTTCCAAATCCGCGATAGGTGCCACGGCCCTGATCGCGAGGCGAGATCACCCTCCACGGCTTTCTCAGCAATTCGTCAACGCTGTGACTACGAAATTAGTAGATGTCCGAAGATTTAGAACTTCCCGGACCACGATCAAGGTATCGAAGACTAAGGAAGAGGCATCATTCTCCATATTCTTGCGAGGCAGATGTCGTGATCTCGGGTGCCATCCTAAACGAGAGGTAAAACGATGAACATCGTGACCCCTTCGAACCAAGAAGGGAGAGGCAATAAAACATACGGTCCAAGTGTGCATGTTATATTCAACGTCCAAATCAGGCATGGGAATGAGAACTCCCACTACGCAGCCTTTAATGCAACGATGTGACAATATCGGCCTAAGCGGGTCAGGACGTGAGACCTGATTAACACTGGCTAGCACACATTAGCATTATCATCCCGCTGTGCTTTGACTCAAATTGGGGTAACAGTTCGGGCTCTGTGACTACATTGTTTCGCGTCAGAAGCTTGAATCGCCTATGCAAAATTCGCTCATAGCTTAACTCGCTTATGGCTCGAATTCGCCTATGCTAAGATGCCACCCACGATGACCTCACAGATAACAAGCTAAAGGATAAGAGGCACAACAACAAGAGGAATATATGCACAAACACATTTGGGAAACCAAAAGAGCATAACTTTCGTCTAGTCTAAGATAGTTACACTTAAACGAAGTTATGACATTTACAAATCAAATAAGTATAATGTTTACAGTAAAAGCGAAAATGAGATAAAATGT
>NC_033801.1:35230341-35266281 GCF_001876935.1 Asparagus officinalis | reverse complement strand
TATATAATTTATTAAATTATATATATAATAATTTACTATATTTTATTTTATTTAACAATATATATAATTTATTAAATTATTATAGTAGTATTATTACTTTTTTATATTTCAAGAAAAATACCTTATGGAATATATGAAAATAAAAATATATTGTGATAATTAATATAACATATTTAAAATAATATATTATATTATAATTTCTTACGATAAAACTAGTAAAAATACTATTTAATATTATATTGTATTTAATGTAACAAGTACTATAATATATTTATTTTAATATAATAAGTTATATTTTAGAACATTATATTATAACAATACAATATTCTATAGTATGTTATATCAATTTCAATTATTATAATTTGATAAATTATATTATATTATATAAAATGAATGATTTTATAATATAATATATTAATATTTTATAGTATAACATAATATCTTGTGTACTAATAAAACAATATAATATACATTAGTTTATGATTACAAGTGAAAGTTACAATAATTCATAGAGTAACACTTGCCCGTGCTTATCATGCGTAAAATACTAGTAATATAGTGTTACAACATATTATTCTATAATTAATAAGCACATCACATTACATTAAAAATTATTTTATATTATATTATAATATCTATAGTAATATATAATCATATAAATTATTATATTACATTATTGCAATATATAATATAATATGTTGTTATATGCATAATATAATGTGGTATATTATATTATATTAATTATTACAAATTATTATCATATATTTGATTATATATAATATAATTAATTAATATAATATGAATATACTATTGATAATTATTTTACCATCTGATTATAGTATACTTATAAATATAATATAATTTAATTTACTTTAAATATAATATAATATAATATAATTTATTGCAATAAATATATATTATATATCTATATGACAATGTAATATAAATAATTTAAATTTATTATATTTAGTTCCCTATATATATTATAATTATAATTTATTAATTATATATAGTAATATATATGTATTACAATGTTATATATATTATCTTACTTTTTTAATTTCAAGAAAAAAATCTTATGAAATATATGAAGATAAAATAATATTGCTGATAATTTAATATAAACATATTTAAAATAAATATATATATTATAATTACTGCTATAAAACTAGTATTATATTGTATTATGTAATACAGATAATATATATAATTATTCTAATATAATATGTTAATATTTTAGAATATTATATTATAATAATATAATATTCTAAAATTAATTTCAATTAGTATATTTTAATAAATTATATTATATCATAATAAAATGTTTGATTATTATAAATGTAACATATTAATATTTTATAACATAACATAAACATAATATTTTGTGTATATTAATAAAACAATGTAACATACATATGTATCATAATGAATTTATAATATAATAATTAAATATAAACATATTATCGCATTTAAATATACTCTATATACACTATTTTAAAATATATATGTGATAACTTAAATAACATATTTTAAAATAATATATTATATTATAATTTACTGCTATAAAACTAGTAATTATATTGCTATTTATTTAATAAGTAATATAATATATTTATTCTAATATAATATGTTATATTTTAGAATATTATATTATAATAATATAATATTCTAAAATTAATTTCAAGATTATATTTTAATAAATTATATTATATCATAATAAAATGTATGATTATATAATGTAATATATTAATATTTTATAACATAACATAATATTTTTTGTATTAATAAAACAATGTAACATACATAATGTATCATAATGAATTTATAATATAATAATTAATATAACATATTATCCATGTTTTTAATATACTATATATACACTATTTTAAATAATATATTATATAGAAATACAAAGTAATATTATAATATATATATGGAAAGAGTCAACCGTCAACCTAGCTTTGACAAGATGAACTCGTCATGGTGTTTTGAAATTTTTTTTGGAGAATAATACCATAGAGCATTGTTTTCTAAGAAAATCATCATAAAATAATCACTATTGTGTCCAAATCCCCCCTAAAATAATCGTTCTTTGTTTAACAAACTTGTTTCTGACAAAACTAAGTAGGAGCTTTAAAATCTCATGACTATTTAGAGATACATACTTTAGTGACATTACAACCTCTAGAAATTAGAATCTAAAGATTCTTTGCTAATGGTAACAACTTATCCTTTGTAGTGCATGCCCCAACCCCAGCCCCACCACGCAAACACACACGCATCACCCTTCTCCTCAAGTTGGCCATTTCGTAGATAATTCAACCTGAACTTTCCAAATGTCGCAAAGCCCTCTCAAGCTTTATCAAAAAAAAAAAAAACCCCAACCTAATGGTATTATTTATAGTTTTCATCTTAACTTAAGGGGGTCTTGTGAAGCCCTCTTAAGTGTGAGTGTATCTTATATTATCTCTTAACTTTTTAAAATGTCATGAATCATCTTTTAAGTTTTGTTGTAAAATTCCCTGAACTAATGTGGTTAGGAGGGGTTTCTTAAAAAATATTTAAAGTTGAAGGGGTTTTTCGATAATCCAAAACTTGAGGAGGTTTGTGAATTTTGAAAATTAAAGAAGTATCTGAGATATGCTCAAACTTAAGGAGCTTTGTGAAATTTACTCTATATAGTTGTATTGTAGCTAAATTACCAGATTGATGTTCTAACTTGACCTTAATTTCTAATATGATATTTATTTATACTTCAGCATCACTATAGTATTTTAACTGGTGCCCCAAATAAAATAAGACCCTTTTCTGGCGTTTTTTTTTGGAAAAATTTCTTCCACCCCCTGAGCTATCAAAATTATTAAAACAACAACCTCTTCTCCTTCAATCTCTCTCAATTCAAAAATTTCTATCATTTTACCCAATAAGATCCTCTTTTACTCTTTCTTTCTCTCTCATTAATAGAGTCTCCTCTTTCTCCTTTAAACCCTCTCAATGCAAACCTACCCTAATCCAAAATGGTATTGAATTGGATGAAAGTTGTTAGGATGACATTATGATTTAGATTTGAATTGGGGAAAGTTGAAGGAGAAAGTGGGGGCTCAATGGAGTATTTTTATTGAGTAAGTGGATGGAAGAAATTTGAACTGGGGGAGGTCAAAAAGAAGAAGAAGAAGAAGAATATAGATTTAAAATTTTTGATAGGTCAGGTGGTGGAAGAAATTAAAAAAAAAAATTCCTCTAGCGAGAAAAAATAATTTTACTATCATCAAGACACAAGTTAAAATGTCATACTGATGCCAGAGTAGAAATAAATACCATATTAGAAAATAAGGTCAAGTAAGAATACCAATATGGTATGTCAGTTATGATAACATAAAGGGAAACTGCCTCAAGCCCTCTTGACTCAAGTTTTTTGTTTTTCCTTCCCCTTAGAAAAAAGTAATGGGTGAAGAATCTCATTGACTAAAGTTTTCTTGCGTTCAGCCCCCATAATGCTCTTTAGCCACTGTGCCCGTGTTTTCTCCTCGAAATACTCTCATCTTCAACCTCTCATCTCCCTGCTTCTTTTCAACATTTCATCTTCTCGCTCTTCTTATTTATGTAAGTCCTTCTTCCTCCTCCTTCTCCACTTTCAAAATGAGAGATAGAGCATTCAAGGGCATTTTTATCATGAGTAGCATCCCATGGTAGTTTCTGTATAATGTAAAATAAAATTCTTAAGAGGAATAAGTACATCTACTAAAATTAATGGGGGATATATTGAGAAACTTTCGGGAGGATATGTGCCATTTCTAAAATCTCGAGAGGATATTTATTACTATGAGAAAATAAGTGAAAAACAAAAGTAATTAGTATCAAATTTGTTCTAACCAACCATATTTAAAACGACTTATCTGCAATCCTTTTTATTAAAAATACTATACACATATATGCTAATAAAACCAAGAAGGATTGATAAGACTATCAATTACTTATTCATAATCGTATGGCGATGTTTGGTATCTTTTTGTCAGTTTTTTTATATATTCTCAAAAATTGTAATAATGTCTCTCTTAGACTAGCTAGGGTCAGACATTTGAATATTATTGCTGATCTTATTTTTAAAGATTCGATGAATGAATGAAAATACCCACGTTGGTATTTTCTATGAGAAAAACCCATTATGAACGAAATAAAAATTGGTGATGCATCACTTATTGAGATAGAGAAAAATGATCAAATAAAAATAAGGTGTAAATTGCAGTATGATTCCAATATCTATAAAAAAAATCCCATACTATGCGAATGTTAACTCTTACGGTTAACATGTTAACTCTTACGGTTAACATGTTAACTCTTACGGTTAACATGTTAACTATTAATAGTTAACATGTTAACCGTAAGAGTTAACATGTTAACCGTAAGAGTTAACATGTTAACATCATAACCATGATCGCTTCCGGTCAAGCGAAGTTCCTCGGGACGACGCCAGCGACGGAACGGTGGAGGGGGCGGAGGGGGACCAGAGGAGGAGGGAGGTGTAGGGGGAGGTGCAGCGGGGGAGGGAGGCGAGGGAGGGGAGGGAGGCGGCGACGCTTGGGAAGGCGCTGGCGGAGGGGGAGCAGAGGAGGAGGAGGGGGGTGTAGGGGAGGGTAAAATCGGGATTTTTGAAGATGTTGCATTGGAACTTGGGGAGAGGGGCCTGGACATAAATTTTTTTTTAAAAAAAAGGCTGCAACACATTGTTGAAAGTTGGAGAGATTGGGGCACATTGAAAGTTAGATTTTGGGGCCTAGAGTAATTTTCCCATCTTTAAAATATGCATACATTTTTTTTTGAAAGTTCTACTATAATAACTGAACGTAATGAGCAATAATAATATGGTTAAAATAACCAACTCTATCCCAAAAAAAGGCGAATTTGCATAATTGGTTTCAGTAAAAACCAATGGCCATGATCCCTGATGTCTGATCACAACCATCATCATCATCATCGTCATTTTCATCATACGTTACAAAACCTAACACTGTGAAATCCCCAATTCCTCCTGTTTCCTCTCTCTCCTCCCATTTTCCATTTCTCTAGGTTTCCCCCCCTTTCTCTCTCTCTCTCTCATTCTCTTCGCTCATAATCTCCATCGATTCTCTTCGAATCGCCTTTTCTCAATCGATTTATAATCGCTACTCTCGAGATCTCAAGTTAATCTCCATCGATTCTCTTTGAAGCCATCCATTTGTTTAGGGTTTTGTTTCCTTGCTTTATCCTAAGGTTTCTGCTCGTAGATCGTGCGGGCATTGGAGGGATTGACACCTAGGGTTTGTCTCCGTCTGCAATTGGTAAGATTCGGGATTTGGGTAGAAGGATTAGTCACGATACTAAGCTTAGCCTTCAGATAGCCTTTCATCTGAAGGCTGAAAACGTTGGAAAAATTGTAAATTTGTCGTCATCTTTGATAGATTTTGCGACTGGTAATTGGATTTGGGGGTCACGGGGTTAGCTAAGTTTTTATTGGCTCCATTAGTAGGCTTTTATGGGCGATCATGAGGGTTGGGCTCAGCCAAGTGGCCTAATGCCCAATGGCCTTTTGCCCAGTGAAGTTGGCAGTGTGACGCGTGTCCTCGATGCTGAGAGATGGACCATGGCCGAAGAGAGGACGGCCGAATTGATTGCTTGCATTCAGCCCAACCAGCCTTCGGAGGAGCGGAGGAATGCGGTGGCAAACTATGTTCAAAGGCTCATCACCAAATGCTTCTCTTGTCAGGTTCGGTCTGATTTCGACCACCCTTTGTATTTTTTTCCCTGAATTATTATTATTATTTTTAGTATAGTTGTTGCTGTTAAGGATAATAGTTTGACTGATTTAATGCAGTTGAGATAATGGTAAACGTATAGCTTTGTTCTTTCAGATATTAAGCTTCTTAGCATTAATTTTTTACTATAGTTCTTTTTAGTTATTGTTTCGTTTTAGGTTTTCGGCATTGCCACGTGTGTCCATAATCAGTTGTACCTCAGCCCTATACATGCTCAGAGAAGAAATGATTTTTCTTGTGATCAGAACTTTGTTTAAAGTAACTTCAGTCTAATGGGCAATATAGAGAGGTAATTCTGTCATAGGATCGTTTGGGGGAAGAACAGCTACACATAGTCATATATTTGTTTATTGAAAAGAAGTTGATTCTCCTTGACCTAGTCAACAATGTTTTGAAGTATTCCTAGAATAGTTCTTGTGCACCTGGCTGGCTTAATGCTTCTTTAGATGTATGTTTGGTATCACATTTCAAAGCATGATGATATCCTCTGCATCTTAGCTTTTCCTGGAGATGGATATGGTTGTTTTGACAGAAGATTTAAATGGTTGGAACATTCAAAATCAGTGAAGCTGAGGAAACCAATGAAGAAAAGCATTATCTTCATAATTTTGGCGGAGTCAAATAATTATTGTGTTATTTGGAGAATGAAATTTACTTGTGTGGATTACAATATATGTTAAGAGCTATTTATTACTTAATCCTACCAATAAGTACTATTATTTGTTTTAACAAATATTTAGTATTAACCATTTATTTGCCTACTTGTGTGATATGCCCAAGAACTGCCATTTGGAGGGTTAGAGATGAGCTAATTATCACCATTGGTTGGATGTGGAATGGTAGTTATGCTCCTCCAGCTAAAATTATATTTGGTTCAGCTTCAACCTCATGGTTACATTTTGTAGGCTGAATCTTTTGGGTTCTAAGACATTATTCGAGAATATATATGGTTACAATAGTTAATGTTTGAAGTTTGAAATGATATTATTGTATCATGCACATGTCCTTGTGGATCCTTAGCTCAAGATAAAATTAAACATCTTTCTTGTTTCTCTGAAAAGTGAATTATAAACTATTAAAAGTAAAATTGGAGATAAGTTGCAATCTGGAATGGAAGCTACTTAAATGAGAAAAACATTTGGTGTCAAATTTTGTATCTACTACAGGAAGAAAGTTACTAAAGTTTCCTCTTCTTGAAAGTATTAGTAGAAACGACTACATTTCATTATATGCGACTGAATCATGTAAAACTTGTGATATTAATTATATTAACTGATATAAGCTATGTTTTAATGCCTTCTATGATATACAGATGTCCAGGCTTATATTAAAGAGGTTCGCTAGATATCAGATACTTTATGGAAAGGAGCTACTAGAATGTCCTCTCTTGAAAGTGAATAATAGAAGTAGTTACATGTCACCTGTACTACTGAATTTAAGTGAAATATTGTCATTGATTATGCTAGCTGATATTCACCATGGTTTAATGCCTTCTGTGATGTGCAGATGTGCATGCTCATGCTAAAGAGGTTGATATATATACACGTACACACATCAGATATGAACCTATGAAGTACATTACTAGTAACTGGTTTGTGGTCCTGATGTTTAGGTGTACCTCTGGCAAGCTGAAATGAAATTCATTATTTGTTCCCCATGAATGGCTTGCCCGAGTTTAAATGATGTTGGGTTTAGAGAATTAGCGGGACTAGATCTTTGTATTGAAAAAGTTTGAAGCAAATATGGATAATGATCATTGAAATTAGAGGTAGAAAGATAATACCTGGTAGTTTTCTAATCTCTTATTGTCAACTGTTATGGAGACCACAACCATCTTATAAATGCTGAAGACATTGATTTTATTATTTAAGTAGTCTTACCCTCATATATAGGGAAACACATGTTTCATTATTTGCTTCTTGGTACTAGTTTTGTTACATGAGCCCCACATAGTAAGCTCTTTCAGTTTTATGTTATGCAAGATGTAGGTTCATTTTTAGTTTCACTAGTTTCATCATAAAACATTTTTGTATAAAATGCGTCAATATTTTGATCATTAGCTTCTGTTGTGTGTTTCAGGTTTTCACATTTGGTTCTGTACCGCTAAAGACATATTTACCTGATGGAGATATTGATTTAACTGCATTCAGTGATAATGAAAACTTGAAGGACACTTGGGCCAATGACGTACGGGATGTACTAGAGAATGAAGAAAGAAGTGAGAATGCTGAATTTCGAGTGAAAGAAGTTCAGTACATTCAGGCTGAGGTAAAATCTTTTTTCGTTTGTATTTTCTTTCTGTCTGGGTGCGTATATTATCTGAATTGTATGATTGTTAATCTATCTTATTAATCATCCATGACAAAAACTGTTGTTATTCTTTTTAATCATACTTCACTGCTCTCTAGGATTCTTGTATGCTTCCCAAACATATGCATGTTTCAGTTACGCTGTTAATCCCTTCTTAGATAGTTAACTGTGTGTTACTTTGGGGAGCACATTTAAATTTCAAGCTCATTTGGATGTGGATGTTTGAAAAATGACAAAAGGGCCTTTATCTCAGAATTTTATAAGCTTGTCTGCACTTTAATATCCCAAAGTTTCACCCTTTTTAACTTTTGATACCCTGACATTTTATTTTGATACCCTTTAAAGCGGTGTTAATTTGACAATTTGATACCTCAAATTGCTAGCTTCTTTCTGACTTTTTGGAACTCAAAAAATAGAAATTTGGCAAGAAAAATTGTTTCTCATTCACTGTTATATATGATTTGAATCATTGCAAGGATTTTCTTTTCTCTTCTTATCTTGTGATGATGAAAGAGAGTAATGAGACATTTGAAAAAAAGTGATTATTTTAAGGGGTTTTTGTCTTTAACCCAAAGTTTTACCCCACTTATTTTAAAAACCCACTCACTTCCATAAACACCCATACACCCAAAGTAACCCCCATGACTTATTTATAACCCTAAGCTATAGTATACTCTCAAACTTCATACTGTATTTTCCAATAAAAAATTCAAATCTTAAAATTGCCCTTCTTCCTCAGATAAACTCAACACTTCTCTCTTTCTCTTTTCCTTCATTTCACAACACACTGAACCCTATGAATCGATCCCTAAATTCTAGTGAAGTTAATCCATAAAATTCACTGAAGTTGAGTACAATATAGCACTTTAGATGGAAACATAGCTTTTTATGAGCAAAGTATAACACATTGTAAAGAATTATCACTCTTTATGACTAACTTATAACTCTTTATTGTAATATTTATTATTATAATATAGCTCTTTATTGGTTCTTAGACTACATGGAAAAAATTAATAGTGTGTAATATGTCATCAAGAAAGTTGATGGAGAAAATAGAAGAAGATTTAGTATCATTTTTCTAATTAAGATAAAAATATGAAAGCTTAATAGCTAGTAATTTTTTACTGAGCAAAGTATAACATTATATTCGAAAACATAGCTTCTTATGAGTAAAGTGTAGCATTATATGCAGAAGTATAACTCTTTACGACTAAAGTATATCTCTTCATCGCTATAATATAGCTCTTTATTGATTCTGGGACTACAGAAAAAGAAATATTTAGTCATTGTAAACAAAAATCATATTAAAATAAAATTATTGCTTTTATGAGGAGAAATGTCAGTGGAGGAGAGTTTTATTAGGAAGAGAGGAAATTAATGGAGGAAAGAGAGATTTTGAAGAAGATAAATATACTAAATTGGGTTTTGGGGAGTGAGGGGAGCAACACGCAAAAATAAATTTCTCCCTGCATCACCATTGAGCGTGATCGCTGTTTAGAAGAAGAGAGGAAATAGAAATCTTGGATTTGTTATGGGAGATCCAATATAAAGCTTGATGGTATACTACAGGTTGGTCATGGAAGTGAGTGGTTTTTTTAAATAAGTAGGGGTAAAACTTTGGGTTAAAAGACAAAAACCCCTTATTTTAATGAATCTTTAGGATATCAATCAAATAATGATAACCAATAGGTAAAAGAACGAAAACAATAAAAAAAATCCAATACTCCTTTTGCAATTGTCATATATGATTCCCAAATAAGGTTGGTTTCGTACTTGTCAACTGGAATTTTGGGATCTTTGGGAAGCCTCTCTTTCATTCATCACTTCTTTCGACAGGAATTTTGTCAGTTTTGTAGAGGCCAGAATCATGTTGATAGTGATGATAATTTTTTCATTAAGACCTGTGCTCTGTAGCCCACCTTTAATTTGGTAGGGAAAAGATGGCGATAGCTGAGTTGTTATTACCATGTCTTTAATCGAGCTTTATTTTTATTTTTACATGATTTACCCAATGGGTATTGCTAGTATGTTTATCTCTCTCAACTCTTTTAATGAAACAACTCTATGCCCACATCCCCCAACCACTGAACAAACCCACCTCTACGCTGCCGCCACCACCACCTCCAGTTGCCCCAACCTCCTCTTGATAGTATAAATGTTGAGTAGGTAAAATGCTGTCATTTTAAGCACTTTTTACTGTGATGTGCTGGTCTGCAGTCAAGTAGCTTTCGGAGATTAGAGATCTAGATCACGTAATTAATAGGAACAGCAGTCTTTGGTCTTTGAATTGAAGCATATACTAGGTTGTAGATGTATTTAAAAAGGCTCCATTTTCTGTGAATTAAGGTTGATTCTACCTTTTTCTTTTTCGAGTATAAACCCTGAGTTTCATCATTATACTCTTGTTTCCACCAATGTTTTCTGTGTGAAAGGCTTGGTACAGACTGCTGTTAAAATGTCTATACTCCTGTTAACGCGAGTCACATATGATAAGCCTTTTTTTTTGCGTTTCGTCATGTCATGTATAATCTGGGTCTCTTCCTTTAAAATTGATTTTTTTTGTTTGTTTCTGTAGATCTTAATGCATGCAGATTCTCTGAAACTTGCTTCTTAGGAGACTCCAATTTTCAGTTCATGGCTCATTTCATGTGGAGGACAATATGAGTATCTGTAATACTCTTGAGTATTTTGATTACTGATCCTATCATTTTTATTTGCCTTTGCAGGTAAAGATAATAAAATGTCTTGTAGAAAACATTGTTGTGGATATTTCTTTCAATCAAGTTGGTGGATTATGTACGCTTTGTTTTCTGGAAGAGGTAAGTGGTTGGTTGTTTAAAACATCTCATGAAATTATGTGAGCAATGCCTATATTTTTTGTAGTCTTTTTGACAAAGGATCCTTTATGCAGATTGACCACTTAATAAATCAAAACCACCTGTTCAAGCGGAGTATTATACTAATCAAGGCTTGGTGTTACTATGAGAGTCGTATTCTAGGTGCTCATCACGGGCTTATATCTACATATGCTTTGGAGACATTGGTTCTTTATATATTTCATGTATTTAACAATTCTTTTGCTGGACCACTTGAGGTAATTTCTCTCATATATTCTTTCTTCCTCACCATAAGTTTACAAGTAATAATGTTAATCATTGTGCTGTTTCAGGTCTTATATCGTTTTCTAGAATTTTTCAGCAACTTTGATTGGGACAACTTTTGCGTTAGTCTCTGGGGTCCAGTCCCTATTAGTTCGCTCCCAGAGATGACAGGCAAGCCTATTATCATTGTTTATTTTTATTACCTGAGCAAACTTATGTGTCCTTACATTTTTTTTCTCTTGAAAATTTTTACAGCGGAACCTCCCAGAAAGGATAGGGGTGAATTGTTGCTGAGTAAGCTCTTTCTGGATGCCTGCAGTGCAGTATATGCAGTTTTTCCAGGTGGTCAAGAGAACCAGGGGCAACCTTTTGTTTCAAAGCATTTTAATGTCATTGACCCTTTACGGACAAATAACAACCTTGGCCGGAGCGTCAGTAAAGGTACTTTTCCTGAAATATTATTTAGCATAGACGGACAATCATGTGTGAGATTCATATTTCTTATTATTTACTAATTGGGTTATGATATTATACTTCTACAACTGTTTGAAAATTTTCTGCTGGGCAATGTTAAATGGAATTTCGTTGCAGTTGATTTTACTAGCGACCTTTTTCTGGAGGAAATCAGGCATAATTTTCTTCTTTCTAGTGGCATTCAGGGTAATGGTTGCTAGTTATTCTTCTTTCATAAGTGAGGAACAATTCTAGGACTTACTTATCGGAATAAAAATGAAAATTTTAAACATTCTGTATGCCTGTATGCTAATTTCATAACATCTGAGAGTAGGATAATCCCCCGCCTTTTCTTTTAACCTTTTTCTATTATAGTGTGCTAGTGTGTGCACAGGTGATGCATATTTTGTGGGAGAAACACCATGTTTTCAAAAGATTGTTTTATAAGATTGGTGTTGACCATAAGACACATTTTATTGTTGAATATTCAAATATTCAGTTTTGTGTTGTATCCTTCTATTCTATGTTTAGCAATGTTCTGAATTAAGCTTAACAGTACCCATGTTCTCTGTTGCGAGCGATTTTTTTTTATCATTTCACAAATTCTTTTCTCAATCTTTCACTTTTCCAGCATGAAATGACTTCCGTCAAAATTTTCATGTTCTGTAAGGATAGTTCAGCTAATTCAGAGTGTTAAATTTGTTGATAGTTGAAAGGAACACTTTGCTGCAGCAAGTGGGGGCAATGAGATCTGAAAATACTGAAAGTTACCCTTATCGTCTACTTTTACTATTCAGCATATGATATTATTTTGATAAACCTTGTTTATAGCCCATAACTTTGAAAAGATAGTTTTTGGTTTTTGCTTTCAGTTGACATCAAAGATTTCTGTTTGCTTGAGTCTTGGATTTATTTATCATTTAATAATACTTGTATAATATTGTTGGCATGGAAAACTTGATTCAACAGTATTAAAAATAAATCCGTCATCTCTTCAAAATGAGCCTAAGAAGTTCCTCTTATATTTTGGGAACCTGCTAAAATTACAGAATAACTTTCGCTGAAGGGACATAAACAACACATGCAATTAAGTAAAATATCGATTATATTCATGTAACGAAGGTGCTATATTTGTGAAAATTTCTTCTATCCGTTTAAATCCTTATCTAAAGGTTCCAAACTTGTCTACAACTGTGAAGTCTGTAATGTAGATTGTGAATTTTTTTCCGGAATCTGGTTTGTTCTATTCTAAATTACACTTGTGTCTAGTGGTATCAAGTTTTAATATTAAGTTTCAAGTCCTTAACCTCTTGCAAAAAATGGTACAGAACTGTGTGCATCCATTTTTTAGAGGATAAATCATTTTTTTTATTTTCATCTCAAAAAACTCAATATGAAAAGGGTTAGTTAGTTGGCTTAGTGTGTTCAGATTTCTGATCCAAATGTGAATTCTCTTCTATTCATTTAAATCATTATCCAAGCTTGTCTGTAGTTGTCAAGTACGTAATTATATAGTAATAGTTTTTCTGGAATCTGGTTTGTTCTATTCTAAATTCCACTAGCTGTCATGCAAGTTTTAATATTAAGATTCACACGATGTTTTAAATAACGGATATCAGGGAAATATTGGATGACCAAAATTCATATTGGATTGCGGATATCGGGGAATTAACGGAATATGTGGTAAATATCGGAATGCCATAACAGATGTTTAAATATATAGTATAATGCACCAAAATGTAATCTCAACATACTTAATAAAATCTATTGTAAAACAAAGAAAAGTACAAATCAATGTTGCGACCTTTCATCTGATTTTTATAAGGCCAAAATGTCATTTGGTATAACGGGAAAATCATGTTATCTCACCCAAAAATTGCCAAACGCTATATATTGTTTTGTGATAAGCCATAAATAAGGCTATATCGTTGACATATCGGCTATACTGGGAATATATCACCCAAAATAGCCAAAAAGCAGTAATTGATATTTAGAGACTATATCGGTTGCGACAAGCCCTATAAAAGGATATATTGGGCAATAGTATTGGGCCATGTTGGGGATATTTAAAGCAATGGGTTCACATCCTTAACCTCGTGCAAAATTGACACAACTGTGTGCATTCACTTTTTCTAGAGGATAAATCATTTACTTTTTAATTGTCAGCTATAAGAAACTCATTGTGAAAAGGGCTAGTGCATTGGCTTATGGGTTCAGATTTCTGATCCAAATATTTAGATCTCTTTGACATTTCGAGAATAGACAAGTTGGGTTAATGGTCTTAGACTTTTATTAGTCACTTGATTCACTTCATTGGACTTATCAGATGAGAGGAAATTCTAAAATCCTTTTTCTCCCTTGGACTACAGAAGCAATGTTTTCTATCCAAATAAGGGTTGTCAACTTTGTAGCGTGTTTTACTGTTAGGCATGCTTTAGAATTCAATATCCTTGCACATGTAGAACATTTGCTCCCAAAAATATACCAGAGCAAAATGCATAGGTGCATTCTTACTTGAATCCGTTTATGTGGATTGACATCATGTTGAAGTGCAGTAGTAAAATTTATTGATCCTTTTATGAGATCTTCTCTCCACTAGTTCTCCTTGTACCCATTTTGATGGAAATAGGGTTCAACTATGACGAAGTTGATAAGTGGATGAAGGGTACTCTTCACATTTGATTTCATTCTTGTGCCACTCAGTGGAGTACCTCGTATTTACACTTCTATTTGCATTCTTATATAAGATGGAGCAGTCACTTGCATGCATGTGAACAATTATTCCACACTTTTAATACTTTTAAATCGTTTATTTTACATCTCATTAACTGATTTACTTGGGAGGATCTATGACCTAGTTACTGCTATCTACTGATAGATCATAACTTTTAACATGCTGGCAAGGAAAATTAATCCATTCTCAGACATCATATCTTTAGCCTTATAACAGTTCCATCATATGTGTGTTTCAGGTAACTTTTTTAGAATACGCAGTGCTTTTGCATTTGGTGCCAAAAGGCTAGCCAGACTGCTTGAATGTCCAAAAGAGAGTCTGATTGCTGAAGTGAATCAGTTTTTCATGAATACATGGGAAAGACATGGCAGTGGCCTTCGGCCGGATGCACCAAGCTCAAGTTTGTGGCATTTGCGACCTTTAGAAACTGCTCTGGTTGAAGAATCCAATACTTCAAAAGGTGATGAAAGTACTAAAAAAAGGAGTGAAAATGTTGTACCACGGCCTGATCAGGAGTATCAGGCTGCAGGTAATCTTGCTTTTCAAGGTTCCATCCCTCAGGTTATGAGCATCATCACCCAGCACTCCCAGCATGCACTTAGGACAAGCAATCCATCCATAGTTTCTCGTACACACAGCCAGAGAAATTATGACAATCACAGTAGCACAAGGGATTCTGATCAGTTAGAAAGAAGCATTAGTTCTAGTGGTTCTACTCAACCTGACCGGAGCCAGAGAAATTTAAAGCCTGATAATTCTGTCAGTGATCAGGAAGGGCTCGGCAAATTCCATTTTGCGAGAACGCAATCTAGTCCTGAGCTAACTGAGACATCTGCTGATTTATTGCCTCGAGCTAGACAGAATAGAGTTCTTGAAACAGGGAAAGATCAATATTCACATGCAAGATTAGATTATGGTGGCAGAAGGAAGAATATGGTTTCAGAAGCTTCTGGCAATCATGGTACAAGGTCATCTATTGGCGACCCGTCATCTTTGAGGCACAGCTCATCTAATCAAAGCTTAGAAGCCCCTACTGACACAAGCAGTGTGTCAAACTGTTATCATGATGACAGTGGTTTTGCAACCATGGGAGAAGAGCTTCCTTCTGTCTCTGAGGCATTAGAGCTCCATCAAGATATGCAACAGGAAGAACAAGATTTAGTCAACATGAAGGCATCTAGACTTCATACTTTCAATGGACAAGTTCAACTTCCTATGCATATGGGTTCTCCCCAGCTTCCTCTTCCACTCTCTCCTGTTCTAGCTTCCATGGGTTATGGCCAGAGAAATTTGGCAGGATTCCCCAGTAATATTACATTCGTCGATCCATCCTGGGGATCAGGTGTGCAATTTCCTCAAGGTTTTGTTCCATCGACAATGACCCCTTATTTTCCTACTGCCAGTAGTCTTAGTCCAAACCCTGAAGGAATTGTTGATTCTGGCAACGAGGCTTCTGGTGTGTCTGAATTGAATCCAGAGGATAGTGACCATGGTGCATGGCATGAACACGATTCTGGATCTAGCAGAGGTTTTGATTCTGATAATGTAGGTGTTCAGGTGCTTCATTCTGATGAAAAACATCAGTTAAAAATGGGCGGGTTCAGTAACTTTGTCCCTTTATCTCGGGGCAGTAGTCCTAATGCTTCTGTTACACGAAGTCCACAAAAAGTTGCGGAACATAGAGGACAAGTAAGAGAGAATCACACTGAAGCATCTCCTTATCAAACCAGTAGAAGTAATGATATTAACTCCAATGACAGGAATGCAAATTTGAGGTTTCTACCAGTGTCACAGGCTAGCTCTTCACGAAGCAAATCATCAAGTGAAAGTTTGAGAGATGGATCATCAGTAAGGGTTCCTAAATCTGCTAGGGATAAATGGGGAAGAAAGCCAGCATCCTCCACAGTTGTGACTAACGCATATGGGAGAGCAAAAAGTGGTTGGCATTTTGAAGGAACTCCAGGTCATGTTTCTCCACAGGAAGATGAGGATAGCAGGGATTGGGTTTCTCTTTCAACTGCGAGCACTGATGTGGTTGACAGAAGTTCTGGATCCGCATCTAGAGGCTATCAGCCACCTGGGTATGAATATGCAGAACAAACAAGTGGATCGGATTCTATGATCCCGATTGCACCAATTATTGTTGGTAATTCTCGGCAGAGGGCAGAAAATTCTGGGGTTGTCCCCATTGCATTTTATCCTACAGGTCCTCCGGTTCCGTTTTTGACTATGCTGCCGGTTAATGTGTATAATTTTCAATCTGACACTGGAAATGGTGATAGTTCTTCAAGCCATTTTGACAAGGACGAAGGAGTGGATGATAGTCGTGTAAGTGCATCCAATCAGAACTGCGATTCAACTGAAAACCTTGATCAGTCCGGAGTTCACATGAGTGTAACTGCTCAAAAAAGTACGGCACTTGATATCTCTGAGGAGCCAAAATCTGACATTCTTCATAGTGATTTTGCCAGTCACTGGCAAAATTTGCAATATGGGCGCCTTTGCCAAACCAACCGTAATAATGGACCATTTGGCTACCATTCTCCTGTTATGGTTCCACCGGTATATTTGCAGGGTCATGTCCCATGGGAAGGTCCTGGCAGACCAGTTTCAGCCAACCTGAGCTTCTTCACACAAGTAATGAATTATGGATCCCGCCTGGTTCCTGTTGCGCCTCTCCAGTCAGGTCCAAACAGGCCTGCTGGCGTTTTCCAGCGTCATGGCGATGAACCACCCAGATTTCGTGGTGGCACTGGAACTTACCTGCCAAATCCTGTAAGGATCTTTATTGGGATGTGATCAGATATCGATTTCCTTTTATTTTTTTTATTTGCTTCATTTAGTCGAATTGCAACCGACTTTCACTGTTTTTACCATTTGACAAAGTGCACTGCAAATACGTGGTGTTTTTGTCTGCTTTTACGTTTGGACTCTTAAGCAATATCAGGGTTCTCTATGGGAAAATTTGTCTACCCAATGACTTCTGTCATTCTCATTTATACTCAAAATTATCTAAAACTTGATCTAGTAGCCTAGACTGACTGACATGCTTCTACTCTTTATTCCTATTAGTATGATGCTATTCATTGGCTTGATGACATTATCATTTGTTAGCAGCATGCAAAATTACAGTGCTTAGTAGTCTTAAGTTCGATAAGGCCATAGTGGTCATCCTTTCATATTTCTTTATAGCAGCTATTATATCATTTCAAGCGTAGGCATTTTGCAATTCTGTACCATTTCTACTTGTTCACATTTTGCTAGGTGTTACGAATGTTTAAAAATGTTCAGCCACAAGGCCCACAACAACCTGTTTGCTTAAGTTGTTGGTAAATTTATTCTTTACATGGTAATAAATAGCCTAGTTTCAAGTGGTCGTGCATTCAAACAATCTGATTTTCTTTTTGAAGAAAATGTTTATTGCTTCTATTTGTTATGCCTTTCCAGAGAGTCATTTCTACACTGTAGGTATTTGCACATGGTCTAATGGTTCATGCAAGTGTAGGTATTTCCAAAGGGTCTAGAGGTTCATATAAGTATAGAATGTTTAGCTTGCATGCTATAATTTATTAGCCCATAACCAATTAACAGTAAGATGGTTTGCTTTGAAATTTATTTCTGAAATATGTGGTGGAAGTCAGTCTTGATTGCATGCTCTTACAGACCTGTGAATTCAGTAATGGAGAACTAGTTTATGGAACTATTATTATTGTGAAATTACAATATTATTTGACAGGCAATTAACTTCGCTCTATATTTTCTTATTGCTATTATTTTCTTGCCTTGTTCTAATTCTTCTGTAATATATAACTGTCTCCTTGTTTACTTGCTCAGTGGTTATATTATGATTTCATCTCACTGTTAACAGATGCATTATTGGGTGCATCATTATCAATCAAGTTAATCTGTTGATAAACTTTCCCACCTATGTGAATTTAGATTCAGTATCCGGGGTCCTAGCATTAGGTGCCTTACTTTTAATAATCCTAATTTAAAATATAGAAAGACAAAATATTTAGAGGAGTGGTTTGTCAGAGACTCAGAATTACTTTCGTAGTCAGTTATATTCTCTAAACTGAATCTATTTCCTTTGTCTTCTTTCCTGCAGAAGGTTCCTTTCAGGGATCGACAATTTCCAAGCACAAGAAATCACAGAGGAAACTACAATTATGATCGGCACGACCATGGTGATAGAGAAGGGAGCTGGATTAGTGCAAAAGCTCGAGCTATGGGTCGCAGCCATGGCCGAAATCAAGCTGAAAAGCCAAGCACACGACTTGACAGATTGGGTTCTGCTGATAAGCGACCTGACAGACCATTGGATTCCTACAGGCATGAAACTCTTTCCTCGCACCCAGTTCAGAATAGTTCCTTTGGGACATCAAACTCCTCATATGGCTCAGGAAGTATGCCCTATGGTATGTATTCAATGCCTAGCGCGAGTTCAAATGGTGTTGGTCCAAGTGGTCCTGGAATTCCTTCTGTGGTAATGTTGTATCCATATGATCAAGGAGCTGCTGGCTATGCGTCATCATCTTCTGAATCGCTCGAGTTTGGCTCATTCGGGCCGGTGCAACTCACAGGTGTGAATGAAGTTCCACGACCTGGTGACGGGAATTTGGGGAGGAGGGTACATGAGCAGAGGCAAGGCACATACCGAGGAAGTTCTCCGCGATCTTCTCCAGATCAACCCTCTTCGCCACATATTCAAAGGTAGTGCCCCAAACACTCTTTTGTTTCCCATATTGTATTATGTTGCTATTGTTAGTATCAGAAACAACTGTAATTTGCTGTTATAATATGGTGAAAACCCCTTATTTGAACCTAGGAAATCTTGTTGAATAGGTTTTCTATATTTTCGGCTTGTTTGATAGTCATTCTATACTCTCCATTGGATTTGTTTGTAATGCTTCTAATGTATTATCTTAACAGGGGACTTTAATTATTTTTCCAGATCAACAAGCCAGAGGAATTATGAGTTGAAAGACGAGGATTTCCCACCTCTTTCTTTTTCGAGTGAAGGAGGTAATGTGGAAGAACAATTATAACAGCAAAACTTTTGCATCGTCAGACATTATTCTTTCCACATCCTCACTCATAGCTGTGGCCTTTTCATTTTCTGATTGTATTTGTAAAAAATTTCATGTATGGTTTGAACAGTAGCTTTATGTATACTAATCCCGATCCACCCCATTTGGGAATGGGGAAGAATGATTCTCTTATTAGCTTCTAGGTGGTACACCAAAAAAGATACTTATTTTGTTTAGAGCATCAAAGTTTAGATCATAGTCATGGTTAGGGTTCCTTTCTATTGTATTAGGTAAAAGCTCTTAAAATAACAGATGTGCTCCATTTACTAATGTGACTGTTAGAATGAAGTATATTTCAAGATGAAATAGATTTTATGAGTTACTACTTTCAGTGTAAATCAGGTTCGTCTCCCTCCAGTATTGTATTTCTTTTGATATCCAATCTTTGTTTTCCATGAGATGTTATTGTTGTATAACCTTAGTGCCATTAGAATTAGGATCCTTTGAAGAAGATTAGTTCATAAGTTGATGCTTTGGACGCTGTGTTTGAGGCTGGTTTACTGTAAGTTGTGTCTTTCTTCTCATCGTGCTTCTGTGGTTCATTCTTCGGTCCTGATTCGTTTCATATTAACTCACCTTAGAAATTGCAGCAGGAAAATCAGTGGTTTCTCCAAGTTTTCACGGGTTGACGTTTGAGGGTGAAATGAGTAGGAAGAATGGAGGATATGTTGTTCAGTAGTAATATGGAGAACCATCAAGGATTGAAAATGATTGTTTCAGGCAGCACAGGAGATGAATTCTCTTTTATTTCTTATCATGTCTTTTATTTTTTACTTTGCATGACTTGCAATTGAATGAAATTGATTCTCCTCCTCATGGTGTCTCCATTGTTTGAGATGCTCTGAGAGGGTATTAATGTCCTGGACCTGTTATTAGAGATTATAATTTTCGTTTTTGTTTTTGAGTTCGTGAGCACTATATTAGACAGGCTAAGAGATGACCCCTTTTATCTATAAAGAAAATAATATTAATTCTCTTTGTTTTCAACACTAAAGAAGAGTATAGAGGCCAAAATAAATCTTACATATAAAGTTTACTAATTTAGCCCTTCTTTATTCTAACGGACCGGCTTAACCCTTCTCTTCAGTCCTTTCGCACTCCCGCACTCCCGCTGTGGCTTGGACGTGTGCCCCCCTACAAGTAGAACGTTGCACAGCTACACATTTACCGATTGTGATCCTCTACTAATAAGGATCCTCCTAAGATCTCCTAATGAGAAGATCTTCGCCTTTGATTTATCAATCAAAGGTCAATATCTCATTCTCTTCCTCCTCCTCACTTTTCCTCAAGATGAGATCATGACATTTGATTGATAAATCAAAGGCCAAGATCTCATGAGGAGATCTTAGGAAGGGTCCTCATTAGTAGAGGATCCCAACCCTACGATTTCACTTGATAATGTGTTCTCTTGATAATGGTATCTAGCTCTTAATTTGTACAATATCTCAATTAAAGTACGGATAAAAATCACAAGATTTTAAAAACGAACCGAACAAATCCAACTCCAACTTGCATGCATTTTAACACTTTTAGATGGACACATCGTGCTTGCAAGTTTGCAACTACGGCGAGCACGAAGCGCCCTTTTGGTCTTAATTTATTAAGAAGAGACCGAAAAGCAAGCAAATTGCTGCTGCATGCTGCTAAGCTCACAAGACTGCAGCTCAAACTAGCTAGGTAACCACCACCAACCCAAGCACAGACCTAAGCACCAGCACAAACTGGCAGGTAACCACGGAAGCCGGCCCGGCGGCCGGTGCAGGCGGCGGCCGACGAGAGGAGGTGGAGGAGGACGGTGAGGGGAAGGGGGAGGGGGCGGGGGAGGACGGTGACGGAGAGCTTCATGCCGCTCCAGCACTGGCCTCGGCTGGCAGCAATGAAAGTAGTAGGGGCCCGTTGGTTGAGCTGGAAGGAGTAAGCTGTTTCCTTTGGCTGTCGTTCTTCAAGGGTGGCTCCGCTGCAGCATCGCTCGTAGTCTGTCTCGTTCACTTGCAAGCCACGTCGTAGTATCCCTTCTCATATAAAAATGCTGAAAAAAAAAACAGAAGTGGGGGTAAAAGAAAGTAAAGAAATCAGATGATGAAATGAATGTAAGAGTCAGATGATGATGATGATGATAAGTAAGAGGTAAAAGAGATGAAATCATTAATAATAGGAAAAAAAAAACACTCCGCGCATGTAATTAATTTTTAGGGCTTTGTTTGGATACCAATGTGTTTTACTTGTTTTCATTTTGTGTTTTTGCTAAAAAAACAAGTGCATTTGAAACCATGGTATTTTTTTAAGCTAAATCATCTTCAAACAAAAAACAAAACACTTATTTCAAAACACATTTTAGGTGTTATAAGTTTGGTGTTTTGGTTTTGAGTTGAGAATGTATTAATATAATATCTAACATAATATATTAATATGTAGTTATTATCAACATGCTTATTATATTATACTATACTATAGTATATTAAATACTAATATTTAATATGTTCAATAATGTATTATATAATAAATAAATAATAATAAAATATAAATAATCTAATAAAAAGTTCTTGAGAATAAATAATGATATAATAATGATATAATAATATACTATATAATAATATAATTGTTATAATATTATTAAACTTTTTAATAAATAATTGTAATAAATTAATAATTATAAAGTATTATATAATAGTAAACATATTTAATAATAACATAACAATATAGTAATAATATTATAATAACATATTGTATAGTAATATATATAATATAAAATATATAATATATTATTTAATAAATAATATAATTTATCAAAGTAAAATAAATTTTAATAATAATATAATTATTGCTAACAATGTTAATGTAAAAATAATATATTCATAAATAGTAATATTTATTAATAGATAAATATTAATATATTATTAAAGTAATATTAATAAACTCTAACATATTAAAAACTATAATATATTATATAATATTAAAATATTTATAATATGTTAATAACATACTAGTAATGAAATAATATTAACATTATTAATAATATTATATTAAATGAATAATAGTATAATATTATATTATATTAATAACAATATAATTATATTAATAATAAAATAATATTATTATAAAAATATTAATATAATATAGCAACAATAACAAATTGGTATACTAATAATTAAATATATAATTATTAAAATAATATGTAAATAATTATAATATAATTAACTCATTATAAGTCAATTAATATTATGTTACATTATTATAATATATATTTTATAATATTTAATAGCTTATTAAGCTATAATAATGTAAACTAAATAGTTATAACATTTATTTATATATAATTTTATTATAATAATATATAAATATTCAAATAATATGGTTAATACTATGTTATAATGTGTCAATACCTATGGTTGACAAAAAATACTTAACATTGTAATTTGAAAACATTTTAAGGAAAAAACACCTGCATCATAGTGTTTTTTTATATAAAAACACAACAAGAAAAACACCATGATATCCAAACGAAGGCCTAGTTTCTGGCTATTAATTTTAGTTAGTTTTCATTCAATCGTCGAGGATTTCATTTGGCATAGTAGTTTATTTGTTTACGGCCTCTAAGTCCTTATCTTAAAAGTCCCTAATTAAAACTATTAAATTTGTACTTCTCTTCCGCGCTGGGATTATTTAGTCCTAAACTATTGAATTTGGTTTGCCTGCTAAATAGGCATCATAAAGTAATCAAATTAATACAATCTAAACGTAAGCACTAACTAAACAATTCTAGTCTGACATAAATAGGCGAGTTTTCTTTTTTTCATTTTTTCTCGTCTCCTTCGCAAATCTGTATCAAAGATGTCTCTTAGCCTAAAAGCTAATATATATATATATATATATATATAATATATATATAGTATATAATATATATATATATATATATATATATATATATATAATATATATATATAATATATAATATATATATATAATTCAGACAATGAGATCTCTAGGAGTCTGTTATGCCTTAAATTACATCAAATTAAATTGTTTCTCCCCTTAAGAAAAAAAGGGAAGAATAAGGTTAGAACAATTCGTTACATTCACGCGTGATCTCAAACAAATTATGGAATATAAGACAGAGAGGAAAAGAAAGTAAAAAAAAGAAAAGAACAAAGGAGAAGGTATCACACCTGAGGCCAGGCGTCCCGCCGAGTAGAAGCGCTACGCCGGCGGCCCAGGTGGTGTAGTTGAATGTTGGGGGCCCAGCCATTGGCGTGCTTCCTCCGCTCCCAACGCGTGCGGCTGTTCTCTCTCCAGAGACTCGCGCCACGGGCACATTAGCACCTGCAGCAGCAGGATTAGGGTTCGGGCCGCTCCCTTTTCCATTTTTGCCAGCGAGGAGGAAAAAAAGAAGAAGAAGGAAAGGGTTGATGGCTAGCTCTCTCTCTTTTTTGCTCCTGGTATTTTTGGCACTACTCTCACTGCGCAACGGAGCCGTGAGCAGCTGGGGGGGTTACTATTGTAGTGGGGCCGCACGCGGTGGTAATTAAATTTGATTTTTTGTCAGGCTTGTTAATTAACGAATTCTGCCAAAGGGTGGTCCGCTGAGCATCGCTCGTAGTCTGTCTCGTTCACTTGCACCACGTCGTAGTATCCCTTCTCATATAAAAATGCTGAAAAAAAAAAACGAAGTGGGGGTAAAAGAAAGTAATAAGAATCAGATGATGATAATGATATGTAAGAGTCAGATGATGATGATGATGATAAGTAAGAGGTAAAAGAGATGAAATCATTAATAATAGGAAAAAAAAAACACTCCCCGCATGTAATTAATTTTTAGGCTTTGTTTGGATACCAATGTGTTTTACTTGTTTTCATTGTGTTTTTGCTAAAAAAAACACAGTGCATTTGGAAACCATGGTATTTTTTTAAGCTAAATCATCTTCAAACAAAAAACAAAACACTTATTTCAAAACACATTTTAGGTGTTATAAGTTTGGTGTTTTGGTTTTGAGTTTGAGAATGTATTAATATAATATCTAACATAATATATTAATATGTAGTTATTATCAACATGCTTATTATATTATACTATACTATAGTATATTAAATACTAATATTTAATATGTTAATAATGTATTATATAATAAATAAATAATAATAAAATATAAATAATCTAATAAAAAAGTTCTTGAGAATAAATAATGATATAATAATGATATAATAATATACTATATAATAATATAATTGCTATAATATTATTAACTTTTTAATAAATAAACCGTAATAAATTAATAATTATAAAGTATTATATAATAGTAACATATTTAATAATAACTATAACAATATAGTAATAATATTATAAATAACATATTGTAATATAACTATAATATAATATAAAATATAATATATTATTTAATAAATCAATATACATTTATATAAAAGTAAAATTAAATTTAATAATAATATATATTATTTGCTAAAATGTTAATGTAAAAATAATATCATTCATAAATAGAATATTGATTAATAAGAAATATTAATATTTATTAAAGTAATATTAATAACTCAACATAATTAAAAACTATACCATATAATTATATAATGATTAAAAATTTTTATATATGTTTAATAACATACTAGTATATGAAATAATATTATACATTATTAATATATATTATAATTAAATGAATAATATGTATTAAATATTATATTATTTAATAACAATATAATATTATATTAATAATAAAATCAATAATTATTATAAAAATATTAATATAATATAGCAACAATAACAAATTGGTATACTATAATTAAATATATAATTATTAAAAAATAATATGTAAATAATTATATATATACATTAACTCATTATAAGTACAATCTAATGATTATGTTAGCATTATATAATATTATATTGTATAATATTTAATACTTATAAAACTATAATAATGTAAACTAAATATTATAACATTTTATTTATAATATATTTTATTATAATTAATATATAATATATTAATAATATGGTTAATACTAATGTTATAATGTGTCAAACTAGTGTTGACAAAAAATACTTAACATTGTATTTTGAAAACATTTTAAGGAAAAAACACTGCATCATAGTGTTTTTTTATATAAAAACACAACAAGAAAAACACCATGATATCCAAACGAAGCCTAGTTTCTGCTATTAATTTTAGTTAGTTTTCATCCATCGTCAGGATTTAATTTGGCAATAGGTTAGTTTATTTGTTTACGGCTCTAGTCCTTACTTAAAAGTCTCCTAATTAAAACTATTAAATTTGTCTTCTCTTCCCCTGGATTATTTAGTCTAAACTATTGAATTTGTTCCTCTAAATAGCATCCATAAAGTAACAAATTAATACTAACTAAACGTAACACTAACTAAACAATTCTAGTCTGACATAAATAGGGAGTTTCTTTTTTTCATTTTTTCTTGGTCCCTTCCAAATATCCTTAAATTACATCAAATTAAATGTTTCTCCCCTTAAAAAAAGAAGGGAAGAATAAGTTAGAACAATACGTTAATTCACGCGTGATCTCAAACAAATTAATGGAATTAAGACAGAGAGGAAAAAAGAAAAAAAAAAAGAAAAAGAAAAGGAGAAGGTATCACACTGAGCCAGTCCCCGACGTAGAAGCGCTCGCCGGCGGCCCAGGTGGTGTAGTTGATGTTGGGGGCCCACCCATTGCCGTGCTTCCTCCCTCCAACGACGTGCTGCTTCTTCTCTCCAGAGACCAGCGCCACGGCGCACATTAGCACCTGCAGCAGCAGGATTAGGGTTCGGGCCGCTCCCTTTTCCATTTTTGCCAGGAGGAGGAAAAAAAGAAGAAGAAGGAAAGGGGTTGATGGCAGCTCTCTCTCTTTTTGCTCCTGGTATTTTTGGCACTACTCTCACTCGCGCACGCCGTGAGCAGCTGGGGGGGTTACTATTTGTAGTGGGGCCGCACGCGGTGTAATTAAATGATTTTTTTTGTAGCTTGTTAATTACATTTCTGCCACCCGTTAATTCCCCGTAGACAGACGCCGTCTGTCACCGTATATAATTCTGATTCCTATCATTTTTATAATAATAAAAAAACAGAGGGTTATCGGATTAGTATATTTCATTTATCATAAGCACTATATTGGTAACAACCTATGTAAAGTGGGGATCAAAGACTAAAAAACATGGGGATCAAAAGAGTTTTTCCCCCCTTCTCAAATTAGGACTCAACAGGGGATCATTTAGTTAAGTTCTTTAGGAATGTCAAACGAGACCCCCCTGAGACCAAACCCGGCTCACCATTGCAGATACTTGCAACATTTTGGTATACATAGCATTCTCAACTGATCATGAACTCATCCGATTCGAAACCGATATGGAGGTCACATTCCGGCCCCCCAGTATGATTATTCACCACCTCCTAGCTACTTACCAAAGACACAAACCCACCACCAACAACATAACATAAGCTCGAACAGCCTCTTGCACATAGAGTCTCGAACTCCTTTCAAAGAGGATAAAGGTCATGGATACAACATTCGATCTTACGCAGAGCAGCGCATTTTTGGAGAAAATCATGATTTCTCCGAAGTACATTACGACTAATAAAAGAGAGCATACACAGAATCTCGAGGCATCTCATAAGCATCTCTAGGCCTCAGCTTCTTCACTCCAGCCGCAGTAAAGCAAACTTTATCAGACTTGTAGCTCTCCAGTCCCACTTGAGTGACTCTGACCCAGACCAGAACTTTGGTCTTCATGCCTTCTATCCCTGTGAGCTTGCCTCTTGATAAGATACATTTGACTCGGGTTGCATAATTTAACACAGAAGAATCCTTGAATCCGACCTCACAGGTTGATGGCAGGTGGACAACCAGCTTTCCCTTGAGTTCGTCGAATTCATAGCAGATGATGTTTCGCGGGAAGAGGCCTGCAGGGAGTCCGTGTTCTCGGAGAAGGTCTGGTAGGGATTTCGAGGGTTTGCCTGAGATTTATACATATCAATTGTCAGCATTTTATAGTCATGAGTTTTTTCTCTATTGAAAAGAGATAACATGAAAAATTAATTTTAGATTACATGAAAAATTAATTTTATTACAACAATTTTAACACATTATGGGACTATTGTAGTATTAGAGTGACATCGAACCTTTAAGTCCAGTCTGTGTGTAAGAAATGACAAGCTTGTATGCAGACCCACCGTTAATAGGTTGCTTAAGATTACTAGCCCCAAAGACTTACAGGCTGGAGATGATATGACTGCGCTTATATACCATTTTCATAAAATAGGGTTAGTTGCAGATAGACCCCCTTATTATGGCCAAATAGAACTTACTACCACTGTGCTTCTATTATTGCAGATGGATTCCTTGAAAGAGTTCTAATCTTGCATATAGACCCCTGACTAAAAATCTACAGTTACCAATAGACCCCCTGAAAAGGTCCAAAATAATTCACTCAGCGGGGACCTGCAACAATAGAACTTAAGGACTGTTAAGTTCAATTGGCGATAGTACAGGAGGTCTACTATAATTAACCATATAAATTACATCTGTATTCTTTTGTATGAGTTTCAAAGTGGATAGGTCAGAGTCATACCAACAACTTGGTATGAACTTGAAGAGTATTCTTTCCTACAAAGATAATATCAAAGAGGCTGCATGTGATACTCCTGATCTGCACCATCTAAACATTCACCACAACAACTAAAATGCTGTGAGATGGTTGAACCAATCTTACACAGAGTATCAAACAGTATATTCTAATCCCTATAACTTGGCGGTACTTCCGGAAATACAGTACAGTAGAGATAAATGATCACAGTAAAGGTAGACCCTGCTCCTAAGGTGTTAATCAGAGTTTAAGGAATAAATGATCACAGTAAAACAAGAAAACATGTTAAGGCTTGCTCGCGAGAGTACTTTAATCTTTAGTATACAATTGGTGTTGTTACATCTATGTCAATCCTAACACAGCACTTTTTTCCTAAAGCTTAATTTTAAGAGTATTCCTTTACATAGGTGACGGGACAAATTCCAGAAATATAATGCAGTTATGAGACATGGAATTACTTTGTTATCCATTATATCTTTGACTAAATGTGACATAAATATCAGATGAAGTTTTTGCAAGTAGCGTCTTTACTCATACAAAATGTTTCATTGCTCATGTTAGAGCAAAAATTATAACCCTCAAACCCCAACACACCTTCCAAGTTTTGGTGCAGTGGGTTTGGTGCCACTATCTGACTATTTTTTGGAGGATTTTTCATTTAGCACTAAATCCTACTAGCAAGGATTTATAGTACAATGTGTTGGGAAAATCCTATTAACTTGTGAAATTTTAAGGTTCTCTTCTTTGTGTATGGTAAATTGCGCAATCTAGAACTAGTAGAAGTAAATAGGGTCATTTTTACATAGAAGACCCACTAAGAGGAAAACCACGGGACCTAGTCCAGATCAAACCTTCCACCATCTCTAAATAATGGGATTAAAACAAGTCTTCTCTAGATAGTACTAAGGGTTTACTAATATTCAACAAACAACAATTCTCCAATGTTGACTAGTTGTTCCAACTTGTTCCAACTTTAATAGTGAACATTGAACAACGTTTATTGTTTCTCAATCTTTGGATTCCACTAGGAGGGACCACCCAACAAATCTCCCAATCTCGATTTGGGTGGAAAATGCTATTTATTCTACTGTCTCTTGACAAGTCCCCAAGCTTCACCATAAAAAGAGATTTAGTCATTATATCCAATTTCTTGTCATCAATAGGGATCTTCTCAAGATGCATTATCTTGCACTCCAGCAATCCTTGGATCCAGTGATACAATATGCCCAGCTTGAGATGATAATTGGAGTTCTTCATTTCATGATCCCTCCAAATGAGATCCAAAGGTTAAGATTGAGAAACAATAAAAGTTGTTGACTGTGGAAGTTGTAAAATCTGGTCAACATTAATGCATGTACAGAAAATTTGAAGGGTTGTAAGCTCTTGGAAATTGTCAAAGAGCAAATTATGTAATTAGTTGTTCAATGGAAATATACAAGGAGGTGCTTATCCAAAGGGCTTATGGCTGTTGAAAGACAGACAAAAGTCAAAAGAGAAAATTAACGAGAAAAGGGTTTAGTGAGCAGTGAGCAGTGAAAACTTCATGTATAGAAAAATGTATCCTTCATTGAGGGGATAACAATATCCGATTGAGATGAAATTTAGGAGTTATTGAGCTAGGGAATCTACAATGCTCTGATTCCACTTGTTGAGGAGAAATTGAGCCCAATTAAAAGTTTGTGTGTCTTAAATAGATGTCAGGAACCAAATTAATCCGAAAACATAAGCTTTAAGAATTGACCCAACTTTATATTTAAGTCCACCACTTTTTCTTGACAATTTTTATGCTCACAAGTGAAGGAGATTGTTGAAAAGTACATATGCGAGTATAGTCCCACACTGGAAAGTTAAGAAAGAAGAGAAATTTGGGCTAATTCCTAATAGCTTTATGTTTTTGGGTTAAGTAGTCTAATGCACGTGCGTTGTGCGTGGACAAACTTGAATATTTATATTAATGCACATAGAAAATCAAGAGTTGGAAATGAACTCTTTTATAACAAAATGTTGTAGAAAGATCTCAAAGAAAAAATGAATAAAATTGAGGATATAACTCATTTCCATTGAATGTATTCTTCAAAGTAGTTGTCATTTTCTTCTATTCCCTAGATTGTTTCAGTGAACAGCTCGAGAACAACTTTGGCCGAGATAAGTCTACCCGCTAAGTGAAAAGAGGACAACCTTGCCGCATGATGTGAGCTCCATTAGGGATTCCTGGGATTAGGCCACGTCGTCAGCATGTAACCAACTTATAGTATTGAATTGCTCAGGGCCAAGAATAGGAGGCTAGGAGGAATGAGAGGATGAGATAGGATTGTAATACTTGGTAAAGTTTGGTACTAATTTATGATGGTAAAAGAGACATGAATAAGTGCAACGTTTTTATCTATGTTTATGTTAGTGACAACTAGTGACAATTAAGAAATGGAATGTGAAAAGTTGTGTGTGAATTGAAAAGCTTGTGAAGTTGTAGAGAGTTTAAGAGAATTGACATTGTAATTATCCTCGCCACCCACCACTACTTGGGACCATTATAACCATATAAATTTTGTTGTTCTTGTAAGCTAGCAATACCTTTAGCATAAGTATGATTCTACACATCCATTTATAGGTATTATGCAACACGACATCAAAACACGTTTTACTCAGAAACATATATTCCTTCAAAAATGAAATAAAATTCGAAGTGATGAAGAGACTTCTTTTTTTTAAGAAAAGAAAAGACTTATGGGTATATTTGGTATATTATATTGTAATAAGTAATAACTATGACAAACTATTTATCTTATTTAATGAAAACTAATATGATAAAAATTAATAATATTATGTTTAATTATTAATGTTAGTTCTCACATTTATTGTAATAATGATGGAGAAATAAGTATACTCAAATACTGGAGAGAATAAAGGTATTATTGAGTGGATTGAATGGACTTTGGAATGCAATATGGTGATTTTATTCTTAGCCTGTATATAAGGCCCATTAACTCCTTGTTGGATCTGATTTCTCCCAGCAAAATGTCTTGTGCCCTGTTTGAAATATAGAGGGGCATTGTTCGTGAGAGCATTGGGAGAAATTGAGACTTGAAGAGTTATTATTAATTAGCATTTCAAGTTAATAAAGTGGGTAGATGATTGTACGTCTTACTTGCACCTAAAGCACAGTTTAAGTAGTTTAATTATTTCATGGCAATGACTCTCCTCATTCATGTTATATTACTTTTTCTTTAGAAGAGAAACATGAAAACAATAACCGCAATAGACTACCTCTACAACCGCAAGATGATTGAAAAAAGAGGGTCCTTAGAAAGAACAAAAGAAAAGGTTCCTAGAGTACTAACACTCCAAATTTCTAATAAATGCCGACATACAAAACAAGTCAGTAACAATCACAAAAAAGTGAAAATTTTATTAGAATTCAAATAAATACAAAGTTCCAGCTCAAACCTTTCAGCTTATCAAATATCCATTTCGCCTTCTCCTCCACAGTATTTGAGAACCTCTGCAACATCATGAGCAGACTTTTCGATGAAATTAAACATCTCAAACTAACAACAACTGAGACTATATTCATTTGCAACCACACAGTATTTCACATCCGTAAAATCATGAAACTAAGGAACATCCAGTGGAAAAAAGAGTAATGTGCCAGTGCTACTCATCACTGCTCTAAGTATTACTTTTCTGGTCTTATTTACCAAAATAAAAATAACCATGAATTTAAAACTAGTAAATAAATAAAATAAATGGAATTTGAGATAGACTTGCAAATATGACAAAATAAATGGAAGGGTAAATCTACAAGTATTTAAGACGAAAAGTAAATCAGACCACAAGTAGCTACGATCATCACTAAAAGCAAGAAACTGAAGATATTACGCATGGATCTGGACCATAGAAAAACACTAATCAAACCCATTAATCTTTCTTCCCATTTGCTCATTTCCATCAAAACCCATCAATGTTTCCTCCCTAATTCGACCCATAAACAAATGGGTTTAGGATAAATCTACACACATTGCAAATAAAATCAATCACGTGACAGCAAATGGGTCGAAGCCCAAGAGAAAGGAGAAGGCAGAGACTTACAGAGAGATCTTCGCCAATGGAGGAGATCTCTTCTTTGGCTTTCCTGGATATGGTAAAGCTGCTGAGCTTTACCAATGCCTTCTCCATTCTCTTTAAAACCTCTTTCTTTTCTGTTCTCCTTCAAGAGTGAGGGAGAAAAGGGGTAATGGTCCACTTTCTTGTCTCTCTCTCCCCAATCTTTATCTTTCTCTCTCTTGGGTTTTGAGAGAAAAGAGAACAGAAGATTTATGTTGGTTTGGGGAGCGTGAGAGCGGCGCTACAGTAGAAAAATAAAATTATATATAAAAAAAGTTATATCTTTTGTGCATTCAGATTCTCTGGACCTCTGAGATTAGCTGTCAATGATGGATAAACCAAGCACCAGGAAAATTCCTCTTATTATTTTCACAGTATTAGCCCATTTTATATTTTACTTCGTGGAAAATTGTGAGAAATAATGTTTTACTTTCGATTTCTAACATTTTTTTAGACGAAGTATCTATATTTATGCTACTATATAAAAGACATTATGAGAACAAACAAAATATATATAAAAAAAGTGTTGTTACAGGGACCTAAAATAAACAATGCATCACGGGACAGGAAGACGACACTTCACGTGTATTATGCATGGTCCGTTATTTTGAGGCCCTTAGGCATTTTTCATATAAAAATCATTGTGAGGACAAGTACAAAGGAATAGATCATTATGCTTTCAATTTGTTAAACAATAGAGAGTCATTTTAGAAAAAGATAAGGATAACTTGATCAATTGATAACATCATTTAATAATGTGGGTTCAATCTCTCTTCTATCTCCTCTCTAGAAGATTTCGTTATTTTAATTCTTCCATCTCCCTCTCAAAATGAAAATTTCATGCATTACCTCTTTAAATCATATGATTGAAAAAATGATGATAATGCAGCACAATGTAATCTAGATAGTTTATCCTCATGTTACAACGAGAAACTAAAAATTTTAGAAAAAAAAGAAAAAAAAATAGAATGTATATTTTTTCAACTAATGATCAATAAAACTATTATATGAATTTTAAGCACACTTCCATCCTTCTTATTAAAGTGAAAATAACAAATTCTTTAGATGCATGAAAATTATACATACTTTTTTTTTAATATAAATTCTTATTATTCGCTTGCATTATGCAGGTGTCAATATGCTAGTATATAAAAATTCTCTATAAGTTTGAATTGATATGATTTCCTTTTTAAGTATGTTTTAATTCAAGTAAGTAAACGTATTAAGTTGAGTAAATAGTCCCTTGTTAACCATGCACCATAAAATGAATAAATAAAATTCCTAAAGCCTCAGATTCGGTTCATGCATTAGTTATGCGCCAAATAGATATCAACTCTTAGATTATTGAATTTTAGAATCTGTACAAAATTTTTAGGGATGGTATCTCTTTGATGTCCATTTAATATCATGGACGAAGTTCGTCTACTACTTTCTCCTAAGTTGGACTTAAATGAAATAATCTAAACCCGGACTAATTTCAATTGATCAATCGATACATATATCTGAATATGTATGCATGTATTTACTTAATGCATGTATTCTTATCTGTATTCCATTAAAACTTAAGAAAAGATATAACATTCTTAACTATATTCTGTGAACATAAAATTGTAATACCCGTGCACCTTATTTTTACAGCGTTCACATGCAAATGAATTCAAGAATATCCATATCTTTTTGCATTCATATTCCCAATTAAGTACATATTTTTTTCTTAATTAGAAAAACCTTCAAAGGAAAATTTATGGAGTCGAAGACAAACAACACGGATGTGTATTACTAACTTCTTCAATAATTCGAAATATTATGATTAGTTGTGATATAACTTGTTTTGCCAAGAATGTAATGTCAATCAAAATGAGCAATAAACCAGATGATAAATTTATATACATTTGTCTAAAAAAACATCCTAAAACATTTTATCAGAAAGAGCTTTGCTACAGGGACCCAAAATATGAGACCAATAGGGGGGGACAGGTGATGTGTTCTCCTCTTATTGGATAATAAGTTGGTTATCAAATAATGACCAACTCATTATCCAATAGAAGGGGGACACCTTACCTGTCCCCCCTATTAGTCTCATATTTTAGGTCATTGAGAAAATTTTCTATCAGAAAAGTCTTGAAGACTAAGGAGACAATAATAAATGAAGTGAAAACTAAGAGTTGATACCAAATCTCATTCTCCACCAACCAGTCAGATGAAGAATGAATGCTTTCATTGATGAAAGAATCCACTTTTTCTAAACGTGGCTTTCATGAAAACCTATAAAGAGGTGTTGCCTTATTTTTTATATCACAAATTAACAAGGGTTAACTTAAAAAAGAACTTCCCCCAAACTATGAAGAATATGACCAATTTCTCGACCCCACCCTCACCTCTTTTCTCACTTAGTCATCAACTAGCATTGTTGAGTTTAGCTTGACACGTTACAAAGCACTAGTGTGCACTCCCGTGCAAAACGCGACCGCCTATTTTTTTAAGCACTACATTTTAAACTTGCCTCCTGTTGATGTTAAAAATCAAACAGATAATATAATGGTGGTGAGGTTGATTAGGGGGCACTAACTTTTCCGAACATCTGATATTGAGTTGAGTAGCTTCAGTATGCACAAATAGCAAATCGTGAGAGGAATGAGACTAGTTCCCCCGTTGTTCCTCTGACAATCAAGTTAGTTGATGGACTTGAATGGAAAAATGAATAACTGTGTGAGTTCTAAAGTGTAGTGTAATGGAATTACCAGAGATTGCTTACTTTGGTATTTGAAATAATACCTCTATTTATAGTGATGGAAAAATGGTAGAATGGTAATCTCAGCTGAGTACAGGATGACGACAAACGAGTATGGCCTGACGGCTACGTCAGTACCTACTTTACATGTGTCGGCCAACGAGTGGAGGGGAGGTCACCTTGATATTTAATACGAAGTGATTGGGGGCATATGGCGGTGTCGACGTGGTCCGATGTGCCATGAAGACTATCGGGGCTAGAGGAATGATGGCGCCTGCCAAGCATTTAATATGATGTTGACGCGCTGTCAGCGGGAGAGGCTCGAGGTTGAAGTTATCCTTTAGCTTGGTCGAGAAGTAATGCCTTTCGAGTCGACCCCGGAAGGTGTCGAACAACTGGTCGAGTGGGCTCGTAGCGAGTCGTCTTCGACAAGAGGGCCGGCAAGTACCACCCTTCGAGTCGATCTAAGGAAATGTCGACTCGGCGAGTCGGCTAATGTTGGGATTCTTGGTGGTCCTAACTGTCAATTCGATTTGAGCGGTGCACATAGGGGGATACTTATCTGTTGTTGGCAAATGGCCGTACTTTGGTGACTGAAAATACCATAATACCTCCCTCTAAGTTTTAATACATTTGATTTAATTATTATATGCTTAAAATTAGAAGTATTAATATCTATTCCTTTATACTTAAAGAATGATCCAAGTTTTAATACATTTGATTTAGAAATCATATCTACTTCTCTATACTTAAAAAAGGATCCATGTTTTTAATACATTTGATTTGCTTTACTGTTTATGATACAACAAATATTGTAGTATAAATAGTAACTTCAAGTATGGAAAAATAATATTGTACTATTCAATCTATAGTATTTACTGTTTATAAATATTGTACTGTTTATAATACATTTGATTTGCTTTACTGTTTATAAATATTGTACTATTCAATCTATAGTATTTACTGTAGCATGAACAGTATTTCTTTGGATGCCCCTTTAAGTATAGAGGACTAGATATAATTAATATAAA
>NC_033801.1:35180209-35230331 GCF_001876935.1 Asparagus officinalis | reverse complement strand
AGAAGAGAGAGGGAGGAGAGAGATTAGAAATACATCAGAATCCTTTTTTATTGATTGGGGTGGTTTATAAAAAATAAAATGAATTTTTTTCCAAAGGATATTTATGTCATTTTACATTTTGAAACGACAAACTCAAGAGAGTTTGCTGAGAAAAATGCTAAAATCAGAAAGATTTTGTGAAACACCCTATACTTGAGGGAGTTATATTAATTTTGTTAGGTCTTATGTTTATGAGCCTACTATCTAATCTAGTTTTGATGATTAACAAACAATTCCTAACATCGTTGTCAAGTATTTGTATTTGTTTGTTAGGTATTCTACATAAAGATCCTCAGTTGAAGGTTGGATGGACTTGCGCCTACACGATCATAACCGCTGGAGGATGGAAGGAATATCGGAATGAAGCTTTACATTTCAAGTCAAGTACAAGTTCAAGCTTCAACTGCAACCAAGACGAGCATATCGAAGATTTATTAGCTTACGTATATTGTTTATAGTTTAGATCTTATACTTTGTGTGTTTATGTTTAAAGCTCAAATATTACACACATACACATTTTCGGTTTATCGCTTTCAAGTTAAATCAAATAAATATGAAAGCTCAAATATTACACACATACACATTTTCGGTTTATCGCTTTCAAGTTAAATCAAATAAATATGAAACAAATAGTTACATTTACAAACATACATAATAAATATGAAACAAATAGTTACATTTACAAACATACATGCTAGTTTCATATTTATCATCTTTATTTGAAAAATAATATGTTTATGGATTAAAGACTTATTTACACTATTTTATACATTTTCTCAAGTCTATTAATATATTAAAAAGTGTTTCAAAACTTGTTTGTATTGATTTCATCAAGATCGTTTAACAGTTTGCAAAATAAATGAGTTTTCATAAATGAGAAAAGAAAATTGAGAAATTATTTTTCTAACATGTTCTATTACATGTTTATAAATATTTTCTAAAATTTTATCATTTTTGGAGTTGATTTACTATGTTAAATTGATTTTACAGGCTCAAGTGTTTCGACAGTTTTTAGAATCTGGAATGTCTATTTTAAAAAAGTGATTTCTCACAAATTCAAAGTGATATTTAGATATTTTTTCTCCAACATGTTTATCTACGTGTGTAGAAACTTTTCTCAAAATTTCATGATTTTGGAGTTGATTTGATATTTTTAATTGATTTTACAAAATCAGATACGTAAAGTTTTAGAATCTTCCGTGCATGTGATCAGTCGACTGAACAGTTTTTTCAGTCGACTGAACAGTAATTTCAGTGGAATGAACAGTGTACCATTGCATAAAGACTATTTTTTTCTAGATTTTAATTTTTGGGGGGTTTTGCCTCGTTTTTTGTGCTTTACTCTGGCTTGGGATGATATGTTGAGAGACTATATATAGTCCTCAACACTTAGATTTTGTTATGGAATTTTAGAACAAACTTTACAAGTTTTTAAGAGTTTCAAAAAAAAATAAAAATAAAAAGTGTTTCATTTGTGTTTTACAAGAGAAGAGTTGCTACAACGTATTTGGGGATCTCTACCTCAAATTTCTACCTCTCTTGTTTATCGGAGAAGTTTTCTAAACTCCTTTCTTCTAGCAAATTATTATTATCGTTTTTCATATATTCTTGCTAGATTAATTTGAGTTTGATTTTATTTATACTCATTGTTTACACACACTCCCCTTGAGCTTAAGTATTTTTACATATAGTATAATTATTGGGTTGCGAGGTTGTAACATTGAGAGTGAGCTTAATTGAGTTCTCATCTTTGTATTAGAGAACAAATCTTATATTTACGCTTTCATTGTTGAGAACACGTTATAATACACAAGGACACCGAGAGAAGTGGTTGGTAAGAGACGGTGTCAATTTCAAGAGGAATGATGTCGGTTGTAAATCCTAGGAGAGGTCGTAATTTTGAGTACTTGAGGAAGGTGACACGGGCTAGGCCAACACTTCGAGGGTGTATTGTGTGATTGTAATTGTGTATTATAAATATTTGTCGGTGAGCAGTGAAAACCGATTGTGTAGTTATTTAAGTGTAGTGGAGATTCTCCTCGAGAGTGAGGAGCGGAGACGTAGGTCGAGGGTGACCGATCTTCGTGATCATTTGTTTGTGTTTGTGTTTGGCATTGGCGCACTCTTTCTCTTGTATACTTTCATATCACCTTTTGTCTCATGTTTATATCGCCCTTTGTTTATTTCTATATCATTGCATATATTACTTGCACACATCATATTATACAAGAGATATATGCAATATTATAGACAAACATGAGACAATAATATTGCTTGAAAATTAGACTCTAGACTTATTTATTGAAATCATGGATAAAATTATATCAGGGAAATGTCTACAACAGGGAAGCAAATTTTCACATAGACCTCCATCTCTTGTAAATAGCAGCCGACCTCATGAGAAATTCAAATATGGCATAAGGAACATAAATTGGTATATGAAATTGAAACATGGCATGTCTTATTTTTTCAATCTACTACAAATGAGAAAAAGCTCCGACTCATTTCTTTTAAGTGAAGAAAATAAGAGTGTACTTTGATAATAATAATGAGTATCATATGACCTATGAAAAAAGTATTTCATTTATATAATGATATGGTCGAATCTCAACCAAGTAATGTATGCTAAGTTAAATAATAAAGAAAGAATCATATTTATTCACTTGGCAAAGATTCGACTACAGTACCTCTCAACATGATCGGCAAAAACACCAAATTGGTATATTTTGTTTACCTTTAGTGACAGCTTGGTATATATATATATTTTTGGCGACATATTGGTATATTATTTTTTCTTCGGTGATAAATGGACCTCAAATTTGGCCGGACCCAAATTTCCGACGAAATTTCTCATGTGACGCCTCACGTGGTGCGAACGTGACTGCCAGCGTGGCTTCTAGCATCATAAATCAGCTCCAATCCCAAACCCTAACCCCTCAATATCTGTACTCCTCCTCCTCCACCTCTCCCTCTCCTCCCTCCTCTGCTCCTCTTGTCTTTCTGACGCCTCACAGACCTTCAACCTCTTCAAATCCTCCATTGACTCTTAATGTGGTGGGCTTTAATATCTTGATTTCTAGATTTTTTTAGGGAGAAGGAGATGATTTTGGATGGGATTAGTTGCAATTATTTGTCACTGAAAGCCACGCCGGCATCCACATTCGCATCACGTGAGGCGTCACGTGAAAAATTTTGCCAGAAATTTGAGTCGGGCCAAATTTGAGGCCCATTTAGTAACAATATACCAATATGTCGTCGTAAAAAATATATACCAAATTTGGTAATTTTGCCCAACATGATCATAGCAATTATTCTCATATATTAGTGCCATTTATACTCTTGTTTCTTCTCTTAACAAAATACTAAAATAATTATATTAATTAATCACATTGATTAAATCAAGATTTTTTGGGAGAATAGATAGGGTATCAAACTTCAAAACTGTATTTAAATAACATATACAAAATGATTGTTTATTAAAAAGAAAAGAGTAATTCCAACCTAAAAATATAGTCGACTCAATACAATCATCTTTCAGAAAAAAGAACAATAACTCGATCATGTATAGAATCTACTGGAAGTTCTTATAAATTCACTTTTGTTTAAGTGAAGCTTCAAAACCCGCCCATGTTCTAGGATAATTCATAAGAGGTGGAGTATGTTGCGCGCAGCGGAAATTTCGGCAGAACTTTGGCAGCACAACAAGAGAGTCGGATCGCAATAAGAATTCCCGTCTCACCAAGGAAACAAGAATCTGAAGCGAATATCTCAACAAAGTGAGATATCGGCTCTTCCTTTCATCAGTTCTAGGACTGACCTGTCGAGGGATCCTAAAAAGCTATTACAAATCACACAAAAGCAGTACAACCAATTTTTACGTGGTTCGGCAAATTGTCTACGTCCACGGGGAGAGGATGGGAAGATTTCACTATATAGAGGAGAAATACAACGGGTTACAACTCACAAAATCACTCAAATATAACCCTAACCAAAGCTCTCAACTCCCTCACAATATCTCCCTCTCAAAGTGCTCAAAACAATACTAATTCTCTCCTATTCTCTCCTTCAATTGTTCCATATATATAGAAATCCTAAAATCATAAACATACTAGGAATTCTAAACCAAAAGCCAAATCAAATTAGGAATCCTAATAACCTATTACCAAAATAGATTAGGAATCCTAAACCAAAATAGATTAGGAATCCAACAATTGAATCCTAAACCAAAATAGATTAGGAATCCAACAATTCAATTCTCCACCTCGGCGAATTTTGCCAAAAATGAGCCGACACCAAACCAAGAGCATCAATGTGTCGTCTCTCTAAACTCGGCTGCACCAATGTGGTTGCCTACGTACCCCCTCTCCCAAGGGATCAAGCCGCCCGTAGTTCATCCAAATGGCCGTCAACGGCCTTAACAATCACGAATGTGCAACAAGTTTCGACAATGATCAAACTTGTTGTCGGAACCACCTTAGTGAGCATATCCGCCGGATTATCCTTTGTGTGGACTTTCACAATCTTCACATCGCCATATTCAAGAACATCCCGAACGAAGTGATAACAGACGTCAATGTGTTTCGTCCTCGCATGAAAAACCTGATTATTCGCCAAATAGATAGCACTCATGCTATCACAATGAATGGTGACGGACCTCTGCGATATACCAAGTTCCTCCAAAAGTCCTCGAAGCCAAATAACCTCCTTCACAGCCTCCGTAACTGTCATATACTCTGCCTCCGTCATAGACAAAGACACTGTGGTCTGTAAGGTGCATCTCCAACACACCAGCACACGGGTCAAAGTAAACACATATCCCGTAGTAGACCGACGCTTATCCAAATCCCCGGCATAATCCGAATCAACATAGCCAATGCACAACTGCCCACCTGTAGTGTCCCGCTCATAAAGCAAACCAACATTGAGCGTACCTCGAATGTACCTCAAAATCCATCTCACGGCGTCCTAATGACCCACTCCTGGATTGTGCATGTATCTCGACACTATGCTCACCGCCTGTGACAAATCTGGCCTCGTACATACCATCGCGTACATCAAGCTCCCAACTGCGCTCGCATATGGAGTCTTCGACATCAACTCACGATCTTCAACTGACTTTGGTGAAAGACCAGCTGAAAGCTTCAAATGAGCTCCCAAAGGTACACTAACTGGCTTCGTATCCATGCTAACATGGAATCGCTGTAGAACCTTCTTCAAATAAGCCACTTGTGTCAAACAAATTCTACTCTTATTCTTGTCGGAATCCCAATGGCTGAGTCATATATATTTCTTCATCAAGATCACCATGAAGAAATGCCGTTTTCACATCCAACTGATCTAATTCCAAACCATACTGTGCCACCAAAGCTAGCAAAATCCGAATCGAAGAATGCTTCACCACCGGAGAGAAAACCTCATTATAGTCAATACCTTCCTCCTGTGCATAGCCCTTCGCAACCAACCTAGCCTTGAATCTCAACGGAGTGCCTTCAATGCCCTCCTTCTTCGTGTATACCCACTTGCAACCAATTGCCTTCCGCCCCTTTGGAAGCTCAACAAGCTCCCATGTATCGTTCTTATGAAGAGATTCCATCTCCTCCTGTATAGCCACCTGCCACGAATCAGCCTCCTAACTCTGCTCGGCCTCTCTGAATGTAGTAGGCACCAACTCATCGATACTCTCCATCGGAAGTGCATACACAACTGTGTCAGCATACCGTGCTGGCATCTGTATGTTTCTCCTCTGTCTCCGAACTGCAATAGAATCCTGAACCTGAGCCATCGGTTCCTGATCCTGCACATTTGTACTCGTATCCTCCGTGTCACTATCGTGCTCGCCTGGCGTCACCTCAGTCGGCACCTGCATGGATACTGTACCATCTGGACAATGTGGAGCTGCATCGATCTCCACCACCTGTGATATCTCCTCCGTCGGGTCGCTCTCCACCTGATGAGACCTGGGAAGCTTCAAGATAGAAGCTTCATCAAACGTGACGTCCCTACTCAGCACAATCTTCTTATCAACTGGATCCCAAAGCTTGTATCCCTTGACACCATGCTTGAATCCTACAAATATGGCCTTCCTAGCTCGAGGTTCCAATTTATCAGTTTTAACATGATAATATGCAGGGCACCCAAATACCTTGAGCTGGTCATAATCGTGTGCTGGCTTTCCCGACCACATCTCCATAGGGGTTTTCCCCTCAATTGTAGATGAAGGCAGCCTATTAATGAGGTGGCTCGCATATGTAAGTGCCTCAGCCCAAAAGATCTTCTCCAAACCACTCTGCGACAATAAGCATCAGATCTTCTCCAGTAAAGACCGATTCAACCTCTCTGCCACCCCATTTTGCAGCGGTGTATGACTAACTATGAAGTGTCTCTCTATGCCCTCGTCTCGACATAGCTGCAGAAAGGGGTCTGATGTGTACTCACCGTCGTTGTCGGATCGCAACGTCTTGATCTTTCTCCCAGTCTGCAGTTTCAATCTCTTCTTCCACTCCACAAACAAATCTAGGACTTCACTCTTCTTCGTCATGGTGTACACCCAACAACGCCTAGAATAGTCATCTACAAAAGTGACGAACCAATGTCTACCACCAAGTGATGCAATCTTGGTAGGACCCTAAACGTCTGTGTGCACGTAGTCCAGGATGCCTCTCGTCTGATGAATAGCAGTCCCGAACTTTACCTTCGTCTTCTCTGTGTGCACGTAGTCCAGGATGCCTCTCGTCTGATGAATAGCAGTCCCGAACTTTACCTTCGTCTTCTTGCCAAGAACACAGTGCTCACAGAACTGAATAGCAGTCCCGAACTTTACCTTCGTCTTCTTGCCAAGAACACAGTGCTCACAGAACTCAATCTTCCTACTCTTGGCTTCCTTCAATAGCCCCTGCTTGCACAATGCCTGTAGTGGCTTTTCACCTGTGTGCCCCAACCTATAGTGCCAAAGTCTGCTCATGTCCGCTTCTGAAATAGCCGAAGCAACCAATCTCGGTGCTTCCTTTCAGATAATACAAATTCTGATTGCGGACTCTCTTCATCACCACCAATGATCCCTTAGTAACCTTCGCTACAGCGTTTTCGAAAGTCACCTTGAATCCCTTCGCCTCCAAAGCTCCAACTGAGATAAGATTCTTCTTCAGCTGAGGAACGAATCTCACCTCCTTCAATTCACGAGATAATACAAATTCCGATTGCGGACTCCCCTCATCACCACCAATGATCCCTTAGTAACCTTCGCTACAGCGTTTTCGAAAGTCACTTTGAATCCCTTCGCCTCCAAAGCTCCAACTGAGATAAGATTTTTCTTCAGTTGAGGAACAAATCTCACCTCCTTCAACTCACGGACTACTCCATCATGCATCCTAATCCGCACGGTACCTATCCCACAAACGCTACAGGATTGATCATTTCCCATGACAATAATGCCCCCGTCGTCTTTCTTAAAAGATGCAAACCAGTCTCGCCTAGGGGTCACATGAAAAGTAGCGCCGGAATCAAGCATCCAATCTGATGCATCCACATGGTTCACCTCCGGAGTAATCAGTAGAGAAAAGTACGAATCATCAGAATCATTGCCTTTCGTAATATTCACCTCATTAGCCTTCGGGCCCTTTTTCTTGCCATTCTCTTTCTCCTTGAGCTTCGGGCAGTCTCTCTTCTAATGTCCCTGCTCCTTACAGAATGTACATTGGTTCTTTGCTAATTGGTGGCGGCTTCTTGACTTTGACCTTCCTCTATTACCACCTTTCGGATATGGGCTTCTACCTCTCGTCGACAAGGCCTCTCCTGAAGTACTAGCACGGGAAGTCTCCTTATCCTTCCTCCTCAAATCGTAGTTCGTCAAAGCGTTAGTCACTTCACTATAGCTGATAGAAGATCTCCCGTTTAACAAAGTGAGCACGAAGGTATCATACTCCTCATCTGGTAAGGAGCCCAATAAAATAATCGCCTTGTACTCATCCGATATCTTCTCATCAACATTCGCCAAGTCCGACAACAACTTAGTATAGTTGTTCACATGCGCCGCTAGTGAGGTGCCTCTGGACATCTGAAATCTGAAGAGTCTTCACAGCAAGTGCAACCTGTTCTCAACACTATTTGTGAGATACTTATTGTTGAGAATTTCCCACATCTTCATTGCAGACGACACCCCAATCACATCATATTTAAGCTCCTGTTCCAAACAGGGATCACCCCACACGCGTTCCTATTCATCTTCTCCTATACCGCTTCTTCATATTTAGGTGGCCTCTCGTGGACCATGATGGTCTCTTCTAAATTCTGAGCATTGAACGCATCTTGTACGTCGCTCATCCACAAACCAAAGTTGATTTTGCCATCATACTTCACCACACTAATCTTAGTGTTCTGAAAACCAACTTGTATTGTACTCGCCATCGACTTGCTGCTATCACCTTCTTCTCCCATTGCGAACTAACTCCAAATTGTAGAGAAAGAACAAATTTGATAGAAATTAGAAACCACCCAACTGAACCCTAAATCAGATTCCAAATAGATCTCCTATCCACACGAGGAAAGCAAAATCTCCAACGATAACTCCTAATGCTATCTCCACCGAAGCCTAGAACTCCAAGAACCAAGCTTCCAACTGAATCTTCCTCCACCTAATTCAAAACACCCTAGATCTGAAATCTGGGCTCTGATACCACTTGTTGCGCGCAGCGGAAATTTCGGCAGCACTTCGGCAGCACAACAAGAGAGTCAGATCGCAATAAGAATTCTCGTCTCACCAAGGAAACAAGAATCTGAAGCGAATATCTCAACAAAGTGAGATATCGGCTCTTCCTCTCATGAGTTCTAGGACTGACCTGTCGAGGGATCCTAAAAAGCTATTACAAATCATACAAAAGCAATACAACCAATTTTTACGTGGTTCGGCAAATTGCCTACGTCCACGGGGAGAGGATGGGGAGATTTCACTAATAGAGGGAGAACTATATGGAGGAGAAATACAATGGGTTACAACTCACAAAATCACTCAAATATAACTCTAACCAAAGCTCTCAACTCCCTCACAATATCTCCCTCTCAAAGTGCTCAAAACAATGCTAATTCTCTTCTATTCTCTCCTTCAATTGTTTCATATATATAGAAATCCTAAAATCATAAATATACTAGGAATTCTAAACCAAAAGCCAAATCAAATTAGGAATCCTAATAACCTATTACCAAAATAGATTAGGAATCCTAAACCAAAATAGATTAGGAATCCAACAATTGAATCCTAAACCAAAATAGATTAGGAATCCAACATAGTATAACTTTTGCCGTACTCAAATTTTTATTTGGTTTTAGTTTCTTACTTAAAATTTTTCCACGCCACTAATAAAGTATAAATTACACTGATTATTAAATACTATTGCAATAATATGGACTAGATATATGTATATCAAACTAAGAAAGTATGAACATACTTTAGTAATATTATTTAAAAAAATACTTCTATGGACTATACAAATTTGGTAATATTTTGTATTAGTATTAAGAAATTTTGTATATACCCATCAAATTGTAAGTACTTCTAAAATTCCCCTCAAATCATTGTTTGTCTAAATTTGTCCCTCAAATTTTCTTATTCCTTCAAATTTACCCCTCATCTTATGTTATGTTAAAATTGAACAACTTTGAGGGTCAATTACCTTTGTGTCCCCGTTTTAATTGTCTTAGAAAATCAAAACCCATAATGAATCTAAATCCTGATCTGTTATAAATTCCAAACCCTAACTTATTAAAAAAACACAAATCAAATCACATTTCTCTGGTGATAAATTTTTATTTGGCACAAACATCATAGTAGAAATGTTGGTGAAAACCAACAAGATAACCAATATAATAATTAATAAAAGTATCAAATTATATGTTAAAATTCAAAAAAAATCTATAAATGATAACAATTATATAAGGTAAAGTTACAAAGAATTTGTGTACAATATACATTTTCCTCTACGATGTTGATTTTTAATGCCATAAGTATCAACTTTTACACGATCTTGACGTTTATCAGGCGATCTAACATGCATCACTTGATTAGTTATATTTCCATGAGGACGTCTCGTAAAGGCAGATTGATCCAGAATTCTTATTTATTTGTTTCTCTTTGCATTTATAATATCTTTACAATGTTTTCTAGCTTCTTTGCTCTTTATACCAACTCTATTTTCCCGATCATCTAAAGTATTTACGTTACTTCCTCGTATTGATCTTATGATTTTAAAACATCGTATATGTCAACACTTGGATAAATACATACTACCTTTCATATTTTGCATATTCTCGCTGAGACCTAAGTTAATCATGAAATCAAATATTGTTGACATAAATTAAGCAACTAAATTATTTGGGTAAATATGTATTGTAAAGCTAAAAAGTATAAAAGTGAAAATATTGTAAATAAATTATAATATATTTTTAAGAAAGTATTTTTAATTTTTGAAAATATTACAATAATTTAAATTTTTTAAAATGTATTTTTTAGGATTTTGATTAATACCAAAATTGTAGTAAATTTTAAATTATAAAATCTTACTTTAATTTATCTACCAAATTTAGTTCATTCTAAATTTTTTTATATTTATAGTATTTTAATTTTAAAATATTTTTGAAATGATACAATTATATTTTTAAAATAACCAAATTTATCTTAATAAAATTGACTTATCAATTTAAACTACAAAATTGATCTTATTAAATACAAATTATTAATTTCAAATGATTTGAATTTTTTTTCAAATGAAGTAAATTAGGTCTTTAAATTAAAGTAAAATTTGATAAATTAAAATGTACTAAAATTTTGGTATTATCTAATTCAAAAGTTGTTGATGTAAAATTGCTAACTAAAATCATGAACTCAAAAGTTATTGACATAATTTTTGTTTTTAAAATATTATAATTTAAAAAAGTTTAATTTTAAAAATTTTAGAAAATTTAAAAAAGAAAATATAATTTTTAAAAATTTATTATAATAGCTATAATATTTTTAAAAACCAAAAATAAGTTTTTAAAAATATTTTTAATAACCAAAAATACTTTTATAAAAATATTTTTTAACTCTTGTAATATTTTTTAATCTGATTTAGATCTAGCACCAAAGATATTCTAACTAATTATAAATTGATTATATCTAAATATCTGATTTGAAAAGAAATGCCTAAATTAAGGGATTTGATTTTATTTGTGATTTGAATTAGTTACTAAAGATAAGCTTTTGTAAAACTTTAATGTTTATATATTGTATCATGAACCTCATGAAGTAGATTATGAAATAAAAAAAATAAAATCATAAACCTCATGAAGGTTCAAATAAAAGCCTCAAATGATACTAAAAGAAATTCAAAGTGTATATATTGTATCATTTTCGACAAAAGCAAGAGAGGTGATCATAACAAGCTCTTGAAACAAGTTTCAACCCAAATAAAGCTTTTAGCATCCGGTAAACCTCCCGGGGGTTGCTCAAACATATAACCTCTCAAATGCAAATACAAAACAAAGTATATATCTAAAAAGTGTTTGATCAATAGAAGAAATGCTTTTGTAAAACTTGATCATACCATATAAGGAATATATTATAAACCACAAATAGATGATCCGAAAGCTCAAACACATAAATATCATCATAAGAGTGTTTTATAATGATCCCATAAACACGAACACATTGTTCAAACTTAAAAATTTAAAACAAGGTATACTAACGAAAATGATGTTTTAGTATAGAAAAAAATCATATTGATAAAAATTGTATCAATTCATAAAGGATGAAAACATGAAAGTCTATGAAAGAGAATCATGAAAAAATATGAATGATAACTTTTCAAATCAAAATACCAAGTATAAAATTGTTTTCAATTTTGTTTATAAAACTTAAATAGAAATCATCTTTAAGAACATGAAAAACTAAAAAGCTAAAGAATCCGTTCTTAAAGATTAAACATGTTTTGGTACCCAATCACTCTTGGTACTAAAGAGTCTAGGGACATGACCCATATCATTTAAGTTCAAGGCCTTTAGGTTATGAATCTATTTAGGCGTATATGATGCACGAACACGGTCAAAACAATACTCATATAAATGTCATTTTCGATTGTAATGGGTGCAATGAAAAGGTTGAAAAGATTTGTGTTGACCAATTGGTTGTGTACGAAAATCATTTGCAAAAATAAAATTTTCTTTAAAATTGTTTTGCAAACGGGAGGTTCTTCTCAAATCGAAACAAAACTTGGTCAAGTGACCAAAACAACCACAAAATTCACACTTATACACATTATCATGTTTATGATTATCACTATGTGTGTGTACATGTGTATGAGATGGAGAAGCTTGATGGGATGCACGAGGATCAATATATCTAGGCATGGTGGGTTTTTGTGCATGTTTGGGTGAAAAATTGATTTCTTTGATGAGTCCATTACAACTTTGAACGCTTACAATAAACTCAAAAAAGATAGCTTTTTTATAAGACTTTAAATCAAAAATTATAATTTTCTCTCAAACTACACACAATAGATGTTTATCGCCTATTGCTTGTGTGGGATCGTTTCCGGTGCCGAGGTTTATCCGTGGACCGCCTACGGATCAGATTGGTGAGCAGTAGGATGGATAATCAATGCTTTTACTTCACGAATGAAGTAATCGTAGCAGTGGTAAGCGAGATCACGACTCTTCTTGAGATTAAGACTAAGCTTAAATCCGGAGGAATATGAAGAACAAGTCTCAGATCTCTTGAACTCTCACTTTGTTGAAGAATTCCGCCAAGATCTGCTAACTCTCTGAAATTCGTGCTCCAATCTTTAATTCGACAGCACTTCGTCCTCTTGATTTCCAGATCTGGAGAAATGAGCACCCTGTTTTCGTCGAAAATTGTTTTCTTCATTGTATAACTCATTACAACTTTGATCGTTACAATAAGTTCAAAAAGATCGGTCTTTTTATAAGACCTTTACACAATTAAAATAAAAGATACAATTCTCTTAAAAATAAATGCAAGATCTATTTATCGTCTCCTGCTTGCGTGTGTGTCTTCGCCTGTGCCGGGGTTTATCCGTGGACCACCTTTGATTAGGTCCAGTTGCTGAAAATTCGGCAGAGCTCCTACCTCACCAAGGAGGTATTTGCTTAAAACGCTGAAATCGACTAAGCGAAATCAGTAGCTCTTCTCGAAATTAAGACTAAGCCTAACCTCGAGGAACGGACATGAACGGGCTTCAGATCCTTCGAATTGCTCCTTTTTTATGCTGGGATCTCACTAGCCCTTGCTGAAATTCGTGCTCCCTTGCTCTCCAACTCGACAGCACCTCCTCGCCTTGATAATTAATCCACCCCCTGTGAAATGAGCCCCTAGGCCTATACTTATAGGCTTCGGTTGGGGGGTTTTCGAATAAGAATGAGTGATTTGGCCTTATCTTCAGTCAATAACGGCCTAACCACATTTGTAGATGATATGTAGGTAGTTAGAAACCTCTGGAATAGAAGAAACCGATCAAAACAACCTAAAAATACGTTTTGAAGGTTATGGACAGTTCTGGGCGCGAGACGGACTGATCCGACCCGCCGCCGCGCGGGTCGGATGGATCCGACCCGCCGTCGCGCGGGTCGAATTGATCCGACTCGCTGCCCTGCGGGTCGGATTGATCCGACCTACCACCGTGCGGGTCAGTTTGGTCGGATTGGTCCGACCCGCCGACGCGCGGGTCGGATTGAGATATCTTCGGTATTTTGATCTTAACTTTCTTGTTCGACCTCGGATTGAGCTAATTCAAGATGCGTTGGAAAGTTGACAAAGATACCTACAACTTTTATCTTTTGAGTTTCTTTAGATTCAAATTGTAGCATGGATCAGATCACTATAGCGCGGGTCGGATCACTGTAGCACGGGTCGGACTTGAGCGTCCCGGAGTTACTATAGCGGCCTTAACTCACTCATCCTATCTTGGAATAAAGTAATTGAAGATGCGTTGAAAATCTGACGAAGATACCTACAACTTTTATCTTTTGAGTTTCTTCAGATTCAAATTGTAGTATGGTCTAAAATGTTAATCCTTTTTGCGGGCCACTTTGAGGTGTTTGACACTTTCTGACTTCTCCGGACTTGTATTGCGTATTTCGTCATTCCGTTAACTTATACACTCCAATGTCTTACTTTGTATATTCACTAGCTTCCATGGGGTCGGGTAATCATTTTCTGACTTGAATGATGACGCTTATCATCTGCATTTCGTCTCGAGCTGTGTGTATGAACTTATAGGCATTTTTATACGCCTACACACCCGAGCTCGTATTTATAGGCTTCGGTTGGGGGGTTTTTGGATAAAAATGAGAGATTCCTCCTTATCTTCAGTTGATAACTGATTAACCATAGTATCAGATCAGTTGGGATGCTCAGGAACAAACAAATCCCTAGAGAATCTGCGAAAACCAAAAAAGTATTTTTGGAGCAAAACTGGCTGAATCATCACCTGGTGGAGCGAAACTGGCCGAGCCACCAAATGGTGGCTCGGCCGCCGAGCCACTGGGCGGAGCCACTGGCCTGGCCCGATCGTTTTGATGCGACTCGACCGCCAGGGGCTTTCTTGGTTTTTCGGGTTTTGACTTGTTCTGTCGTTTACGTGTATTTCATTGTTTTGATGACTGGTACGCTTCCTCGATTTGCTTTGCGTGTTACGTGAACACACGGATCGCTTGACAGTGGCCGATGAGCATACAGGCCATTCGGAGTTGGCTGATGAGCACGTGAGCCGCTGGATGATGAGTGCGCGGGCCAATTGGAGGTGGCCGGTGAGCGCACGGGCCAATTAGAGGTGACCGTGAACACGCGGGCCACTTGGTTTGCTATTTTGATAGCTGATTAGCATGCGGGCCACTTGGTGGTGGCCGGTGAGCACGTGGGTCACCTGGCGTTGGCCGTTCTGGTGGTTCGTCGCCATGTCATCAACGTTTGGTCGATTCACTTCATGCGCTTGTCGGCATCAGATGATCCTTTTTGACTCGGACAATCCCCTTCGACTTGGATAATGACGTTCATCGCCTTTTCTTTGTCTCAAGATGTGTGCGGACACCTATAGTCATTTTTAGACGCCTACAGATATCTCCTCCAAAGTGTTTCAGACTCATTCTTTTATAAAGGAGTCTGGAATGCTTTGGATATGATAGCCCCCACCTTCAGTCAGTGTCAAAGGACCTATAGCTAGCTTCAATTCTTAACTTCTTCAGCCTTCAATCTATTCAGTGTTTTATCGAATAGATGAAGTTCTTCTGGCACTTAGTTTATCGTCTGACCATTGTTGAAATCTTGAACTAAAGTTGATGCGTAAGTTTCTGAACTTAGCTCTTGTCATTGAGTTGACTTTGAATTGATTATCTTTGTCAGGAATTCATATATGAATGTGATTGAACTCCCTGGAATCATCCTCTAACCCGAAATCTTTCCTTAGCCTTATTTTGGGGAAATCATCGACGCGTTGATTGGCATCGACCTTTGCGTTGACCGGCATTAACCTTTGCTGTAACGCGCTGACCGGTGTTAACACTGTTTATACTCATATGTTTGCTGGAGTTTATACAGTTTAAGCTCTTAAGGTATTGAAATGTGGCGGTCCCAAATATTAAGGCTGCAGGACCAACTGTTAAAGCTGATTCATCTGCATGTATGAATGTTGTTGGATCCTTAAGTCATGAGACCAACTAATGGAGCTGGTGCGTCAATGACTCTCATATTTATAGTATTTTGGCAAACCCTCAGCCATCAACGGGTTTGATGAGACTTTACCGACTACTGTTTGAGTCGGGCTAGCATGCAGATTGTTTAAATATGTTCCGCATGTAACGTTATGCTAAGAGAGTTAATCCCCTTAGTGCTACGATATTAAATATGTAGATATCGTCTTTCTCGCTAGAATAGACTACCCGGTGACGTGTGTTAGACGTAGACTTAGGATTTTTGGCAAACCCTCAGCCTTCAACGGATTTGACGTGCCTTTACCGACTACCATTCGAGTTGGGCTAGCATGCAAATTATTTAAGTCCATTCTGCATGTAACATTGTGCTAAGAGAGTTAACTCTCTTAGTGCTACGATATTGAATACGTAAACTTCGTCTTTCTTATGGGAATAGACCACCCGACAACGCGTGTTAGGCGCTGACTTATCCCTTCTTAGGATTCGGGATAAAAGTCCCCAGACTTGGATTCTGGTGTCTTTTTCACTCGGTGAAAAAATAAACCGATAACGCGTGTTAGGCGTAAGCTTATCTCTACTTAGGATTCGAGATAAAGTTCTACGCGCGTGTAAGACACGGACTTTGGCGTTATGGATAACAGCCCGCCACAATATTGAATATATAGGCTTTTATCCTTTTTACGGTAAAAGACTAGCCAACAACGTGTGTTAAGCGCTGACTTATCCCTTCTTAGGCTTCGGGACAAAATTCTCCTGACTTGGATTCTGATATCTTTTTTAATCGGTGAAAGACTAAACCGGCAACGCATGTTAGACGTTGACTTATCCCTACTTAGGATTCGAGATAAAGTTCCCCGCACATGTAAGGCGCGGATTTTGGCTTTATGAATAACAACCCGCCATAATATTAAATATGTGGGCTTTTATCATTTTTACGGTAAAAGACTAACCGGCAATGCGTGTTAGGCGCTGACTTATCCCTTCTTAGGCTTTGGGATAAAATTTCCCACGCGTGTGAGGCACGAATTTTAGAGTTATAATGTTGAAATATTGTGTCTTCTCTTGGGGCAAAGATGAACCCGATGCGGAAGAGGAAGAATTTTATATTCTATCTCCTAAAGCTGAAGAGGAAGAATTTTATATTCTATCTCCAGTTGCCAAAGAAAACTCAAAGTAGGATCTCCACTTTCAGAATCCGGGAAGGTGAAACTAATAGTGGGATCTCCACTCCGAGAATCAAAAAGATTCGGATAATCCTAACTGTCGGAAGATTTGATTACCGAACTAAATGTGGCTTTCTCATTTATCGAGAGTGAATTGCGGTTTTGGCTCTAACTCTATGAAGGTTTAACCAAATGGGAGATTTGAGATGACCCTAACTGTAGAAAAGTTTGATCGCTCGATTTAAAAGTGGACCTCTCGTTCATGAAAGGAATCGAGAGAAGATTTTGGTTGTGGTCCTAACTGTAGGAAGGTTTGACCAGGTAGGAGGTTTGAGACTACCCTAACTATAGGAAAGCTTGATCACTAGATCTGAAAGTGGACCTCTCGTTCATGGAAGGAATCGAGAGGAGATTTTGGTTGTGGTCCTAACTGTAGGAATGTTTGACCAGGTAGACAGTGGGAATACAAATTATAGTGGCAGTGTTGATTCGTACAAATTACTCGAAGGGGGTTCCTAATGTTAAGTGACAAATACTTAACACGGAGGGCTTTGACAATCGTCATCGATCAGATTACTAAAATTCCAAGTACTATGTCTGGACTCTAACAATGGGAATGTTGAGTGCACAAACACATCGAAAGTTTGAGTGGATTAGACCAGAAAGAATTTTAGTGGTCCCACTGTCAATTGATTTGACCAGTGAGGGATTTTATGGTGGAGAACTATGAATCATCAAGCACTCCACAATTACACCGTGAGAGTTTCATGAGGGAAGATTGATTCAATGAAGTGATCGAATCTCATCTCAGCAAAAGGGTGCTTGGAAGATTACAGAAGGAGTTGGTGGAATTGATCCCAGAAGTGGGATGTGTTTCACCCTTGGAAACATTCAGAGTCCGAGTGGGAGTTTCTCATTTATCCTCGTTTATAGTAATCGGGTTATCCTTAAGAATACCAAGCATGACACTCTCCAGGAACTTTCCGTTATATGGGTTATCCACCCTCAGCTTTCTTTACAAAACTGGGTCTAATGGGGAATAAATTGTATTTAGCTGAATGATCGAGTTATCCTTAAGAATATCACATATGATGTTCTTCCAGGAACTTCTCGTTAAAATTAAAAAATAGTTTAGACTCGTATACCTATTAGAGTATTGAAAAGCAGTTTATACTCGTATACTCTTCGGAGTGTCGGAAGGAGCAGTTTTACTCTTATACTTGTCGGAGTCTTCATTCGACTTAATTTAGCGTTATAACGTCGGCTTCAATCAAGGTTTGAATGCTATTCTTAAGAGCGAAGCAAGCATTGATGGGATGAAGGATCCTCCTGTGGTACGCACAGTACTTTGGATCCGAAGTATTATCAGCTTCCTCCTGATTTGCGATAGGTAGTAGCTTGATCTTATTGTTTTCAAGGAGGGATTCAAAAATTGCTGGAACGTCTTCGTTCTTAAAAGAGTACTCTTTTTGGAGTCTCGAATCCAAAGTTTTTTGTTGTATTCGGGGTTGTTATTGTGACATCTGATTAACATCAACAACTGCTACAGGTGCCTTTCCCTTACCACGGGAGACAAAGCTTGAGTTCAGAGGGTTAGTCGTCGGTTGGTTTCTCTCAGCTTTCTTCCTTCTGAGGAAGCGTTCGGCCCGTTCTCCGTGTATCTTTAACTCTTTCCAGGTGTTGGACGATGCTACTCCCATAACTTCCAACACATCCAAAGAGAGGTTGTTGTGACACGTTTGGAGGATGAAGTCCTCTGTGGTCGGATCTCGACAGTTCATCGCCTTATACCGAAAGTGCTTGGCAAAGTCGTCGACCGTCTCATCGTCTTCCTGTTTCTCATTGAAGAGCATCCTGATTGATACTTCGGTGTCATCATCAAAGAAATTGCCGAGGAACATGTCTTCCATGTCACCCCAGTTGCTAATACTCCCCGGCTTGAGACGGTGATACCAATCGAAAGCTGCTCCACGAAGAATGCCGACGAATGACCGTACCATCAGAGGTTCATTCCCAGAGATTATTTCTAAGTGAGACTTGAAGTATATTAAATGCTGAGCGGGGGAACCCTTTCCATCAAACAGCGTGATGTTGATCAAATTAAACTTTACCGGATACAGGATTGATTCCCACTCTCTCGGGTATGGACAAGGTATTCCGGACTTCTTTATTTCTTGAGCACTCATCAATACGTTGATTTTGCTCTCCAAATCCCTCATCTTCTTATCTTCGCTCGTATCTTTCTTCGAGCGATTCCGAGGAGAAGTGACGTGGTCCTCCTTCGTATTGTTATCATCCGAGGGACCACCCCTAATATCGTTGTCAACGAGAGGGGTGTCCATGTTAGCATTCTTATCTGCTTCTCGATCGCTATCAGCTTGGTTAGGATTATTGCGACGACTGGACTCTTCCTGCTGGTTCATCAGCGCCGCAATTTGTTGGCTGTGCATGTCTCTCATCTCCTGCATAGCCATCTCCATTTCAAAATTGAAATTCTCTTTCTTCTTGGTTAGAGCATCCTCGAGAATTTTAGCCATCTGCTCTATGTTGATCATAAATGATTCATAAGATTATCCCGTGCTTGATGTTGTATCATCAGAAGCCATTGCAGAACAGGCGTCTGACATTTCATCATCTGAGGGTAGTCCTTTTTGCATTCTTTGGTAATCCCTCTGTCTAATGGTTCCCGGTCGCAATCGGGTCATACGCTGGGATACCACTGAGAAATGACAAGGACTAAAGTCTCATCGACTTCCCTTTACCGGTCATGTTAACGGACACTTTAGGAAATTCATCGTCTTGAAGGGCAGGTCTCTTTCTACGGAAACGCCTTGGTTTGAACTCGGATGTTCTGGTGGAGATTCTTTCAAACATTGAAACTCTCTCCAGGGCGGCCTTGGAACAGCAACATTCTAACAACACTTTCTTGATAATTTTGGAACACAGACAATGTGAGTCTGGTTCTCAGTTATTCCTTCTCCGAGACTTATTCGTACCCCCAGTCCGATAGTAAAACTCATCGGTCTGATGACTGGAGCAATCCATCGTGTGTTGGGACGACCCTCCAGGTATAACGTTGTCATCAGATGAGTACATTTTCCTCTGGGAATTCAACGCTTTGTTAGCGTCTTTAGGAGTCACATGTTTGAGGCTACGTTTTTGTGAGCGTAGGACCTCAACAGGCTCCTGAACTTTGACACGCAATCCAATGCGGTTAGTTATAAGGATTTTCCCATCATGCACTCTCTTCCACTGCTTAGGAGAATGATTACGACCCCCAACCTAATACACCATTCGAGATTCTTTCAACGGGCCCAAGCGCTATTTGACCGGAGTCTTGCCTCGATTCGCGTGTGAAGGGCCGAGACGATCTGTGATCTTCATCTTAAATTGGGATAAATCCACACTACCGTAGGACTCCACCGGAGATGTCTAATTTGTCAGGATAGTAATAGGGTGTCACACCCCGCTTCCCAAAATACCCAGGAATCGGAACGTGAACAAGCCCGCGACGTATTAGACTGAGCAGAGATAAGTGCTAGACCTCTTCTTCTCAATCTAATACGCTAAGCGTCAAAATAAAACAATGCGAAGTCACAGGTCCCCGATCACAATCAACAAGAATATAATGAACAACACAGAATAAAATAATACATATCACAAATGAATATTCATCCCAGACATAATATTCGGGTCAACATGCCCTTATACAAAACTATCTGAATGAAATATTGGTGAATATAAAAATACACTGATCAAAAGGAAATGAAAGTGCTACAAAACAAACTGAAAGGAATGGCTAAGCTTCGGCTTCTTATTCTGCTACGTCTACAAGGCACTCATGCTGAGAATCCTCTGGCTCCTGGCGATCTCCCAGCTGGACCTGTTCTTCATCTAAGTCTGAAATACACCAAAGAAAATTTGTGTACGTCAGCGTGTATGGCACACGGCAAGACCCGACCCCACAAATAAAATAGAGCGAATGGAAATCCAATGTGAAAAACGATACGATAACAGAAACGACAAAAGAACGTGCAACTGGTAATCCAACAAAATCACATGCAATCCACTACCAAAACATGATAATCATAAGAATCTGTAAATCAATCGGGTAACGAAAATATGCAGCTAGCGATCAGAATAATCATCCAAGTAATAAGGTCATACAACTAGATGGAATTAATATTTAAAAATCTACAACTCGAGACGTAGTACGTCGAGCGAAATAATCCAAACAAGGAAACCCTCATGTATATACCATATGTCTCGAATTGTAGATAATTAAATATTAGTCCCGATCTATGTATGGAAAGAAATACAACTGATCCACGTCTCACAAGAATCCATAAATCCTAACCAAAGTGACGACACCGATTCACCTTGACTCAACAAACCAACCACAGTGGCGACACCGATCCACTGATAACAAGTCATGTAACTAGTCATCCTATAACAGGTCACCGGGTTCATATCTCACACAGAGTCAACGCTCATATCATCGGATAACTGACTGTTCACATATCCCCTACGTACATCCAATCAAATAAATTCAGAAACCAAAGCAGTGACACCGATCTACTTTGATCCAACCAACAAACCACAGTGGCGACACCAATCCACTGTGACTCAACAAACCAACCCCAGTGGCGACACCGATCCACTGGTACGAACCCAGAAGATATATCAACAGTCTTATCCGATTACATGAACATGGACTTTCCTACCCCAACTCATCTTGCTTTTCTAAGTCAACAATACACTGGTATCTAGGTCTTGTACACGACACACTAGGCAACTAAGGACATGAACTATTAACGGTTCTCAATAAAACAAGAAATAATAAATAAATACAACTAATCTTATGCAAATCATATGATGAACATGACTATATAAGCTAGCGATGAAGTCAGGTGTGCATATATGACATGAGTGAGTATAAATAAGAGTGTCAACATGTCGGTGTCAAAGTACGTGAAACGTCGTGTTCTACAACTATCAATCCACGGTCATAATACAAAAATAATCTTTTTCCAAAATAACTCCTTTAAAAACATTTATCACTCTAAAATAATTTCCTTCCACGACAAAAATTCTAAAAATATTATAATTAATCTAAAATAATTCTGTTACCCAAAATAAATTCTTTAATTTATTATATTTGTCATGAAAATACTATTCATCACATAATTACTATTTATTTAATATTTTCATCAAACCCACGCAGATAATAACAATTATAAATTAACATAAACAGATAATTCACCAATTCATCAACAAGCCCACACAGATAATCGCAATATACTAGTTATAACTAATCATATCACAGCACAGATAATTCGCAACAGCTCCAGAAATTGAATTGACGAGTTAAAGGGAAGTGGGATCTTGCACATAAATAATCTACGACAAATATAAGAATTGGAAAGAAACTAAACAAGGATCGGGATCTTGCCTGCGAGGCCAATGGGGCCTGTCGACGATGTAGCGGCGCCGATGCGGGTGTTGCCCGACGGATCTGAAGGGAGGGCAGCGGTTCGGCTAGTTCGAGATGATGATTAGATCTGAGGCTTGGAGGGGGCTGTTGTGACGTGGTCGACGCGGCGAGAGGCAGCGACTGTGGCGGGAGAGAGCGGAGAGCCGGACCGCGGGGTGGTGCTAGCGCGGAAGAGGCGGTCGAGTGGCATGCGGTCGGGACGCGCGGCGACGAGGCGGAGGAGGCCGACGCGAGCGGCGGAGGGCAGCGTGGGGTCGAGCGGCGAAGGAGGAGGATGGTTTGAGGATCATGGCGGCGGATCTGGTTTGGGGAAGAAACAAAGGAGAGAGAGGAGAAAACAATTATATAGTATATATATATATATATATATAGTATAATATATATATATATATATATATATATATATATATAATATATATTATATATAATATTATATATATTATATATATATATATATTATATATATATATAATATATAATATATAATATTTTAGGGTTAGGGTTTAAACGAGAAATAATTAAAATAAAATAATTACGGGTACTTAAAATTAATCTAATTACAGAAAAATTATCTACAAATGAAAACGTACATGTTGTGCTAATACAACAGTTGATACGAAATAGTCAAAAAATACCCATATTGTACAATTAAACGGAAATAATTAAATAATAAAATATATTTACTTATATTTAAAATCAAATAATTATGGGATAATTATATACACAGTAAAACGTACTAGTTATACTAATACGACAGATATTATGTAACAGTTAAAATAATACAACAAATTATACCAAAAATACGTAATTAATAATACAAAGTATTATACGAAATAATACATAATAATATTAATAATACAACATATTATTTAAAATAATACGTAATATTACTGATAACATAACAAATTAAATCTAGAAAATTTTACTGCACGAAATAAATTTATAAATATCAAAATCATTTAAATAAATATATAATCAGATTTTTAAATCATAGAAAATTGTAGAAAATCAAGAAAAATACAAATACTCTTTTAAAAATCATAATTAAATATTTTAAAATACCAGAAAATTACTTTAACTAGTATCAAAATTTCATGGTCTTTACATAGGGGTTGTCGGAGACTCGGACGGGACTACAGGAAGTGAATCAACAGCGAAACGGATTGAACCAGGCTGATTTTTGCTCGAACCACCTTTTGGTGGCTCGGCCTTGGCCGAGCCAGCTGTATGCATCAAAAATTACCTATAGGTCCCCGCACATGGCTCGAGATAGAGAAAAGATAATGAACGTTGCTATTCGAGTCACAGAAGCTCATTTGACGATGACAAACGCATGAAGTGAGTCGACGGACCGTGTGAAACAACGGAACTTCAGAATAACCAAACACGAACTGATCAGGAGCTGCGTGTTGCTTAAAAAAGATCAAGCGCCCCTCAGGTCCTATTTACTCCACATGTGATTCAATCATGGAAGCTTGTAGATCTCCTCGTCGGCTTTCCAACGCACTTTGAATCACGTAATTCCGAGTTCGGATAACAAAAATGCGGCGGAAACGGACAAAGCGCGTGAAACTACGTTTCGGGCCTCGCTGAGACACCCAATGGTTTCTCAGACATGGCCGAGACACTCACAAGTGTCTCGGCCACGCCGGGACACCCACGGGTGTCCGCAGACCCGAAAAACTGAATTTCGGCAGTTTAAAGCTATTTTTTGATCGTTAACCGCCTGGATTTGTTTCAACTGATAGAATATCATCCAAGAACGTGGTTAAGTAATTATAACTAAATATAAGATCGAATTGATCATTCTTATCCGAAAACAAGGGTCCCTAAGTCTATAAATACAGCCCTAGGGGCTTTATTTTTTTTGATCTGGAATTCTCGAGCGTCGGCGAAGCCCTGTTGAATTGAGGACTGAAGAGCCACAGATTTTAGAGAGGAGGAGGAGACTTCAACGAACTCTTCAGCATAAAGAAGAGGAGTTCGTCAGATCTGCAGCTCGGTTCTTTGCCTTGAGATTGCCCCGTTGTGGTGATATTGAGAAGAGTGATTATCTCGCTGTTGCTGAGATAATTGCTTTGGTTTCTTGATTCCTTCGCGAATGAACGAAGCTCCGTATCTAATTTGATCGTTTGGTGGTCTACGGATACTAATGTGCCTGTCACAAGCCAAGATCCCATGCAAGCAGTTGGTGATAAGTACCCGTTGTGCTGTTTGATGAGAGTTGTACTTTTTTGTTTTCATTATATAAATATCTTATAAAAAGACTAACTTTTATTTTCATTGTAACGTTTGAAGTTGTAATAAACACAGCAATGAACAAATCGACTTTCTTCCCAAACAAGCTGGCGATCACAATGGGAGCCAACAGTCTAACTGCTAAGGTTATCGTGCCGCAGCCAACGATCAAGATCCTGATGAACGAAGAGGTCGAATACGAATCCAACCAGCAGAAGTTCAAGGAGTACCTCTCTTCCTCCTCCTCTAGATCCGCCTCTCCTCGCAAACGCAGGAAGATCTCCTCCTCCAGGAAAATCCGCTGGTCTTCAGATCTGAAGACCCAAGAAGACGATCTCTCCATCGCTACTACTGTAGTTGTACCTCGTGATGACCCAACAACATTCGATGAAGCCAAAGCCACAGATCCGAACACCTTATCAAAGAGGGCTCGTCAGAGGCACCGCCAACGTCTCGCCCGCCAATTGGCTAAGGCTTTAGAGCAAGTGGACGGACTCCGTTACCAAGTGGATTTAGAGTTTAGAAAGCATCAAGTGGCTAAGCCATCTCCATAGCAAGCTTCGAGAATCTCCTCCCAACTACCTACTAACAAATGGGTTTGTGTCAAATGAAACCGTTCCACTCTTGAGGAGCATATTCAGAAGCGTCACGCACTTCTTGCGCATGCCTAGATCCTTGTGCGAAAAGCACAAGAAATACAAAAGGAAGAGGCAGTTAAGAGATCACCGAGATCCAAACAAATTTGGATGCCAAATGCCAAATCAACGCCTATGGCAAAAGCAAGCGACGTTGCTCCCCAGCCTTCGTCAACTTTGGATCCCGCTCCTTCTGCCACCATACCTTCGGTAAAACCCTACGACGACATGGACCTTTCCAAATTTAGAATTCCGTTGAAGGATCGCCTGAGTCCTTTACACGAAGATCAAGGCAAAGCGCCTGTTAAGGAACACTTGGGACCGTTAAAGGAACCCCGAGCAACCATCCAGATTGGGGGTCGTACGCGACCTCCTAACAAGTTGATTCCCATAACTACCTACGTGGGGGTGCCTGCACAAAACCAGGAGCCCGTTAAAATTTTACCCTCACACGAGTATGATTCCAAACGTGTGACTCCTGCTAAAGCCAATAAAGCACTACCTATTCAGAAGAAGACGCGTCGAACAAATAACAACGGTACACCTGAGGAACAAACCCACCAGCCGATAGGTTGCTCTGACCTCAACGTCGATGAGTTGTACTATCGGGCTGGGGGTACGAATAAATCTTAAAAGAGAAGTACCCGAGAAGCGGACTTTCACTGTCTGTGTACCGAACTTATCAGGGCTGTATTATCAGTGTATAGCTGCCCTAAGACCGCTCCACAGAGGGTCTCAGTATTTGAAAGGATCTCCACCAGAACGTCCAAGTCCAAGCCAAGGCATTTCTATAGAAAAGATCAGCTGCGCAAGATGATGAACTCCCAAAGGTCACCATTAATATGGTCGATAAGGAGAAGTCAACGCGAAGTTTCAATCCTCGATAATTTTCAGACATATCCCAACGTATAACTCGGTTACACGCGAGAACTACTAGGCGTAGGGACTATCTGAGGATGAATAGCGGATTATCCTCGGATGATAAAGCATCAGATGCGAACTCTACCATCATTTTTGACAATACGGTATCCAGCATAGGACAATCTCGCGAGGCGTTTATGGTTAATACCGAGCAAATGACCAAAATCATCGAGGACGCTTTGGCTAAGAAAAAAGAGAACTTTAAGTTAGAATTGGAAATGGCCATGATACGGATGAAGGAAGAGCATGACCAACAAATTCGGGCTCTGTCCAATTAATTCGATGAATCCAGTCATCGCAATGATGCTAACTGAGCAGGTAGCGATTCGGATGAGGATGAACATCTCAATGTTGATAACTCTCCCATTGACCAGAAAGCTGGGGGTGGCCTTACTAAAGACAACAACACTGGGGGTGATCCCACCGAAGATGATAATGCTGGGGGTGGCCGCATTGTTCCTCTCATAAATCGTTCAAAGCATGATACAGACGAGGACGAAAAGATAAAAGACCTCGAGAGCAAAATTAACGCTCTAATGTCTGCTCGATAGGTGAAAAGGACCGGCATTCCGTATCCTTACCCGAGAGAGTGGGAGTCGATCCCGTATCCGGCCAAGTTTAACTTGATCAACTTCACGCTGTTTGACGGGAAGGGCTCCCCTACTCAACATCTGATCTACTTCAAGTCCCACTTGGGCATGATCTCCAGCAATAAAGTCTTGATGGTTCGGTCATTCATCGACACCCTTCGCGGGCCTGCCTTCGATTAGTACCGCTGTCTCAAGCCTGGAAGTATCAACAGTTGGGATGATATGGAGAGCTCATTCCTCGGTAATTTCTTTGACGATGATGCCGAGATATCCATCAGGACACTCTTTGAGGAGAAACAGGAAGACGAAGAGACGGTCGACGACTTCATCTAACGTTTCCGGAATAAGGTGATGAACTGCCGAGATCCGATCACGGAGGACTTCATCCTCCAAACATGTCATAACAACCTATCTATTAAGATATTAGAAGTTATGGGAGTTGCACTATCTAACACATGGAAAGAGTTGAAGACGCACGGAGAGTAGACCGAACGCTTCCTCAGAAGGAAGAAAGCCGAGAGAAGCCAACCAACGACTAACTCTCCGAACTCAAGCTTCGTCTCCCGTGGTAAAGGGAAGACACCTGCAGCAGTCGTTGACGTTAATCAGACGTCGCAATAGCAGCCCCGAAGACAGCATAAGACTTTGGGTCTGAGACTCCAAAAAGAGTACTCCTTCAAGGATGAAGATGTTCCAGCCATATTCGAATCCCTCCTTGAGAACAACAAGATCAAGCTACCACCTATCGTAAATCAGGAAGAAGCTAACAATACTGTGGATCCAAAGTACTGTGCGTACCACAGGAGGATCATTCATCCCACCAAGGATTGCTTCATTCTCAAGAATAGTATCCAAACCTTGGTTGAAGCCGGCGTCATAACGCTCAATTAAGTCGAATGAAGACTCTGACAAATATAAGAGTATAAACTGCTCCTTTCGACACTCTGATGAGTATATGAGTATAAACTGCTTCTTAATCCTCCAATCGGTATATGAGGTTAAATTGTTCCCCGGTACTCTAATAGGTATATGAGTCTAAACTATTTCCTACCTTCGACGAAAAATTCCTGGAGAATTTTATACATAATATTCTTAAGGATAACTTGATCACGCAACTGAATTCAATATTAAACCCAGTCTTGTAAGAAGCTGCGGGTGGATGATCCATGTAACGGAAAGTTCCCGAAAGAATTGTGTATAGTGTATTCTTAGGGATAACCCGGTCACTACAAGAAGATCAGGAATAAGAAACTCCCACTCAAACTCCCGCTACATCTGTACACTCAACACTCTCATTGTTAGAGTCCAGACTTAGTACTCAGAATTTTAATCTTCTATTTATTGACAATTGTCAAACCCCTCCATGTTAGGTATTTGTCACTTAACACTAGGAACCCCCTTTGAGTAATTTGTACGAATTAACACTCCCTCTGTAATTTGTACTCTCACTCTCACTGTTCATTTGGTCAAACATTCCTGTAAGTAGGATCACAACCAAAGTCAAAATCTCCTTTCGATTCCTTCCATGAACGAGAGGTCCACTTTCGAATTGAATGATCAAACATTCCTACAGTTAGGATCACCTCAAACTCCTGCTTAGTCAAACCTTCCTATAGTTAGGGCCAAAACCACAATTCACTCTCGATAAACAAAAAATTTACCTTTAGTTCGGTAATCAAAACTTCCGACAGTTAGGATTATCCGAATCTTTTCGATTCTCGGAGTGGAGATCCCACTCTTAATTTCACTCTTCAGATTCTTAAGGTGGAGATCCCACTTCGAGTTTTCTTTGCAACTGGAGATAGAGTATAAAATTCTTCCTCTTCGATTTTGGGAGATAGAATATAAAATTCTTCCTCTCTCATTTCGGGTTCGTCTTTACCCTAAGAGAAGACATCATCCTTCAACTCCATAATCCGTGCCTCACATGTACGGTGAATTTTATCCCGAATCCTAAGTAGGGATAAGTTAGCGCCTAACACGCGTTGCCGGTTTAGTCTTTCACCGATTGAAGAAGACATCAGAATCCAAGTCTGGGGAATTTTATCCCGGAGCCTAAGTAGGGATAAGTCAGCGCCTAACACACGTTGCCGGTTAGTCTTTAACCGTAAAAAGGACAAAAGCCCACATATTCGATATTGTGGTAGATTGTTATTAATAACACCATAATCCGTGCCTCATACGTATGGAAAATTTTATCCCGAATCCTAAGTAGGGATAAGTCAGCGCCTAACATGCGTTGCCAGTTTAGTCTTTCACCGATTGAAGAAGATGCCAGAATCCAAGTCTGGGGAATTTTATCCCGAAACCTAAGTAGGGATAGATCACCGCCTAACACGCGTTGCCAGTTAGTCTTTAACTGTAAAAAGGACAAAAGCTCACATATTCGACATTGTGACAGGTTGTTATTAATAACACCATAATCCATGCCTCACACGTATGGGGAATTTTATCTTGAATCCTAAGTAGGGATAAGTCAGCGCTTAACACGCGTTACCGATTTAGTCTTTCACCGATTGAAAAAGACACCAGAATCCAAGTCTGGGGAATTTTATCCCGAAGCCTAAGTAGGGATAAGTCAGCGTCTAACACGCGTTACGGATTAGTCTTTAACCGTAAAAAGAACAAAAGCCCACATATTTGATATTGTGGCAGGTTATTATTAATAACACCATAATCCGTGCCTCACACGTACGGGGAATTTTATCCTGAATCCTAAGTAGGGATATGTCAGCGCCTAACATGCATTACCGATTTAGTCTTTTACCGATTGAAGAAGACACCAGAATCCAAGTCTGGGAACTTATATCCTGAATCCTAAGAAGGGATAAGTCAACGCCTAACACGCGTTGCCGGGTAGTCTATTCCCGTAAGAAAGACGAAATATACATATTCAATATCGTAGCACTAAAAAAGTTAACTCTTTTAGCATAACGTTACATGCGGAACGGACTCAAACAATCTGCATGAAACAATCTGCATGCTACCCCGACTCAAACGGTAATCGGTAAAGGCACATCAAATCCGTTGATGGTTGAGGATTTACCAAAAATCTTAAGTCTGCATCTGATACATGCGGCCGGGTAGTCTATTCCCATGAGAAAGATGAAGTCTACGAATTCAATATCGTAGCACTAAAAGAATTAACTCTTTTAGCATAACGTTACATGCAGAATGGACTCAAACAATCCGCATGCTAGCCCGACTCAAACGGTAGTCAATAAAGACTCATCAAACCCGTTGATGGCTGAGGGTTTACCAAAAATCCTATACATGTGAGAGTCATTGACGCACCAGCTTTATTAGTTGGTCTCGTGACTTGAGCATCCAACAACTTTAGGATAAGATCCATACCTACAGATGAATCAGCTTTAATAGTTGGTCCTGCAACCTCAACACTTGAGACTACAACGTGTTGTGATGAAAAGTTAATGGCAGGAGATCCGAAACCCTAAGGTAAACACCGGTCAACACGTAAATCTAGGTCAACGCCAGTTAACGTGTTGTAATGAAAAGTCAACATCGGGTGATCCGAAACCCTAGGTTAAAGCCGGTCAACGCGTAACCCTAGGTCAATGCCAGTCAACGCGTTGCATTAAAAAGTCAACACCGGACGATCCGAAATCCTAGGTTAACGCCGATCAACGTGTAATCCTAGGTCAATGCCAGTCCATGCGTTGCAATGAAAAGTCAACATCGGGCGATTCGAAACCCTAGGTTAACGCCGGTCAACGCGTAACCCTAGGTCAATGCTAGTCAACACGTTGTGATGAAAGTCAACGTAAGTCAATATATATTGTGACAGAGATAGTCAGTTCTAAGTCAACTCAATGACACGAGCTAAAATCAACTCACCAGTTTTGATTCAAGACTTTGACGATGGCCAAACGATAAACGCAGCACCGGGAGAACTTCAACTATTCGTCAAAATATCGAATAGACTAAAAATCAAAGGAGTCAAGAATCAAAGCTAACTACAGGTCCTTTTATACCGACTGAAGGTTGGACCGATCATATCCAAAGTATTTCAGGCTCATCTATAAAAGAAACGAGACTGAAATACTTTGGAGAGGGTATCTGTAGGCGTAAAAAATTACCTATAGGTCCCCACACGCGGCTCAAGACAGAGAGAAGACGATGAACATTGCTATTCAAGTCACATAAGCTCATTTGACGATGACAAATGCATGAAGTGAGTCAACGGACCGTGTGAAACAACGGAACTTCAGAATAACCAAACACGAACTGATCGGGAGCTACGCGTCGCTTACAAAAAATGAAGTGCCCCTCAGGTCCCGTTTACTCCATATGTGATTCAATTCATGGAAGCTCGTAGATGTTGGACCCTAGAGGGGGGAGGGGGGGGGGGGGATTAATAAAAAATGAGACAAGCAACAAACCACAAAATGAACAACTATAATAAATGAGATAGAGTTAGAAATCGTTATCCAAGTGACGCGCGATGTGTTAACGAGGTTCGGCCCACTGACCTACGTCCCCGCTCCTCACTCTTGAGGAGAATCCACTACACAACCCGGTTTAGAAGCCGAAACTTCTTCTACACAACGATCTCCACAATATCTCACAACTACACAGTTGATCACCACAAGATGTAACTCCCACATAGTTGATCTCCACAAGATCAAGCTCATAACGTATAGTAGTAATGGTGTAACAACTCTCTCTTTACAATGTTCCTATAGCAAGGAGAAAGATTACACAGAAGCTGGGATGTGAGTTTGAGAACAGAGAACATGTTTGAAAGTTTAGGGCTCTTTTGAAAACAGTAAATAGGTTTGTAGGATATTTCAAAATGGACAAGAGCACTTGAGAGAGGAGGGGTATGAGAGTTTATATAAGAAAAGGATCAGCTGCTAAAACCCATACCCAGATCCCCTAAAACCCGTAAGAAATTATTTGCAAATCTGTACCGTAAAAAGTCCGTTGGGTTAAGCGGCGGTGGATCGTGAAAATCTCGCGCGGTCGCCCGTGGCGGTCGACCGCGAACTGACACAAGCTGACACTGTTTATAAAACCTATTTTTGACTCTTTAAAAAATCTGTAAAAATATTTAGATAACTTCCAAAAATTGTGTAACTTTGTAAATTATTTTTGACATTAAAAACAAACTGTTTGGAAAAGGAAATTTACGAAAAGGTCCTCATACTTGTGAAAAATAATATTTTGTCAAAACGCTCAAAAATATAAGTATGAAAACGTGTGTGTGATATCCCAATAGCTTCAAATAAAATCTAAGCTACTTGCCTACATTCTAGCATTAGAGAGAAAAGAAAAATTAGCTAATATCCTCACATAGAATTACAATTCTTTGAGTCTTGATATAACTTGAGTTGATGAAACTTCTCATTGTATTTATTGTTCTTGATTAAACAATGCTTCATCACTATGCATCCTCCTCCTTTGGATATCATCGTTGTAGCTCATATTTCATCCAATCCTCCATGCATGATACTAACAAGCTTGATATATATATATATATATATATATATTAACTACAATATCACTCAACAAGCAATTAGTACCGATAATGGTAGTTGTAAAACATCATCAAAACATAAGGGCTAATGAACTCCCTCTTTTTAATGATGAGAACCAACCATTATATAGGAGCAAAATAAATATAGCTTATAGATAGTAGCTCCCCCTATCTATGAGCTTCCCCTTACTATGTGCAAAAATAAGGAGATTTTTCTCCCCCTTTATCACCATCAAAATGGGGTAAAAAAATATAAACAAAAAAATGCATGTGAAATGCAACTAAGCAAGCAAGCAAGTAGAACTTTCAAATAGTGCATAAACCAAAACCATTTCTTATGCGACAAAAATTATCCTCACTAAGAGGCTTGGTAAAAATGTCTGCTAATTGAGATTTTGTGCCAACAAACACAATGGATACATCTTGCCTCTCTACATGCCGTGTACGAAATGATGGCGCACATTAATATGCTTGGTTCTAGAATGCAAAACCGAATTTTTTAAAATATTAATAACACTAGTGTTATCACAAAAGATTTTTATATTTTGAAAAATCAAATGATAGTCAACTAAACTTTGTTTCATCCACAAAACTTGGGCACAACATAAGTCAGTGACAATGTATTCCGCTTCTGTAGTGGACAAGACAACACAATTTTGTTTCTTAGAAGCCCAAGAGACAATAGAGTTACCCAAGAATTAACATGTACCACTCGTACTCTTGCGATCTACCTTACAACCGGCAAAGTCGGCATCACAAAAACCATATGGATCAAAAGAGATGCTTTTTGGGTAAAATAAACCAAGATCAATTGTTCCATGAACATATTTAATAATTCTCTTAACCGCAATCAAATGAGATGCTTTAGGAGAACCTTGAAAACGTGCACATGCACACACACTAAATATGATATCGGGTCTACTAGCGGTGAGATAAAGAAGACTACCTATCATACATCGGCATAGTTTTTGGTCCACATCCTCACCACTATCATCCGTATCAACCTTGACACTTGTACTCATGGGAGTTGGTGCATGCTTAGAATTCTCCAAATTGAATTTCTTCACCAATTCTCTAGCATACTTGCTTTGAGAAATGAATATCCCATCCTTAGTTTGCTTGACTTGGAGCCCGAGAAAGAATGTGAGCTCTCCCATCATGCTCATTTCAAAATGATCTTGCATAACTTTACAAAAATCCTTGCATAGAGATTCATTAGTAGCATAAAAAATAATATCATCAACATATATTTGAACTAAAATAAAATCATTTTTCCTTTTTCTCACAAAAAGAATATTATCAATTTTTTCTTTAGAAAAACCATTTTTAAAAAGAAAACTAGAGAGGCGAGCATACCAAGCTCTAGGAGCTTGTTTCAACCCATATAAAGCTTTTTGAACCCGGTAAACATGATTAGGAAATGCATGATCCATAAAACCGGGGGGTTGCTCAACATATACTTCCTCTTCTATAAAACCATTTAAAAAAACACTTTTAACATTCATTTGAAACAATTTGAAATCTTTAAAGCTTGCAAATGGCAAAAATATCCTAATTGATTCTAACATTGTAACCGGTGCAAAGGTTTCATCATAGTCTATGCCCTCCTCTTGATTGTATCCTTGGGCAACCAAACGAACTTTATTTCTAGTAACAATGCCATGTTCATCAAGTTTGTTTCTAAAAATCCATTTTGTTCCAATTATACTAGCATTGTTAGGTCTAGGAACTAGTTTCCAACATCATTTCTTTAAAAATTGTTTAGTTCATCATGTATAGCTAAAATCCAAAATTTATCATTTAAAGCATCATTAATCTTCTTAGGTTCTAATTGAGATAGAAAGGTAACATTACCACACTCACTCAAAGTCTTTGAGCGAGTTAGAACCCCTTGTGAAGGATTCCTAATGATTTGCTCCTTTGGATGATTTGGTACAAATTTTCATGCTATGGGGAGTTCTTCTTGTTCTTGCTCTTGTATGTTATTGCTATCCCCATCCTTTTGAGCATCTATTGAGGGTGTTTTATTTATTTGCAAAAATTCTAATCCTCCCTCAACATCATCATCATCATCATCTTTTCTAGGCAAACCAACTTGTAAACAAATATTAGTCTTATCAAAAGTAATGTTTATAGATTCTTCAACAACAAGAGTTCGTTTGTTGAAAACCCTATAAGCCTTACTTCGAGGTGCATATCCTAAGAAAATGTTAATATCAATTTTAGAATCAAATTTATCATGGTGATCTTTTGTGTTTAACATAAAACATTTACAACCAAAGATACGAAAATATCCAATAAAATGAGTTTTGCCATAAAATAATTCATAAGGAGTTTTCTTAAGCTTTGGTCTAATCAAAACACGATTTAAAATATGGCAAACCGTATTGACGGCTTTCGCCCAAAAATACTTAGGCAAATCAAAAGAATTTAACATAGTTCGTGCCATCTCTTGTATGATGTGATTTTTCCGTTTAACAACACCATTTTGTTATGGTATTCTTGGAGCGGAAAACACATAAGTTATACCACGATGCGCACAAAAATCATAAAAAGAGATATTTTGAAATTCACCACCATGATCACTTCTTATTTTAACAACTTTTAAATCTTTTTTATTTTCAATTCTTTTAACATGATTCAAAAATTCTTCAAAACATTCATCTTTACTTGCAAGAAAGATTGTCCATGTAAAACAAAAAAAAATCATCAATGATAACAAAAACATAGTGTTTGCCTCCAAAAGAGGTAACACGCATAGGACCAAATAAAACATAGTGTTTGCCTCCAAAAGAGGTAACACGCATAGGACCAAATAAATCAAGATGAAGTAATTACAAGGGTTTAGAAGTTGATACCTCAGGACCAAATAAATCAAGATGAAGTAATTACAAGGGTTTAGAAGTTGATACCTCATTGATGGATTTGAAGTTAGACTTAGTTTGTTTACCTTTAGCACAATCTTCACATATTGTATCTTTGATGAAATACAAGTTTGGTAACCCTTTCACAAGATTCCTCTTGGACAATTTAGATATCAATTCTATGTTCGTATGTCCAAGCCTCTTATGCCAAATTCAAGGGTTTTCATCAACCGCCGCAAAGCACTTGACATCTTGATCTACTAGTTCATTCATCTCAAAAATGTAAACATTAGATTTTCTATTAGCAACAAAAATAGTTTTTCTATTTAAGCTAACAATATATTTGTCCGGTTTAAAAGAAATATCAAAACCTTTATCACTCAATTGACTAATGCTAAGAAGATTATGAGTCAAGCCATTAACCAAATAAACATCTTCTATTACGGGAGAGGGTGTCTTACCAATACATTCAATACCAATGATTTTACCTTTCTCTCCACCATCGAAGGAGACACTACCTCCTTCAATCCTTGATAGGGTTGCAAATAGCCCTTGGTTGTACGTCATATGATGTGAGCAACCACTATCAAGGTACCATATCTCTCTACGTCGTGTTCGTGATGTTCCCTACAAAAGATGAATGTGTAGTAACTTTAGGTACCCAAATCTTGGGTCCTTGGTGGTTAGTAAGCTTGGCACCTTTGGGTACCCATGTCATTCCATAAAAATCATGGTTGTCTTTAATCCTACAATGAGTAGAAATAGGACCACGTTTCATGCAATATGTGCACACAAAATTTCTCTTGTGTGTAGAGGCGTGAGATCTATGAAATCTATTTCTCTCATGATGATGATAATTAGCATAAGCATGAGTAGGTCTTATCCTACCACTCTCAATTTCAAGTCTTTCAATCTTGGATCTTAATTGTTTGTTTTTAAAATCAAGTTCCCCTAGCAATTCATCTTTTAAAGCAAGAGAGGTTTGTAGTTGTTCTAGTTTAGCATCACAAGAAGCATGCAACTTTTTAAAGGAAGATTTTTTTAGCATCCTTTTAAATTCAATGTTTAATTCTTCTAATGCCGTAGCTAGATCACATTGCATATAAAAGGATTCACTTTCGGTGTCGGAAACTACATACCTCCTTTTCATAAGCCATGAAGCAAATGTTGGGATCATGAAGAGAAAACTTAGCTCCTTCTTCATTGCTATCTGAATCACTTGGTTCGGATTCCTCCCATCCGGCATACATGGCTTTCTTCTTCTTGTACTTCAAGTATTTTTCCTTGAGCTTGGGGCAATCTTTAGCGATATGACCCGGTTCATTGCATTCAAAGCACTTCCCTACATGTGAAGAAAATTTTTTGTTAGATCGGGAATTAAACTTCTTATTCATTTTAATGAGTCTAGAAATTCTTCTAGAGAGGTGAGCCACTTCTCTAGAAAAATCAACTTCACTCTCCGACGATGATGAAGAGTTATCACTAGCTCCTATGAGAGCTATGGTCTTCATTTTCGGTGATGGCTCCTCAACTTCCCATGGGGGCACTTCCTCCTTGTCCTTTCCCTTGAGCTTCTTCTCATGAACCTTAAGCTTGCCGATGAGGCCATCGAGAGCTAGAGTGGTAAGGTCATGAGCTTCCTCTATGGCCGTAGCTTTGGGTTCCCATACCGGAGTCAATGAACGAAGGATCTTATAGTTCGTCTCTTGTATAGTTAATTTCTTGTCAAGACCATACAATTCATTAGTAAAGCGAGAAAACATAGTATCAATGGATTCATTAGGAACCATTTTAAATAACTCATATTCATGCATAAGCCCACTAATCTTGGATTCCTTAACTTGGGGGAAAGACCACAAATTAAGGCGTTCATGACCTTTGCATTGAGATTGGCTTGGTGCCTTTCTCCATCGGTCATGTTCCCGACTTTGGGCTTTTCTATATATTTCTTCTCTATGAGTTCTAGAATGTTAAGATCAATACAACGAAGGTAAATCCTTATCCTAGCCTTCCAATAAGCAAAATTATTTTCGGTGAAAAGTAATGGTCTAGTGGTGGATTGTCCCTCTAACATATGCACATTCATTGAAACCTCCATAAGATCTTTTCTCTAAGGTGGTTAGACCAAAAACTAATATAGAGACCAAGCTCTGATACCAATTGTTGGACCCTATAGGGGGGTGATTAGGGTCTTAAGGCTATAATAGTGCAATAAAAAATAATACAAGCAACAAACCACAAAATGAACAACTATAATAAATGAGATAGAGTTATAAATCGTTATCCAAGTGACGCGCGATGTGTTAACGAGGTTCGGCCCGCTGACCTACGTCTTCGCTCCCCACTCTCGAGGAAAATCTACTACACAATCCGGTTTGGAAGCCGGAACTTCTTTTACATAATGATCTCCATAAGATCTCACAACTACATAGTTGATCACCACAAGATCTAACTCGCACACAGTTGATCTCCACAAGATTAAGCTCACAATAGTAGCAATGGTGTAACAACTCTCTCTTTACAATGTTCCTATAGCAAGGAGAAAGATTACATAGAAGCTGGGATGTGAGTTTAAAAATAGAGAATAGGTTTGAAAGTTTAGGGCTCTTTTGAAAACAGTAAACATGTTTGCAGGATATTTCAAAATGGACAAGAGCACTTGAGAGAGGAGGGGTATGAGAGTTTAAATAAGAAAAGGATCAACTGCTAAAACCCATACCCAGATCCCCTAAAACCCGTAAGAAATCATTTGTAAATTTGTACCGTAAAAAGTTCGTTGGGTTAAGCGGCGGTCGACCGTGAAAATCTCGCGGTCGACCACAAAAAAAAAAAGCCACTTTCGAAGCTTAGAATTTTCCAGAGACTTTTGCGGTCGACCGTGGGAAAATTCGAGCTGACGGTCGACCGTGACGATCGATCGCGAAAGTTTCTGCTGCCCACTAGGAAAAAGACACAGGCACGGTCGACCGTGATGGTCGACCGCGAACTGACACAAGCTGACACTGTTTATAAAACCTCTTTTTGACTCTTTAAAAATCTGTAAAAATATTTAGATGACTTCCAAAATTGTGTAACTTTGTAAATTGTTTTTGACATTGAAAACAAACTGTTTTGAAAAGGAAATTTACGAAAAGGTCATCATACTTGTGAAAAATGATATTTTGTCAAAACACTCAAAAATATAAGTATGAAAACGTGTGTGTGATATCCCAATAGCTTCAAATGAAATCTAAGCTACTTGCCTACATTCTAGCATTAGAGAGAAAAGAAAAACTAGCTAATATCCTCACATAGAATTATAATTCTTTGAGTCTTGATATAGCTTGATTTGATGAAGCTTCTCATTGTATTTATTGCTCTTGATTAAATAATGCTTTATCACTATGCCTCCTCCTCCTTAGGATATCATCGTTGTAGCTCATATTCCATCCAATCCTTCATGCATGGTACTAACAAGCCTGATATATATTAACTATAATATCACTCAACAAGCAATTAGTACCGATAATGGTGGTTGTAAAACATCATCAAAACATAAGGGCTAACAGTAGATCTCCTCGTCGGCTTTCCAACGCACTTTGAATCACACAATTCCGAGTTCGGACAATGAAAATATGACAGAAACGGACAGAGCACGTGAAACTACGTTCCGGGCCTCGCCGAGACACCCCTTGGTGTCTCGGCCAGGCCGAGACACTCACAAGTGTCTCGGTCACACCGAGACACCCACGGGTGTCCGTAGACCCAAAAATTTAAATTTTGGCACTTTAAAGCTGTTTTTCGATCGTTAACCGTCTGGATTTGTTTCAACTGATAGAATATCATCCAAGAATGTGGTTAAGTGGTTATAACTGAAGATAAGATCAAATCGATTATTCTTATCCAAAAATAGGGGTCCCTAAGCCTATAAATACAGTCCCAGTGCCTTTATTTTTCCAGATCTGGAATTCTCGAGCATCGGCGAAGCCCTGCTGAATTGAGGACTGAAGAGCCACAAATTTCAGAGAGAAGGAGGAGACTTCAGTGAATTCTTCAGCATAAAGAAGAGGAGTTCGTCAGATCTGCAACCTGGTTCTTTGCCTTGAGATTGCCCCGTTACAGTGATCTCGAGAAAAGTGATTATCTCGCTGTTGTCGAGATAATTGCTTCGGTTTTTTGATTCCTTTGAGAATCAACGAAGCTCTGGATCTGATCTGATCGTTTGGTGATCCATGGATACTAACGTCCCCATCACAGGCTAAGATCCTACCCAAGCAGCTGGCGATAAACCCCCATTGCGCTATTTGACGAGAGTTTTACTTTTTTTGTTTTCATTGTATAAAGGTCTTATGAAAAGACTAACTTTTGTTTCCATTGTAACGCTTAAAGTTGTAATGAACACAGCAATATACAAATTGACTTTCTCCCCAAACACCAGCAGGTGGTTTCCTCCGTTTTTTGGCGCCTTCGGGCACCGTTTGGGTTGTTTTTTATGCCAGTTTGGATTTTGGCTTCTAGACTTGGCGTGATTTTGGTGGCTTCTTGACCACCTCTTCTTGCTTCAGCTTTCACGCTTCTTGCATGAGAGCTCGCGCATGCACGAGTAACGCGTGACGTTTATGAATCTGTTCTTCAAGGGTTGAACGCATCCTTTTGACGCGGATTTATTCATTCGTCGTCGACTTGAAGGAATTGACTACTCGCTGTTGCGATGCTTGGTGCATTCTGGACTTTAGATCCACTTCATAGCGGATTCCATCAACCGGCTCCAAGGCTTTGGCCAGCTGGCACGCGAGGCATTGTTGCCTTCTCTGACGTGCTATTTTTGATAAAACGGGCATGTTATCAGCAGTTAATTCCTTACCCAAGGGGTTCAGATCTGCGGTTTCAGCTTATGCCGGCGGGGCGTTGCGAGCCACAAGTGCAGCAGTGGTGAGGAGATCTTCTTCTTGGACCTTTGAAGCCGAAGTCCAGCGAGCTTTCTTGGAGTAGGCCTTCTTGCACCTACGAGGAGAGGCAGATCTGGAGGAGGAGGATAAGTACTTCTCGTACTTCTGCTGGTCGAACTTGTATTTAACCTCTTCTTTAACCGGGATAAGGATCTTAGGTTGCGACACGTCAGCCTTCGCAGAAAGGCTGTCGGCTCCCACTGTGGTCGCCAGCGTGTTTGAGTGGAAAATTGATTTCTTTGATGAGTCCATTACTACTTTGAACGTATACAATAAACTCAAAAAATATAGCCTTTTTATAAGACTTTAAATCAAAAATTACAATTTTCTCTCAAACTACACACAATTGATATTTATCGCCTATTGCTTGTGCGGGATCGTTGCCGGTACCAGGGTTTATCCGTGGACCATCTACGGATCAGATCCGATGAGTAGAAGGATGGATAATCAATACTTTTACTTCACGAAAGAAGTAATCGCAGCAGCGGTAATCTCGACTAAGCGAGATCACGGCTCTTCTCGAGATTAAGACTAAGATTAAATTCGGAGGAATAGGAAGAACAAGTCTCAGATCTCTCAAACTCTCACTTTGTTGAAGAACTCTGCCAAGATCTGCTAACTCTCTGAAATTCGTGCTCTAATCTCCAATTCGACAGCACTTCGTCCTCTTGATTTCTAGATCCGAAGAAATGAGCACTCGAGCTCGTATTTATAGGCTTCGGTTGGGTGGTTTTTGGATAAAAATGAGGGATTCCTCCTTATCTTCAGTTGATAACTGATTAACCATAGTATCAGATTAGTTGGGACACTCAGGGGAACAAACAAATCCCGAGAGAATCCGCGAAAACCGAATAAAGTGTTTTTGGAGCGAAACTGGCCGAATCATCACCTGGTGGCTCGGCCATGACCGAGCCACTGGCCTGGCCGGGTCATTTTGACGCGACTCGGTCGCCAGGGGCTTTCTTGGTTTTTTAGGTTTTGACTTGTTTTATCGTTTACGTGTATTTCATTGTTTCGCTGACTAGTACACTTCATCGATTCGCTTTATGTTTTGCGTGAATGTGCGGATCGCTTGACGGTGGCCGATGAGCATACAGGCCATTCGGAGTTGGCTGATGAGCGCGCGGGCCGCTTAGAGCTGGCTGATGAGTGCGCGAGCCAATTGGAGGTGGCCAGTGAGCGCACGGGCTACTTAAAGGTGGCCGGTGAACACGCGGGCCACTTGGTTTGCTATTTTGGTGGCTGATTAGCATGCGGACCACTTGGTGGTGGCCGGTGAGCACACAGGCCACCTGGTGTTGGCCGTTCTGGTGGTTCGTCGCCACGTCATCAACGTTTCGCCGATTCGCTTCATGCGCTTGTCGGTATCAGATGATCCTCTTTGACTCGGACAATCTCCTTCGACTTGGATAATGGCGTTCATCGCCTTCTCTTTGTCTCGAGCTGTGTGCGGACACCTATAGGCATTTTTAGACGCCTACAGTGCATCATAACAAAACTTAGCAATATGGCCTTTTCGGCCGCAAATAGAATACTTGTAGGTTTTGTTATACATGTGTGCATAGTAAATAGGTTTCTTAGAAATATTTTCATGGGACTTTGCACACAAGTCCATAAACTTTTCATTGTTGGCAATACATGTATTTAATGTTGAATCTAAGGATGATATGCGTTTCTTTATTTGATTTAACTCATCATTTGAAATATATGCATTGTCACAAGAAGTAGAACAAACAAGACTATCCAATTTTTTTATTAGCCTCTACTTCTATCATGACATTATTCTTATCATGAGTCAAACATGTAATATCCAATCTTAATTTTTCATTGCATTCTTTAAGATTAATATTTTCATTTGCAATGAAATCAAACTTAGATACAAGGGACTCATGATAAGATTTTAATTGAACATGCTTGCTTTTTAGATCTTTAAAATTATGTTTCAATTTATTATGGTTATGCAATAATTTTTTGTATTCATGTGCGAGCTCATCATAAGTAAAATCATCATCGTTATTAGGCTCACATACCTCACTAGGGCAATCGCCTAGTGGCTGTATGCATGAAGATGAAGCTCCTTTTGGACTTGAAGTCGAATCCTCCAAATCTTATCGGATTGCCTCCAAGTCCCCTTGATATGTTTTAATAAATTTCCATAACGTATAAGCACTATCAAAAGAATCAAGTTTGTTAGCAAAAGATAAGTCAAATGCATCAATAAGAAATTCTAACAAAGACTTGTTCATAGCAAATAATCTAACATCATTATCACTCCACTTGGATTTCTCCATAGTGGGTACAATATAAGCGCATTCAATAATTTTCCATATATCGATATTTTTAGATCTAGCAAAAATGTTAAATCTAGCACACCATTGTTCATAGGAGAAATTACTAATTCTAGGAGCAATGTTAATAGCATAACCAAGACTAGGTGCACCGTGCATGTTCATAAAATTATGCAAGTAAGAAGAAAATATCAAAACAAGATTAGCAACAATAAAAAGAACAATGGATCTTTAACTCAAGGCGGTTAAACCTCAAATCAAAGAGCACCAAGCTCTGATACCAATTAAAAGCACCCTAGAGGGGGTGAATAGGGTTATTGCTAATCTTACTAGATATTAATGCCGATTAAAATTAATTAATAAATATATCCTAACAATGTTGATATTCAATAAGACATATGCAAGGATATATATGCAAAGGGGAAAATAAACAAGAAACAATATAAATAAATAGTGGACACAAAGAACAATCCAAACATAATAATATGATCACAGAGTTCGGACCTTCCGTCCTACATCTCTGCTCCCCACGGCCGGGGAGAATCTACTATCACGACACACCCGGTTTGAAAGCCGGAACTTCTCTACACACTCGATTTTCTAGTTCACCGAAAACTCTACAAATCTCTCACAATATACATACACAAATTACAACCTCAAGTATTGGTCCTCACGTATTGCCTCACTCAAGTGCTTGACTTTACTACTTCTCTCTAGGCTTTACTACCGACGCCACTTCTCTTGGTATCGACTACGTCCTCACCACACACTCCTCTCGGTATAAATGTGTATCACAAAGTGATACTCTCACAATAAGGCTCAATTACAAGATTTGTTCTCTATAATAGATGAGAACATAATTTAGGCTCACTCTCAAGGTTACACTCATCAATACCCTAAATTATACAATATGTGAAAATACTTAGGCTTAATAGTTATGTGTGCAAGCAATGAGAAAATCAAATATAAACCCAAATAAATCTAGCAAATATGAATATAACAATTAAAGCATAAACAAGCTAGAGATATGAATTTAGAAACACTTCTCTAATAACAAGAGAGAGATTCGAAGATTGAAAGCTCAAACTAAAATTGATCTCCTCTTCTTGTAAAACAATCTTCACAAAACTGATTTTGTAAACAAACACTTAAAACAAACTAAAAGTCTTTTTAAACTTGTTTTAAAACATTCTCTTATCTTTTCAGAAGTGAAATGGTACAGCGTATAAATAGCATGAAGAAACAAAGCTCAAAACCTAAGTGAAATCCAGCAAAAAGACAAAAAATGGAAACTAGAAAAATAGTCGTTACAGGCCATCAGTCGACTGATGAGTTGGATTAGTCGACTGATGAGCTGACCGTTATAGGCAGCTAACAGAAACTTTTGATGATTGTAGGAAGTTTCATCAGTTGACTGATAAAAACCATCAGTCGACTGATAACATGTTATTAGCCTGGATTGAATAGTAAAAACAAAATTCAAACATCTTTTAAAAATATCAAATAAATTCAGAAAATATAAAACTTTGGGAAATGATTGTAAATATGATAATGAATATATTACAAAAAGAATTTTTCAATTTGTTTTCCCCATTTGTAAAATCTTATCATTTTGCAAAATCACATAAGTATGAACATGTTGAAAACTTGATTTTGCCAGAATGACTTAAACAAAACTTTGAAACACTTTAGAATGGATTTATAGACTTATACAAGATATGAAAATAGTGTAAATAAGTCTTTAATCCATAAACATAATATTTTGCAAATTCAATTAAATATGAAACACATAAATGTGAAAATAAAGATATATATTGTTTCATATCTATATAGTTAAACCAAAACAACTTATTCACATAGAAAACAAATAAGTATTATATATCTTTTTGTTTGCAAAAACTTTTGTGGATAAAACACATAAACCATTAAATTGTGTGTGTATAATATCGAGCTTAAGGTATTAACACACAAAGTATAAACCCTAAACTAATTTACCCAAGCTTGGAATCTTCAATATGCTCGTCTTGATAAACTTACGGATGAAGCTTGAACTTGGATCTTGACTTGAATGCATAGCTTCACGCCGATATTTCCTTCCATCCTCCAATGAATATGACCGTGAAAGCTCTAGTCCATCCATCCACCATCAGGATATTTGTGTAGATTACCTAACAAAATAAATGCAAACACTCGACACACATTATTAGTAATTATTTGTGATCATCAAAAAAAAAAAAAGGAAGTATGGTCATAAACATGAGACCTAACAAGGCTAACAATTGCCAAGATATTCTAATTGATTATAACATAATTTTTTATAAGTTAATTTTATCTATACACGAATTAATTTTATCTATACATGAATATCTAAATATTTAATTAAATTGATTTTATCTATACATGAATATCTAATTTGAATTAGTTACTAAAGATATTGCCAAAGCTATTCTAAAAATTCATAAATAAGTAAATATATTTTTTAAAAATTATTATAAATACTGTAATAGTTTAAAAAATTAAAAATAATTTTTTGTTTATAATCTATAAACATTGTAATAATTTAAAAACCTAAAAATATATTTTAAAATGTTATAATTCAAAATTTTAATTTCAAAAAATTAAGTAAAAATATAAAAAAGAAAATTTATTTTTTAAAAATTTATTATAATTGTGTAATATTTTTAAAAACCAAAAATATTTTATAATCATTGTAATATATTTTAATCTGATTTGGATCTAGCAGCAAAAATATTCTAATTAATTATAATCTGATTGTATTTGAATATCTGATTTGAAAAGAAATGCCTAAATGAGGGTATTTAATTTTATTTGTAATTTGAATTAGTTACTAAAGATATTTCCAAAGATATTCTAGTTGATTATAAATTAATTTTTTCTATAATATTTTTAAAAACCAAAAATATTTTATAATCATTGTAATATATTTTAATCTAATTTGGATCTAGCAGCAAAAATATTATAATGAATTATAATCTGATTGTATTTGAATATCTGATTTGAAAAGAAATGCCTAAATGAGGGTATTTAATTTTATTTGTAATTTGAATTAGTTACGAAAGATATTACCAAAGATATTCTAGTTGATTATAAATTAATTTTTTCTATATCTGAATATCTGATTAAAAATTAATTTTATTTATATATGAATATCCGATTTGAATTAGTTATTAAAGATATTGCCAAAGGTAATCTAAAAATTTAAAAAACTTACATATATTTTAAAAAAATCTGTACAGTTACTGTTATATTTTTAAAAATCAAAATTAATTTTCATTTGTATTTTTAATCACTCTAATAATTTAAAAACCTGAAAATACATTTTAAAGTTGTGTAATTAAGAAATTTTAATTTTAGAAATTTTAAGAAAATATAAAAAAGAAAGAATATTTTCAAAAATATACTATAAATATTGTAATATTTTGACTCATTTTGAAAATTCATATTTTCTCAAAATCAAAACAATTATTTTCTAAAACAAAAAAATATTTTTAATAAGCTTAAAAATTAAAAACATATTTTTTTTAAAAATTACAAAAGATTTCAGTAAATTATTTTCTCATAACTAAAAAAATTTACTACTGAAATACTATAGGAATATTATAGAAATTTATTTTTATGAAAAAATTCATATTTTCTCAAAACTAAAATTATTTTGAAATTTTTTAGTTATATGGTATGTATAGATGGATACATTTTTGGATACCTCTTGAAAATATTGCCAAACTTATTTAACTAATTTTAAATGAACTGACTATTTGGTAACTTTTCTTTTTGGTAGTTTCTAATATTTTATTTGTACGATATATGTAGACAGATATATTTGGTAGATATTTTTGAAAAATCTTACCAAAATTATGTTTTAAAAATCATACCGAAATTATTTAACTGATTTTGTATGAAACAAATTATTATGTGTCAATTTTTGTTGTAATTTATGATAATCACATTTTATTACAGTTTTATACCCTCATTATCTATTTTATATGAATAAATATACTACTAATAATTATTTTTATTTTTAATTGCAGGTTAATGAAGAATAAATCTCCAACTCCCATCTCTCAACAAAAACCCGTTGATTAAATGAAGAAATGAAGAAATGAAGCAAAGAAGCCCATTGGAAAATCAAATTCCAAATTATCCAAAAACCCAAGCTAAGAAGAAGAAGTAAAGCCTAAGAAATGCCAAAGCCCAAACCAAATACATGAAGAAATCAAAGAATTGTCAAAAAGTCCAAGCCCAAAGCCCACAAGAAGAAAGAAGTTCGGACAGCAACCAGAGAAGAGCTGGCATCGATGCCCGCATCGATACCCCTATCGATGCTGGCATCGATACGACATACAGTTAGATACGAATCTATGGCTGATTTTTGATGTTTTTGGATAAGATTTCGATCCAACGGCTCTCATTCACTAATGTTTACTATAAATAGGGGTAGAGAGTGAAGGGTTAGAGGTGGAAAAATTTTGTAACTCTATTTGGAGAGGAGGGCTACTCTTAATTGAGAAGACCTTCCAAAAATTATAACTTTTGTTATAATTAATAATAATAATTTTTCTCCACTTTAAAATTTTCTTTTCTCCTCTTTGTTGAATGATGATGATGGAGATGAAGAGCAATTTGAATGTTTGCATTTCTTTTCTCTTTTATTTCTTTTTAGTAATTTCTTTATTATTGCTTATTAGTTAGATTTACATTTATGCTTGTAGTGTAGATTTATTTTCTTATCTTTTTATTTTTTTTTGCACTTTATTTTGTAGAATAGATTTATTTTCTTGTATTTAATTTTTATAATTTATTTTGTAGTTTAGATTTTTATTCTTTGTAGTTAGATTTATTTCTTGTTCATAGTTTTAGATTTTTTTTCTTTTTCTTTTTGTAATTAGTTATTTTTCTTCGTGCTTTTATTTCTTAAGATGAGAAATTAGCTCTTGTAGGAATCTTAGAATTGTATGATGCTAATCTAATTTCCTTTATATTATGCAAATTATTCTCTTACACTTAAAATATTCATGTTTAGGATAATCAACTAATGAACTAATCGGTAGAAGAAAAATTTGATAATCTATGCTTATCTTAAATGGTTTGATAGGTTATGCTTATGAATTCTAGGATTACTATCTTGTTGTTATTTTTATCATGAATAGTAATTTTAACTTAGATGATAATTTGATAGGTTATACTTTCCTTGAATGGTTTGATAGTCTATGCTTAATAAATCTAAGTTGAAATATGATAAAAAGAGAATAGTTTGTATTTTATATTTGAGTAAGTTAGTGGATTAAATTCTAGATTTCTCATATCTTAATTGAATCATCCATCTTGACTTTCTTGAATTTGCTTTTTATTCTTGATTTTTTTCTTGATTTTATTCATTCTTCTTTCTTGCCTTGTGATTTCATTTATTCTTTAATTCTTTCTTCTCTCCTCTAAAATTAAATTTATTATCTCTTGCATATATTCACAACAATCACTCATCACAATCACATTTATTCTTTAATCCTATTTTTGTCACGCACAAAACATAAGAACCAATTCTAATAATCTCTTAAAATCACCTTCCTCGTGGGATCGATAACTTTTTATACTATAACTTGATCAATTGTGCACTTGTAATTTTGGTACATAATATTGCCACATCAATTTACAAAATTGATTTTATGCAACATTATTAGCAATGACATAATATTGTATAACTAAACAATTTAAAACAACCAAAAAATAGCCGACAATATGAAAAACATAAAAATTGAAAATAATTAAAATTGAATAAAATAATATAAAAATTAAAATAACATTAATATTGGATGGTACTAGTTAATTACCTAATGTACTTTTTAAAGCTTAGAATAATAATTTGGAGTAGGAATTAAGAACCAACAATCCGAAAAGTAAACAATTTAAGACCTATAAAAAACAGAAAAATATACATATTAAAATAACATAAATATTGGATGGTGCTAGATTAATTACCTGATGATTGGAATAATAATTAGGAGTTCTATAAACAATTTGAGATGGGAAAATCGAAATGAAAAAAAATTGAGATGGAAAAAGTGACCAAAAAATAAATTGGTATTTTTGCATAAATAAATTTTACACAAAATAAAATAATTTTGGCATAAATAGATTTTACACAAATAAAATAATTTTGGCATAAATAGATTTTACACAAATAAAATAATTTTGGCATAAATAGATTTTACACAAATAAAATAATTTTGGCATAAATAGATTTTACACAAATAAAATAATTTTGGCATAAATAGATTTTACACAAATTAAAATAACATAAATATTGGATGGTGCTAGATTAATTGCCCGATGTATTTTTCGAAGATCTGAATAATAATTCGAAGTAGGAATTAAAACTAACAATATGAAAAATAAAAAACTTTGAACCAGTTATATTAAGAAAAAATACATAGATTAAAATAACATAAATATGGGATAGTGCTAGATTAATTACTTGATGATCATAATCATAATTTGCATTTTTGTAAAGAATATTGAGACGAGAAAATCAAAATGTAAAAATTTAAGACGAGAAAAGTGACTGAAAAAATAAATTGAAATTTCAGCATAAATAAAAATTTCAATTTTTCAAGAAATTACCTGATGATCGGAGAAAAGTGATCGAAAAAATAAATTGGTATTTTGGCATAAATAGATTTTTCTGTTTTGAAAGAAATCCGAAATGTATATTTTTTTCCATATGTTGAAAAGAAATGCCTAAATGAGGGAATTTGATTTTATTTGTGATTTGAATTAATTACTAAAAATATTACCAAAGATATTCTAATTGATTATATATATATATATATTATACTATACTATTATATATATAATATATATAGTATATATATATAGTACTATATTAGTATATATATATATAATATAGTATATAATTATTATTGAAAAAGTGATTCTAAGGTGACACCTTAAGATTCCGCACTTAAGAACAGTCGCGGCCTATAAATACACGGTCATTCCCTTAATTGTTGTTTTTTCGACCTCCGGCTCGCGTTGAACTCGGATCTTAGCAGCGTTCTTAAAACCTAAAACACAGCCAATTTTGGGGTGAGCGCCGTCGTGTTTTATGCGCAGGATTGCGCTGTCATCCACCTCCGCGCAAATTTAATGGTTTCGAATGAATAAAACTTTTTGCACTGGGCTCAAAAGAGAAGGTCAAACACGACGAGTAAGAGAAAGGTCAAACACGGCGGTTCACCGCTAGATATTGTGTGTTTGGGTTTAAGAACAGTATAGATCAAGTTCAAAGCGCGCAGCGGATCAGAAAAAAAATAGGAATGATTTGATTTTAGGCGCGCTTCTAAGTAAGGGAATGCTAAAGGTGTCACGCTAGATGATACACTTTTCCGCCACCAGTATATATATATATATATATAATTATATATATATTATATATATATATATATATAATATAGTATATATATAGTAGTATATATATATATATATATTATATACTAATATACTATATATATACTATATATATATATATATAGTGGAGAAGTGTTCCTAAGGTGAACACCTTTAGATAGTCCATCTAAGGAACGGCGGCCTGAAAATCAGCATGATTGTAGCTATATTGTGGATGATGCCGCTCCGTTTTTGAAAGCTTGATCTACATATTCTAAAACCCGCAACACACACAAGTTTGGGGTGAAGCCGCGTCGTCGTTTTACCCTTGGATCAATTCATATCAATTTTTAAAGACTGGTTTTTGAATG
>NC_033801.1:35166153-35180184 GCF_001876935.1 Asparagus officinalis | reverse complement strand
ATATATATATATATATATATATATATATATATATATATATATTCTTTGAATTTAAGGCTAAGATATAATAGAATTTAAATGTACAGATTAGATGATATTGCACATGTCAAAAAATTTAGAAAAGGAGAAAGATGATATGTCATCTTTCGCTGAGTTTTTAAACTTTTTGGTTTTGTTTTAATGTATAACCTAATAAAAGATGATTGGAGATAGTCATGGTATCGTTTCAAAACGACTCCAAGAGGTCCTAAATACATAAACATGAACCTAAGCGTACACAGTCCAAAGAAAAAAAAAATAATCAAAGGACCTTTACAAATGAACAAGAAGCTAAAAACCATCCGTGATCAGCTCATGTGTGAGTATTATTATTATTTTTTTTTGAGGAATCAAATTTAACATGTTGGGCAGCTTGGTTCCCAACCTATTTTTATTATCTTTAATATATAAGATATTTTCTTCTTCTTAATAAAATTCCATTTGCACTTGCCACAGTTCTTTAAGAAAATTGTTTATAGTTATAAAAAGCGTTAAAAAAAAAAAAAAAAAAAAAAAAAAAAAAAAAAACTCACAGAAATTTGTAGGATTTTGCATGTAACCTCCATGATTTTTTTTTAATCTCACAAAGCCCCATAACTTTAGAGCATGTCACAAAACACCCATGACTTTAAACTTTTCTTATCAGACATCGTACCTATAACTGACAAATAAAAAAAATATGATTGAGAGGAAAAGAAACTCAATACAGTCATTTGTCATTGAAGCGCAACGTACCCTTCCCTCAATTGAGGTTTTTTTCCCCTTAATGACGTATTAGTTATTTGCCAATTACAGTTAGCGGGTCACTTGAGAAAAGTTTAACTTTCTGGGTTGTGACAAATGCACCCCAAAGTTCATGGGGGTCTTGTGAGAAAAAAAAAGTTAAGGGAGTAATGTGCAAAACCCCAATGATAGTCAAATTCCTGGGATGCTTTAACTAACATGTTTCGAGTTCAAGATCCCTCATGGCATAAATAGAGAGATCCAAATAGAGCAATTCTAAGCTTATTTTATACTTAAAACAAGAGAAATTAACAAATTAGAATACTCAAGCACTTACAAGTTTACAAATATTGCAAAAATACAAGCAATAACAAACTACAAATATTGCAAAATTACAAAAACAATAACAAACACCCATCAGACAATCACCTAGTAAAACAAGGATTTTCCAACAGGGTTTTTCCCCCCTCAAGTTTGTTTGTTACCTGAAAGGAGAAGTTGCTGAAGTTTGGAGGGAACACGATTTCCTATTTGATGAAGAAGAAAGAGAGAATACATGGGAGAGGCTTGTAGCCCTGAAGAGAGGTTGGTGAAGAGCTGAAAGGGAGGCTTTCATGAGCTTGACCTCCATTGAAGTTTGGTGATGGGGAGAATTTTGATAGTACAAGAAAGAAATAAAAAGCCAAAAAAAAAAAGTAGAGGAAAGTGGGTGAAGCGAGGGAGAAGGTTGGAATGTCTATTTATAGCATGAGAAGCCCATATAGGACAATTGAAAAGACACTGCTCATTCACACTACTAGTAGAAATTGGAGGATAGTATTTTTACCAAGTACAAGTTGGCTTGGCTTACTTTGGCCAAATACTTGCTAAAAAATAAGAACAATAAGTGAGAATACATCATATGGATAACACAAACTATGTGAACTAATTACTTTTGTTAGAGAAGCAATACTAGATATTATTAAAATTTTCCTGAAAAATATTACTGCCAGCGAGTTGCTTTTACAGGATGCACGAATCTATCCTCAGAATAATACATCAACTTAGGCGATAGGAGTTAGGTGATTGAATCTTTTTCTATGACGGAGTCTAGCACTACGTGGTAGCTGCTTAGTCGTGCAGTTTTAAATAGTATTACGTGGCAACTGCTAAACCGTGCAGTTTTAAATAGTATTACCTGGCAACTGCTAAGTCGTGCCGTTTTAATTAGTGACATACTTGAATTTAATTTTCGGATGTGCATATATTGATGTAAGATTCATAAATATTTAGTTCTTGGTGAGACAAACATTAGTAGAATCACTTGTGTTGCCACATTTTCACTTGTTACTAATGCAATGCCACATTTTCACTTGTTACTAATGCAATCATGTGAAAAGTTGAACTAAGCTTGTCTGTTTGTGGGTGGAGCACTTTCTTGTTGTGGAATAGCTTTAAGGTTCAAGAGGTGTGATTGTTTGGTAGAAATCTCTTTTCACTAATGAAGTATGGAGAGGAGGAACTTGTATGTTGTAAGAGTGCTACAACAAAAACCATAAAATTCCGTGAGAGGTTATTTTGTTAATAGTTGTATGAATTGAAAACAATCAATTTATGTTCTCATCTCTATTGTTATCGCTATAATTACTAAAACAACACTTGTGTCTTTTAAACTAGCGCTTTCTCAGATCCAACAAATCTGTTAGTTGAGCCAAGATAAGAAATGATTCTTGGTGATATTCGGCGTAGGATTATGATTCCAATACATGGCTACAAAAATGAGAAAGTACTTCATGCTTCGTAGATATGTACAATTTGCTGGAATAGTAATAATACTAGTGTTATACTCGAGCCATACTGCGGAAATTCTTTATTTTAAAATATTCAATGTAAAATTTTTATTTTATCATAATAGAAAAAGTAATTGAGTTAAATGGAGAGAAGTTATGCATGCAATGCTTACATATACATTTAATAGAATTACTTTTATACTATCTATGCTGGTCTCATTTAATAAAAGAGTAATAAATATCTAGATCCATACTTTCTTCAGACCTGTGATGTTAGACTTCAGATGCTCAGTAAGAAATCGAAAGGTCAAGAGCTTAAATTCAAAAGGTCTAATTAATTAGAAATAAATTGAAATGTGCTAATTAGGTAGGAGACACTTAAAGGGAAAATTAATATTTAGGCTCCTCCTAAAAATGTATCAAGTACAATCAAGGTCTTAATTTAGTAGTATTTATATAGATATATAGATTGAAGCTTAGTGGTCAAATGTCTAAAACTCTATGAATTAGCAAAAGAATTAGATGATGAGTATCTAATAAATATTGCAATGTAATTAGTTTTAAACAAAAATCATAATTTTTTTAAAATTTATATAAAAAAAATTGAATTATTATACTTGAGTTATTATAAATTTTAAGTTGAATTATTATGCTCATATTATCCATAACATGAATAATTTCGACAAATTTGAATGACTTAGATTGAAGGAAAAGGAATTCGCACCTCTAATTGTTCTATTCTTGAAAAATTATTCCAGGAGAACAAAAAAATTTATTTTTTATTGAAAAATTAAATTGTCTACATTAGCCATGAGAAAGGTAAAGAGTCAAAACCAAACCACATGGAGCAAAACATCAAAAGCAAAGACAAAAACTGTCCAAATGATTTCTCATAATTACTACTATTCATTTGTCCTCACGAAGTTGAAGCATCATGCATAGGGGAATAATTGTCCAATTCTAGAGTATCACTAGTGGAAAACCAGGCATCGTTGACGTGTCAAGAATGCCTAAATACCCGTCGGCGATAAATATCCTTGACGGCTTCCCGTCAAGGATAAGCCGTCAGTAATAGTCCCGTCAGGGAAGAATTATCCATGACGAAAATTCAACACCGGACGATCCGAAACCCTAGGTCAACGTTGGTCAACGTTGGTCAACGCGTAACCTTATGTCAACACAGGTCAACGCATTATGATAAAAAGTCAACACCTGGCCATCCAAAACAACACTGTTCAATGCGTAGTCCTAAGCTAATATATTATGGCAGAGGTAGTTAGTTCAAAGTCAACTCGACAACACGAGCCAAAATCAACTCACCAGTTTTGATTCAAGACTTCGACGATGGTCAGACGATAAACGCAGCGCCGGGAGAACTTCAGCTATTCGTCAAAATATCAAATAGACTGAAAATCAAAGGAGTCAAGAATCAAAGCTAACTACAGGTCCTTTTATACCAACTGAAGGTTGGACCGATCACATCCAAAGTATTCCAGCCTCCTCTATAAAATAATGAGACTGAAACACTTTGGAGGGGGTATCTGTAGGCGTCTAAAATTACCTACGGACCCTCACACGTAGTTCGAGGCACAAGGAAGATGATGAATGTCACTATCTGAGTCACAAAAGCTTAATCGACATTGACAAGTGCATAAAGTGAGTCATCGAACCATGCAAAGCAACGGAACTTTGGAATAACGGAAACACGAACTGATCGGGAGCTTCATGTCACTTACGAAAGACGAAACACCCCCCGTGTCTCGTCCACTCCATAGATGATTCAATCATGGGATCTTGTAGATCTTCTTGACGGCTTTCCGATGCATCTTGAATTGCACGATTCCGAGTTCGGAAGACGAAGATATGGCTGAAATGGACAAGACGCGCAGAACTACGTTTCGGGCCTCTGCGAGACACCCAAAGGTGTCTCGGGCTTGGCCGAGATACTCCATGGTGTCTCGGGAGTGTCTCGGCCAGGCCGAGACACCCACGGGTGTCCGCAGACCCGAAAATCAGATTTGGTTGTTTGTAGCCGTTTTTCAACTGTTAACCGTCTGGATTTGTTTCCACTGATCTGATATCATCTATGAACATGGTTAAGTGGTTACAACTAAAGATAAGATTAAATCGATCATTCTTATCTGAAAATAGGGGTCCCTAAGCCTATAAATACAGCCCCAGGGCCTTCATTTTTTTGAGATCTGGAATTCTCAAGCGTTGGCAAAGCCCTACCGAACTGAGGACTGAAGAGCCATGAATTTCAGAGAGGAGGAGGAGATATCAGCGAATTCTTCGGCATAAAGAAGAGGAGTTCGTCAGATCTATAGCCTAGTTCCTTCCCTTGAGATTGCCCTATTGCGGTGATCTCGAGAAGAGTGATTATCTCACTGTTACCGAGATAATTACTTTAGTTTTTTGATTCCTTTGCGAATCAACGAAGCTCCGGATCTGATCTGATCGTTTGGTGGTCCACGGATATCAACGTCCCCGTCACAGGCGAAGATCTCACGCAAGCAGCGGGCGATAAACACCTGTTGTGTTTGTTTGAAGGAGATTGTAATTTTAATTTCATTGTGTAAAGGTCTTATAAAAAGACCGATCTTTTTTTGAACTTGTTGTAACGATTGAAGTTGTAATAAGTTATACAATGAAGAAATCGATTTTCCACCCAAACATCTTTCACGATGAATGCTTTTTTAATTAGGAAAAAATTGTTAAACATTTCTTCAAGGGGGAACTCATCTGTGCTCTTTGCTAGATATACCTTTTGTCAATGTCAGTTTAAGTGATTCATGAATGTTTTTATATTTTGGGATTATTTACTTCACTTCTCTATTTAAAAATAAAAAAGCTTGATTTTTTAAAGGATATCTTTGAACTTCCTTATAGTTTTTCATGCAAATTTCCTTGTATTTTTTTTACTCTATAAATATTATTAACATCAGCGATGAATGTTTATACATTATAATCAATTAATACTAACTTATTATATTATAGTCTTTTGTAAGTTTTATGTAATTTAGTCTTCTATCAATTAATGTTGTTACTAATATTATATGTAGTTCCTTAAATTTATACAATAATATTAAATTTTAATCTATCATATATTTTTTAAATTTTTATTCCTTAACTGGATAGTTTTAATCTATCGTAATTATTATTTTTTACCAGCGTCAACTTAGGCTACTTTTAGATGCTAAAAAGGGATGATAAACTTTAAATTGAAACTTAAATTTATATATCTTAATGAAATGATATCAAACATTTACTCTTTTTCTTTGCCAAAATTTAGCCTTTGTGATTTTGAACTTTTGAGGGTGTGTTTTGTAATTTTTTTTAACTTTAATGTTAATTTTTTAAAAAGTTTAAATTTTATGTTGGGTGTTTGTAATTTTTATGTTTTATGAGTTGGTGGTAAGTTTTTAAATGTTGAGATGTTTTTTTCAACTCTGAATTTTGAGTGTGTTTTTTACAATTACTAAAACTTTGAGTTATTTTTTTGATAAATTTAAAATTTCAATGATTTTGAGTGTGTTTTTTACAATTACTAAAACTTTGAGTTATTTTTTTGATAAATTTAAAATTTCAATGATCTGCTAATAATTTTTAGATTTGATGTCTATCGGTTATAAGTTTTGAATATTCAAGATTTTTTGCGATTTTTTAATCTTGAGGGAGTTTTTGTAGTTTATGTAACTTTGAGGTTATTTATTATAAATTTTAAGTTTTTAAGTGCCTAATTGTAATCCCTGAAATCTATCTATGTTGTTTGCAAGTTTTAAAGAGTTTTAAGCTTTGAAAAGTCGCGGATTTTTGAGTAATTTTGAACTTTTAAAGATATTTTGTGTAATTTTTGAATTAAATGTTAATCTTATTTTTTTAAATTGTTGAGCTATAGGTAGTTCATGTGGGGTTAATATAGGATATAATTAATATTTAGATAGATTAAGATTTAAATAAAAAATTTAAAATAATATTCCACGTAGTTTGTTAACATTTTTTTAAATTGTTGAGCTATAGATAGTTCATGTGGGATTAGATAAAATATAATTCGAATTACAATAGATTAAATTTTAAATGTAATATTCAAAATAGTAAAGGGTAATATTGACCATAGAAAGATTTTCTTAAACTCGTGCTTTTAAAGGGAACCATTTAAATGAGTAGAGGATAATATGCCACCTCACTATCAAGCACAAATTTTATGCTTGGTACCAAGCATACCCATATTCCTCATATATATATATATATGAGGAATATGAGGAGAGATTCTAATAAAAACCTCTTTAGCCTAAAAACTAAAAACCTCCTTCATCTAATGGCTAGGATTCAGTCAAACAGTCAACAGACACATGCATTAATTACCTCATTAAACACATACATTAATTACATCAACACAGTGAATCCAGATTCACTACAGTGAACCCAGACAGATTCATTACCTCAACGAACACGTCATTCACTGTAGTGAATCCAGATTCACTGCAGCGAATCTAGATTCATTACCTCAACGAACACGTTTTTCACTGTAGCGAATCTAGATTCATTACCTCAACGAACACGTTTTTCACTGCAGTGAATCTAGATTCATTACCTCAACGAACACGTTTTTCACTGCAGTGAATCCAGATTCACTGCAGTGAATCCGAATTTGTGTTCGTTGAGGTAATTAATGCATGTTCTGTTGACTGTTTGACTGACTCCCAACCATTGGATTCATCTAGATCCAATGGATGATATTGGTTTTTAGTTTTTAGGCCAATGAAGTTTTTATTAGAACCTCTCCCTATATATATATATATATGAGCAAGACTCCTATCAATTTAAGTTGATGTCCACCAAAGTTTGTAGACACATATTTATTAATATAAAACACCTTTTTATATAATACAAGGATCCCTAGGCAATATGAGTGGTTAAAAACTTTGGTGGACACACTATTCCCTATCAACTTAAGTTGACACAAGTTTTCACCATATATATATATATATATATACTACATGGAGGCACCAACCACACAGCACATGGCAGCTGTAAAGCAAATCCTTCGATACTTACGGGGCACTTTGCGCCTCGGTTGCTTCTATGCAAAAGAGGAGGAGGAAGATCCACATCTCATTGGCTTTAGTGATGCTGATCTTGCTGGGGATGTGGATGATCGAAAGAGCACCACGGGGTGGGCTTACTTCCTCGGCTCTAGCATGATTAGTTGGGCCTCACAGAAGCAAAGGATTGTGGCATTGTCTTCATGCGAGGCCGAGTATATCGCAGCCGCAACTGCAGCCCAACAAGGAGTATGGCTTGGGCAGTTACTAGCAGACTTGGTGAAAATGGATTCAGTCAAAGTCACTCTCAAGGTGGACAACAAGTCCGCAATCTCGCTTTGTAAGAATCCAGTCTACCATGACAGAAGCAAGCACATTGACACGAGATATCACTACATTCGTGAATGTGTTAATCAAGGAAATATTGCAGTAGAGCACGTGAGCACGGAGAATCAGCTCGCCGATATTTTGACCAAGCCACTTGGACGAGTCAAGTTCTTGGAGATGCGTCAAAAGATCAGACTGCAAGAAACAAAAAAGGCAACAAGATTAAAGGGGTGAATGTTGGAATTAATCTTGTTTGCATTGTGTAATTAATGGTGTAAATTAATTAGGAGGTTTCCTATTAGTAAGGAATACCAATATTTTCTTATAACGTATAGAGGTTACATATTAGTAGGGGATACCAAGAGATACTTTGTAATTAAGTTTTGGCTATAAATATAGTCTATTGTGGTAATGAAAAGTATCCAGTTAATACAAAGCAAAACCTTCATCTTGTTTTTTCTTTGTTTTCTTCATTTGGTATCAGAGCCACACCTAAATTCCTCAGCCAAAAGAAATGTCTTCTGCATCCTCAGCAATGTCTGACACGGCGACGTCGAAGTTCTCGATGAAGGATGGGTCGATGACCATCCATTATCCTTTGCTGACGAAGGATAACTACTCGTCGTGGGCATTGAAGATGCGGGTTTTCATGGGCGTGAATGGAGTTTGGGATGTGATCGAACCAAAAAATCAAGATGAGGAGGTGGATAGCAAGAAGGATTCGATGGCGTTAGCCGCCATCTATCAAAGTATCAGCGAGGAGACGCTAATGCTGATCTCAGAGAAGAAAACGGCCAAAGAAGCATGGGAGATGCTAAAGACAATGCACATGGGCGCGGAGCGCGTCCGAGAAGCAAAAATTCAAACCCTGCGATGGGAGTTTGAATGTCTTCGCATGGGAGATGCGGAGACGGTCGATGACTTTGCTATGAAGTTGACAAAATCTCAAATGAGTTCAATAACAAAATCTCAAAATAAAAATAAAATAAAATTAGTTGGTACGTGTCCGGAAAAGTTTCTTAATTCGTAAAATATATCATGACCTTCTTTTCATACAGAAGTTAAGAGTACATAATCATATGCTCATGTACTCTTTCAACATATGCAGGTAACTGCAGTCGAATGCCACAACGTGTAACTTATCAGATTTGGATTATTGTTTGGAACTCATGTGTGAGTAATATTATTATTATTTTTTTGGAGGAATCAAATTTAACATGTTGGGCAGCTTGGTTCCCAACCTATTTTTATTATCTTTAATATATAAGATATTTTCTTCTTCTTAATAAAATTCCATTTGCACTTGCCACAGTTCTTTAAGAAAATTGTTTATAGTTATAAAAAGCGTTGATTTAAAAAAAAAAAACACACAGAAATTTGTAGGATTTTGCATGTAACCTCCATGAAATTTTTTTAATCTCACACAACCCCATAACTTTAGGGCATATCACAAAACACCCATGACTTTAAACTTTTTCTTATCAGACACCCTACCTATAACTGACAAATAACAAAAATATCATTGAGAGGAAAAGAAACTCAATACAGTCATTTGTCATTGACGCGCAACGTACTCTTCCCTCAATTGAGGTTTTTCCCCCTTAATGACGTATTAGTTATTTGCCAATTACAGTTAGCGGGCCACTTGAGAAAAGCTTAACTTTCTGGGTTGTGACAAACGCACCCCAAAGTTCATGGGGGTCTTGTGAGAAAAAAAAAGTTAAGGGAGTAATGTGCAAAACCCCAATGATTCTGGGTGGTTTTGTAAAAATACCCCTAATAAAAATAACTGTATGGCTATTAGAATATAAGAAACATTCTAATTTATCTTCATGTCTTTTAATAAAAATTTTGACAAACCAAATGTGAATTAAAAAAAGGGATTCTAGCGGGTTGAAAGTAGATGGAGATTGTTGACTTTAAACGGCTCCAATTGCATCATACAATGAAAGATATGTTACTATAACCGTAACTTCAAAATTTTTGGTGTAGCAAAAATGACTTTTAATATATATTAGGCAAATAAAGACATGAGCAACCAATATCTTCCTCCTCTTCTTTTATATGTGGGACACATGAACAATGAAACTACCTACCTACCAAAATTTCACTGCTCCCTGTTTTCGTCGAAAGTCACCTTAGTCATTGATTTCATTAAACTTTAAGCGTTACAAATGAATTCAAATACCAAATCAGTCATATTCAGCAAGGCTCATCATGATACCAAGGGAATCATTATCACGAATTCAATCCATAGTATCAAAGGGTTGGTTAAGTACATAAGGTTGAGTTCAAGTAAGTCTCGGTCCTCCACACTGTACAAAGCTCAGGCGGTATAAGGTTTCCAACCACATGCAAGTTTGATTCGGAGCATACAATAAAGGGTCAAAATCGAGAGTCAAGGCTCGGTTCAAACAAGGAATTCTTGTATGCAAGGGTCAATTTTTCTTGGGGCCCATACAATACTGAAAAAATTCGAGTCATGTCGACTACAAGCCATAGTTCCAGAAGCCGAATCGTTCAGACCACATACGAGGTTAAGGCATTCAAGGTCTGCACAAATTCAATTATATACAAGATCTCGGCATATATATAAGTTCAATTACGAATCATAATACAAGAGGCACCAACTCAAGAAATCAGTATCACCACAGGATTTCAGACATCAATAAACCAAAATTACGGTTTCCTAAGATTGGAATGGTTGAGAGACGTGCAGTTTCAAGGTTACGAACACAATTAACAGAATTTTCGGGTTATATACAATAAAGGGTTTCAAACAACATAAACTTCGCCAATGTTAAGCCAAGCTCAACTAAATCGACTACGAGCAAGAATCAACAAAAGAATTCAGTCGACTCAACATCAACCAAGCCAAGAATTCGGCCATGAACCATAACTTTTGCCATGGACATGTGGAAATTTCGTCCAACAAAGGGAGTTCCAACCAACAACTTCAAGTTATTTTACACCAAATCAAAGAATCAAAACTACAAAAATCGGCCACATTCAAACGCTGAAGTTTCAAAATTCGTTTTTTTGCCAATCCAAGAACTAGGGTTTCAAACATTGAATCGATAAGCATGAGGAAGCTAACCCAAATCAGCAAGAGAATAGGAAGAAGACTTACCGAGGTAACAAGATAAAGTTCTTGAAGCTTAAAAGGGGAGAAGATGCTCAAATCGACGAAACCGCTAGAGGTTCGAATATCCCCTCTGTAACTCAAATTCCGAATTGGAAGAAGAGGATGGAAGTTGAGGAATTTAAAGGAGGGAACTTTGATCTTGATATAGGACTTTGGATTAGAGGATTCTTGAGGAAGAGAGCTCTCAAGAGACCGGACTTGAAGAAGAAACCGAACAGGAGCTGGAACACGGAAGAAGGAGGAAAAGAGAAGATAAAATGGGGATTTCTCACCCTTTACAGCTCCGAACCCGCGTTCCGCGGGTCGGACCTGTGTCCGACCCCGCGCTTGATCGTGGGTCGGATTAAATCCACCACGCGCGCGATCGTGGTCTGATGTAATTCCGATACCCGCGTGAACGCGGTCGATCCATCCGACCCGTGAACCGGCGGTCGGATCTCCGACCCGCGTGAACGCGGGTCAGCACCAGTTCAAGCCGTTTTTGCACATTTTCGTCCATCTTTCGTCCCGTTTTCAAATTTCGAAGGCTTAACTCATCTCGCCGGACATTTTCAGGTGGTTTTTGCTCAATAATTTGGAATGTTCAGAGTTCTGAGTTCATTTCCCAGGGATAATTGAGCGGCATTTTCAGTGATTTGGAAATTTTCGGAGTTTCAATTCCGCCCATCGCTCCCAAAATAAATTGCTGAGATATTTTTCATCATTATTTAAGAATATTCGGGACCAATTTTATATTTTGGCGATTTCGTTGAATTTTTCATCGAAGCTATTTTCGGAATATTCGGGACCATTTATATTTGGCGATTTCGCCGATCTTTCGCCTTTATCGGAATATCATATCCAACTCCAACGGGTTAACATGATTCTAAACTGTTTCCCATTTTGACAGGAGTTTCCTAAGAATATTACAAATAATAATTCTTAAGGATAACCTGCAACCTCCGGGCGGGTACACGAGTTAAACTGATTCCCGAACTGCCAGGATACACGAGTATAGAACTGGTTTCTCCTCAGGTTTAACCGAAACAAATAAAAAAAAAAAAAAGAAAAAATAAAAAAAAAAGAAAAAAAAAAAAAAAAAAAAAAAAAAAAAAAAAAAAAAAAAAAAAAAAAAAAAAAAAAAAAAAAAAAAGGTCAACGCCGTCAACGCGTAGCCCTAGGTCACCCAGTCAACGCGTTGCGATGAATAACGTCGATCGATTCGCAAAACCCTAAAGGCAACGGCCGGTAACGCGTAGCCTAGGTCACGCCAGTCAACACTTGCAGATTGATTCCAAAGTCAAACTCAATGACATATCAACACAAAAAAACACAACTCACCCCAATTCGGTTCAAGGCTTCAACAACGGTCAAACGATAAACGCAGTACCGAGAAAATCTTAGCTCTTCAATCAAATACAGAATACGCTAAATATGGAGAAGTCAAGAATCGAAACCAACTGTAGCCCTTACCACGACTGATAGGTGGGGATCCATCATGATCCAAAGCGTTTCAGACTCCTCTATAAAAGAATGAGCTAAAACACTTTGAGCGGTATCTGTAGGCGTCTAAATTGTCTACGGAGAAGCCCACACGAAACTCGAAGGTAATGATGGGCGAGTCAAGAAGATTGTCAAACCAACTGTGCGCGTCGGTCAATTTATACGCGTGGCACGTCAATCAACTCGTGCGCCCAGTCAACAGCGCGGCACATCGATACAGCCCAGTGCGCGTCCGGCAACGCCGTAACTCGAATCAACTGCGTACGCACCGGTCACGCGTGCCACGTTCAACCAACTCGTGTGCGCCGGTCAACGTGCGCCACAGTCAACTCAAACTCGTGCGCGCGGTCATGCGCGCACGTCAAATCATCTCGTCGCGCACGGTCAATGGCCAGCACCCGTTAAATTCATCTCGTGCCGCGCCGTCAACGCGCCCGTCAATCATTTCGGGCGCTCGGTCAATCGCGCCACGTCAAACCAACTCGTGCGGCCAGTCAACTGAGTGCACGTCTAAATCCCTCGTCGCGCACAATCAACGCCCACGTCAATCACCGCGGGCATCGATCAGCACGCGTATGTACCAAGCGCGCGTCGAACGATCGGTTCCTCTGCGACGAAAGATACAGTCGACAATCGAACGAATACCAAACAAGAACAGAGTCCGAAGAAAGAAACCAAAAAAAAAGGGAGAAAGTCGGGCGAACACCGCGCTAAGCGCAGGACGGAATGATTCCGACCCGCGCAAGCGTGGACGGATCAATCCGACCCGCGCAAGCGCGGTCGGATGATTCCGACCGCCATGCGCGGGTCGGATTATTCGACCCGCGCGGAGCGCGCGTCGGATTTTCCGAACGCGCGCAAAGCGCGGTCGGTTATCGGACCGCGCGACGCGGTCAGATTGTCTGCCGCGCAGTCTAAATGTCCCCAAACACGTTTTTGGACGGTTTTTTAATTGTTTTTTGGCAGGTTTATGGTCTCAGGGGTTCCATTAACTGACTTGAGATCAATCCTCAACAGTGTTAGAGGCTGCTGTTGACTAAAGATAGAGCCAATATCCCTTGTCTTATCCAATAACCGCATTTTGAGGGCCTATAAATACGAACCAAAGGCCTCATTTTCTGATCTGGATTTATGCAAGAGGACGAGGTGCTGCTGGATTGGAGAGTGAAGGAGCACGAAATTTTCAGGCAAGACAGCGAGATCCCGGCGACTTCGAGCAAAGAGAAGCCGGTTCGAAGGAATCCGAAGCTCGTCACGTCGTTCCTGAGATAGGCTTTGTCTAATCTCGAGAAGGGAGCCCTGATTATCCGGCTTTGTCGTCCAGGACTTCGAAAGCAAATACCCCCTTGTGAGGTAGAAGCTCTTGCCAATTTTCATCAACCAATCTGATTCGCGTCGTTCACATTAAAACCCGGCACAGCCGGCGAAGAACCAGCAAGCAGAGCCGATAAACGGATCTTGCGTTTAATTTTCAAGAAAGTTGTAGTCTTTTCTTTTGTTA
>NC_033801.1:35122479-35165153 GCF_001876935.1 Asparagus officinalis | reverse complement strand
CCGAGAATCGAGGAAAAGCGCTTGTCAAGGAAAGCTGGGGATCGTTGAAGGAGCTTCGAGACAACATCCGGACTGGGGGTAGTACACGATCTCCTAACAAATCGATCTCTGCAACAACCAGCTCGGCGGTGCGTGCAAAGGACCAAGAGCCCGTTAAGGTTTCACCCTCACAAAGGAGTGATTCCAAACGTACGACTCTTGCAGAGGCCAACAAGGTAGTGTCTACTCAGAAGAAGACGCGTCGAACAAACGAGCGCGTTATACCTGAGAACCCATGTGAGCAGCCGATAGGTTACTCCGACGGCAACGTCGACGAGTTGTACTATCAGGCTGGGGGTGTGGATGAATCTCGAAAGAGAAACACCCGGGAAGCGGATTCTCACTGTCCGTGTACCAAACTTATCAGGGCAGTATTATCAGCCTGTAGCTGCCCCAAGACCGCTTCACAGAGGGTCTCGACATTCGAGGGAATCTCCGATGGAACGACAAAGCCCAAATCAAGGCATTCCCACCAAAGAGGATCGGTTGATCGAGATGACGAACTCCCAGAAGTTACCATCAACACGGTCAACAAGGGAAAATCCCCAATCATTTTAAGTGGTTCCGACCCTAATTCCTCTCCAGGAAGCAGGGTCAATTCGGGAACAGCTCAGCTTCAGCTAGAAGCCGTCAGATATGACAATTACTGTGGGGTCCATGAGGGAGTACATTCCGATGATGAACTCTCGGATTCCTATTCCGCTCTCGCTTCTGACGAGACAACGTCTAGCATAGGACAAGCTCGAGAGGTGCTCATGGTCAATACAGATCAGATAGCCAAAATCATTGAAGAGGCCCTGACTAAGCAGAAGGAAATCTTCAAGTTCGAAATGGAAATGGCTATGCAAGAGATGAGACAAATGCACGATCAACGAATCCGAGCTCTGTCGAACCGGCTAGTCGAGTCCAACCATCGCACCCAGAACGCTGCAGTCAACAGCGAGCCGGAGGTGGTCGAAATCGTCATGGCCAACGCACCACCCAAGAATACTGGGGGTGGCCCCACTAAAATTAACAGCGCTGGGGGTGGACCCACCAGTGATGATAGCGCTGGGGGTGGACCCACCAGTAGTGACAACACTGGGGGTGGCCGTATGATTCCTCTCGAAACTTATCCAAAACAGGATATGGGTGAGGCCGAAAAGATAAAGGAGCTCGAAAGAAAAATCGAAGCCCTGATGTCTGTTCGGGAGGTGAAGAGGACCGGCATTCCGTGTCCTTACCCGAGAAAGTGGGATTCGATCCCGTATCCGGCGAAGTTCAACCTGATCAACTTCACGCCGTTCAACGGAAAGGGCTCGCCCACTCAACATCTGATCTACTTCAAGTCTCACTTGGGAGTAATCTCGGGCAACGAGCCTTTGATGGTTCGGTCATTCGTTGGCACCCTTCGCGGGCCTGCCTTCGATTGGTACCGCCGTCTCAAGCCCGGAAGCATCAACAGCTGGGAGGACTTGGAAGGCATGTTTCTCGCCCATTTCTTCGATGATGACACCGAGGTGTCGATCAGGACACTCTTCGACGAGAAACAAAAAGGCGGAGAGTCGGTGGATACCTTCATCAAACGCTTCCGCAATCAGGCAATGAACTGCAGGGATCCCGTCACGGAGGAATTCCTCTTGCAGACTTGTCAGAACAACTTGTCCATTAACATCTTGGACGTGATGGGAATAGAGCCGCTCAATACCTGGAAAGAGTTGAAGGCTCGAGGAGAACAAGCTGAACGCTTCATCAGAAGGCGGAAGATCGAGAGAAACCAACCGATGGTTAATCCTCCGGATTCGGATCTCGTACCTCATGATGAAGAGGACGTACCTGCAGCAGTTATTGACGATGATCAAACGTCACAACAGCAGTCCTGGGAACAACAGGAGAATTCAGACGAGGAGCTCCAAAACGAGTACTCGTTCAAAGACGAAGACGTTCCAGCTATTTTCGAGACCCTTCTCGAAAACAACAAAATCAAACTCCCGCCCATCACGCATCAAGAGGAAGATGGCGATTCTGCGGATCCAACGTACTGCGAGTACCACAGAAGGATCCTCCACCCCACCAAGGAATGCTTTGCTCTCAAGAATAACATCCAGACCTTGGTTGAAGCCGGCGTTATAACGCTAGGGTAAGCCGATTGAAAACGGCAATACTCCAAAGAGTACAAGAGTATAAACTGTTCCTCAATACTCCAAAGAGTACAAGAGTATAAACTGTTCCTCAATACTCCAAAGAGTACAAGAGTATAAACTGTTCCTCAATACTCCAAAGAGTACAAGAGTATAAACTGTTCCTCAATACTCCAAAGAGTACAAGAGTATAAACTGTTCCTCAATACTCCAAAGAGTACAAGAGTATAAACTGTTCCTCAATACTCCAAAGAGTACAAGAGTATAAACTGTTCCTCAATACTCCAAAGAGTACAAGAGTATAAACTGTTCCTCAATACTCCAAAGAGTACAAGAGTATAAACTGTTCCTCAATACTCCAAAGAGTACAAGAGTATAAACTGTTCCTCAATACTCCAAAGAGTACAAGAGTATAAACTGTTCCTCAATACTCCAAAGAGTACAAGAGTATAAACTGTTCCTCAATACTCCAAAGAGTACAAGAGTATAAACTGTTCCTCAATACTCCAAAGAGTACAAGAGTATAAACTGTTCCTCAATACTCCAAAGAGTACAAGAGTATAAACTGTTCCTCAATACTCCAAAGAGTACAAGAGTATAAACTGTTCCTCAATACTCCAAAGAGTACAAGAGTATAAACTGTTCCTCAATACTCCAAAGAGTACAAGAGTATAAACTGTTCCTCAATACTCCAAAGAGTACAAGAGTATAAACTGTTCCTCAATACTCCAAAGAGTACAAGAGTATAAACTGTTCCTCAATACTCCAAAGAGTACAAGAGTATAAACTGTTCCTCAATACTCCAAAGAGTACAAGAGTATAAACTGTTCCTCAATACTCCAAAGAGTACAAGAGTATAAACTGTTCCTCAATACTCCAAAGAGTACAAGAGTATAAACTGTTCCTCAATACTCCAAAGAGTACAAGAGTATAAACTGTTCCTCAATACTCCAAAGAGTACAAGAGTATAAACTGTTCCTCAATACTCCAAAGAGTACAAGAGTATAAACTGTTCCTCAATACTCCAAAGAGTACAAGAGTATAAACTGTTCCTCAATACTCCAAAGAGTACAAGAGTATAAACTGTTCCTCAATACTCCAAAGAGTACAAGAGTATAAACTGTTCCTCAATACTCCAAAGAGTACAAGAGTATAAACTGTTCCTCAATACTCCAAAGAGTACAAGAGTATAAACTGTTCCTCAATACTCCAAAGAGTACAAGAGTATAAACTGTTCCTCAATACTCCAAAGAGTACAAGAGTATAAACTGTTCCTCAATACTCCAAAGAGTACAAGAGTATAAACTGTTCCTCAATACTCCAAAGAGTACAAGAGTATAAACTGTTCCTCAATACTCCAAAGAGTACAAGAGTATAAACTGTTCCTCAATACTCCAAAGAGTACAAGAGTATAAACTGTTCCTCAATACTCCAAAGAGTACAAGAGTATAAACTGTTCCTCAATACTCCAAAGAGTACAAGAGTATAAACTGTTCCTCAATACTCCAAAGAGTACAAGAGTATAAACTGTTCCTCAATACTCCAAAGAGTACAAGAGTATAAACTGTTCCTCAATACTCCAAAGAGTACAAGAGTATAAACTGTTCCTCAATACTCCAAAGAGTACAAGAGTATAAACTGTTCCTCAATACTCCAAAGAGTACAAGAGTATAAACTGTTCCTCAATACTCCAAAGAGTACAAGAGTATAAACTGTTCCTCAATACTCCAAAGAGTACAAGAGTATAAACTGTTCCTCAATACTCCAAAGAGTACAAGAGTATAAACTGTTCCTCAATACTCCAAAGAGTACAAGAGTATAAACTGTTCCTCAATACTCCAAAGAGTACAAGAGTATAAACTGTTCCTCAATACTCCAAAGAGTACAAGAGTATAAACTGTTCCTCAATACTCCAAAGAGTACAAGAGTATAAACTGTTCCTCAATACTCCAAAGAGTACAAGAGTATAAACTGTTCCTCAATACTCCAAAGAGTACAAGAGTATAAACTGTTCCTCAATACTCCAAAGAGTACAAGAGTATAAACTGTTCCTCAATACTCCAAAGAGTACAAGAGTATAAACTGTTCCTCAATACTCCAAAGAGTACAAGAGTATAAACTGTTCCTCAATACTCCAAAGAGTACAAGAGTATAAACTGTTCCTCAATACTCCAAAGAGTACAAGAGTATAAACTGTTCCTCAATACTCCAAAGAGTACAAGAGTATAAACTGTTCCTCAATACTCCAAAGAGTACAAGAGTATAAACTGTTCCTCAATACTCCAAAGAGTACAAGAGTATAAACTGTTCCTCAATACTCCAAAGAGTACAAGAGTATAAACTGTTCCTCAATACTCCAAAGAGTACAAGAGTATAAACTGTTCCTCAATACTCCAAAGAGTACAAGAGTATAAACTGTTCCTCAATACTCCAAAGAGTACAAGAGTATAAACTGTTCCTCAATACTCCAAAGAGTACAAGAGTATAAACTGTTCCTCAATACTCCAAAGAGTACAAGAGTATAAACTGTTCCTCAATACTCCAAAGAGTACAAGAGTATAAACTGTTCCTCAATACTCCAAAGAGTACAAGAGTATAAACTGTTCCTCAATACTCCAAAGAGTACAAGAGTATAAACTGTTCCTCAATACTCCAAAGAGTACAAGAGTATAAACTGTTCCTCAATACTCCAAAGAGTACAAGAGTATAAACTGTTCCTCAATACTCCAAAGAGTACAAGAGTATAAACTGTTCCTCAATACTCCAAAGAGTACAAGAGTATAAACTGTTCCTCAATACTCCAAAGAGTACAAGAGTATAAACTGTTCCTCAATACTCCAAAGAGTACAAGAGTATAAACTGTTCCTCAATACTCCAAAGAGTACAAGAGTATAAACTGTTCCTCAATACTCCAAAGAGTACAAGAGTATAAACTGTTCCTCAATACTCCAAAGAGTACAAGAGTATAAACTGTTCCTCAATACTCCAAAGAGTACAAGAGTATAAACTGTTCCTCAATACTCCAAAGAGTACAAGAGTATAAACTGTTCCTCAATACTCCAAAGAGTACAAGAGTATAAACTGTTCCTCAATACTCCAAAGAGTACAAGAGTATAAACTGTTCCTCAATACTCCAAAGAGTACAAGAGTATAAACTGTTCCTCAATACTCCAAAGAGTACAAGAGTATAAACTGTTCCTCAATACTCCAAAGAGTACAAGAGTATAAACTGTTCCTCAATACTCCAAAGAGTACAAGAGTATAAACTGTTCCTCAATACTCCAAAGAGTACAAGAGTATAAACTGTTCCTCAATACTCCAAAGAGTACAAGAGTATAAACTGTTCCTCAATACTCCAAAGAGTACAAGAGTATAAACTGTTCCTCAATACTCCAAAGAGTACAAGAGTATAAACTGTTCCTCAATACTCCAAAGAGTACAAGAGTATAAACTGTTCCTCAATACTCCAAAGAGTACAAGAGTATAAACTGTTCCTCAATACTCCAAAGAGTACAAGAGTATAAACTGTTCCTCAATACTCCAAAGAGTACAAGAGTATAAACTGTTCCTCAATACTCCAAAGAGTACAAGAGTATAAACTGTTCCTCAATACTCCAAAGAGTACAAGAGTATAAACTGTTCCTCAATACTCCAAAGAGTACAAGAGTATAAACTGTTCCTCAATACTCCAAAGAGTACAAGAGTATAAACTGTTCCTCAATACTCCAAAGAGTACAAGAGTATAAACTGTTCCTCAATACTCCAAAGAGTACAAGAGTATAAACTGTTCCTCAATACTCCAAAGAGTACAAGAGTATAAACTGTTCCTCAATACTCCAAAGAGTACAAGAGTATAAACTGTTCCTCAATACTCCAAAGAGTACAAGAGTATAAACTGTTCCTCAATACTCCAAAGAGTACAAGAGTATAAACTGTTCCTCAATACTCCAAAGAGTACAAGAGTATAAACTGTTCCTCAATACTCCAAAGAGTACAAGAGTATAAACTGTTCCTCAATACTCCAAAGAGTACAAGAGTATAAACTGTTCCTCAATACTCCAAAGAGTACAAGAGTATAAACTGTTCCTCAATACTCCAAAGAGTACAAGAGTATAAACTGTTCCTCAATACTCCAAAGAGTACAAGAGTATAAACTGTTCCTCAATACTCCAAAGAGTACAAGAGTATAAACTGTTCCTCAATACTCCAAAGAGTACAAGAGTATAAACTGTTCCTCAATACTCCAAAGAGTACAAGAGTATAAACTGTTCCTCAATACTCCAAAGAGTACAAGAGTATAAACTGTTCCTCAATACTCCAAAGAGTACAAGAGTATAAACTGTTCCTCAATACTCCAAAGAGTACAAGAGTATAAACTGTTCCTCAATACTCCAAAGAGTACAAGAGTATAAACTGTTCCTCAATACTCCAAAGAGTACAAGAGTATAAACTGTTCCTCAATACTCCAAAGAGTACAAGAGTATAAACTGTTCCTCAATACTCCAAAGAGTACAAGAGTATAAACTGTTCCTCAATACTCCAAAGAGTACAAGAGTATAAACTGTTCCTCAATACTCCAAAGAGTACAAGAGTATAAACTGTTCCTCAATACTCCAAAGAGTACAAGAGTATAAACTGTTCCTCAATACTCCAAAGAGTACAAGAGTATAAACTGTTCCTCAATACTCCAAAGAGTACAAGAGTATAAACTGTTCCTCAATACTCCAAAGAGTACAAGAGTATAAACTGTTCCTCAATACTCCAAAGAGTACAAGAGTATAAACTGTTCCTCAATACTCCAAAGAGTACAAGAGTATAAACTGTTCCTCAATACTCCAAAGAGTACAAGAGTATAAACTGTTCCTCAATACTCCAAAGAGTACAAGAGTATAAACTGTTCCTCAATACTCCAAAGAGTACAAGAGTATAAACTGTTCCTCAATACTCCAAAGAGTACAAGAGTATAAACTGTTCCTCAATACTCCAAAGAGTACAAGAGTATAAACTGTTCCTCAATACTCCAAAGAGTACAAGAGTATAAACTGTTCCTCAATACTCCAAAGAGTACAAGAGTATAAACTGTTCCTCAATACTCCAAAGAGTACAAGAGTATAAACTGTTCCTCAATACTCCAAAGAGTACAAGAGTATAAACTGTTCCTCAATACTCCAAAGAGTACAAGAGTATAAACTGTTCCTCAATACTCCAAAGAGTACAAGAGTATAAACTGTTCCTCAATACTCCAAAGAGTACAAGAGTATAAACTGTTCCTCAATACTCCAAAGAGTACAAGAGTATAAACTGTTCCTCAATACTCCAAAGAGTACAAGAGTATAAACTGTTCCTCAATACTCCAAAGAGTACAAGAGTATAAACTGTTCCTCAATACTCCAAAGAGTACAAGAGTATAAACTGTTCCTCAATACTCCAAAGAGTACAAGAGTATAAACTGTTCCTCAATACTCCAAAGAGTACAAGAGTATAAACTGTTCCTCAATACTCCAAAGAGTACAAGAGTATAAACTGTTCCTCAATACTCCAAAGAGTACAAGAGTATAAACTGTTCCTCAATACTCCAAAGAGTACAAGAGTATAAACTGTTCCTCAATACTCCAAAGAGTACAAGAGTATAAACTGTTCCTCAATACTCCAAAGAGTACAAGAGTATAAACTGTTCCTCAATACTCCAAAGAGTACAAGAGTATAAACTGTTCCTCAATACTCCAAAGAGTACAAGAGTATAAACTGTTCCTCAATACTCCAAAGAGTACAAGAGTATAAACTGTTCCTCAATACTCCAAAGAGTACAAGAGTATAAACTGTTCCTCAATACTCCAAAGAGTACAAGAGTATAAACTGTTCCTCAATACTCCAAAGAGTACAAGAGTATAAACTGTTCCTCAATACTCCAAAGAGTACAAGAGTATAAACTGTTCCTCAATACTCCAAAGAGTACAAGAGTATAAACTGTTCCTCAATACTCCAAAGAGTACAAGAGTATAAACTGTTCCTCAATACTCCAAAGAGTACAAGAGTATAAACTGTTCCTCAATACTCCAAAGAGTACAAGAGTATAAACTGTTCCTCAATACTCCAAAGAGTACAAGAGTATAAACTGTTCCTCAATACTCCAAAGAGTACAAGAGTATAAACTGTTCCTCAATACTCCAAAGAGTACAAGAGTATAAACTGTTCCTCAATACTCCAAAGAGTACAAGAGTATAAACTGTTCCTCAATACTCCAAAGAGTACAAGAGTATAAACTGTTCCTCAATACTCCAAAGAGTACAAGAGTATAAACTGTTCCTCAATACTCCAAAGAGTACAAGAGTATAAACTGTTCCTCAATACTCCAAAGAGTACAAGAGTATAAACTGTTCCTCAATACTCCAAAGAGTACAAGAGTATAAACTGTTCCTCAATACTCCAAAGAGTACAAGAGTATAAACTGTTCCTCAATACTCCAAAGAGTACAAGAGTATAAACTGTTCCTCAATACTCCAAAGAGTACAAGAGTATAAACTGTTCCTCAATACTCCAAAGAGTACAAGAGTATAAACTGTTCCTCAATACTCCAAAGAGTACAAGAGTATAAACTGTTCCTCAATACTCCAAAGAGTACAAGAGTATAAACTGTTCCTCAATACTCCAAAGAGTACAAGAGTATAAACTGTTCCTCAATACTCCAAAGAGTACAAGAGTATAAACTGTTCCTCAATACTCCAAAGAGTACAAGAGTATAAACTGTTCCTCAATACTCCAAAGAGTACAAGAGTATAAACTGTTCCTCAATACTCCAAAGAGTACAAGAGTATAAACTGTTCCTCAATACTCCAAAGAGTACAAGAGTATAAACTGTTCCTCAATACTCCAAAGAGTACAAGAGTATAAACTGTTCCTCAATACTCCAAAGAGTACAAGAGTATAAACTGTTCCTCAATACTCCAAAGAGTACAAGAGTATAAACTGTTCCTCAATACTCCAAAGAGTACAAGAGTATAAACTGTTCCTCAATAAGCTTCTTCTAAAATTTTCATGTCTCTTGGGCTCATCAAAATGTCATTATCAATATCGGCTTCCTCGGTTTCTTCCAAATTCTCATATTCATTAGCTTCCATATCCTCTTCGCTTTTATTTTCAAATTTTACATTTCTGTCATCCTCTTTCTCCTTGTTTTGTTTTTTGCATCTAGCACTATGCTCTTCTAATTCTCGTAATTCTGTAGTGAGCTCGTTCAACTCGTATGTCTTCTCTGCAATTAAGACAATTAATTCAGCTTTCATTGATTCCTATAAGACAAAAAATACAAGTATTAGTACTTATACTATAGTTGCAGACACAGAACATAAAAAATGAGACATAAAATAATGAACTATGAGAGCAAAGATATGTACAAATACTCTTGGCGATGCCCTATGAATAAGAGGAGTATTCTCTTCGCCATTATCAGTAAGAAACTTCGGATCTCTATATAATTTGTTCATAGTAGTCCTCCTCCACTTTCCGGTATTCTTCACACAAAAGAACGTTAGAAAACGATGAGTGAAAAACGCTAATCAAATATTCTAACAAAAGCTTATTCATGTTAAACAATCTTTTGTCATTTTCACACCATTTTGATTTTCCAAAATGGGAACAACATAGGCATCCTCAATAATTTCTCATAAATCAAATTGATTAGATTGAATGAAAAGTTTGAATCTAATATGCCATTGAGCATAGGGAAAAATAATTGGCGTACTTATTTTTATGTTCATATCTTATATCGCCTTTGTATATTGCTTGTTGATCATATTGCCCGCTATCTAGTTTAGTTTGTTTTACCCTTGTGTTAGTTGTTAGACCCTAGAGGGGGGGTGATTAGGGTCTTATGCTAATCTAATCCCAATTAATAGCAATTAAAATTATGTTGATCAATATGTTCTTGCAAGAGATAGATATGAACAATAAGAACAATAAGAATATGCACAAATAAAATATAAGCCAAGCAAAACACAAACACACGATATGTTTACGAGGTTCGGTCACCACGACCTACGTCCCCGCTACTCACCTCGACGAGATATCCACTATCACAATCCGGTTTGGAAGCCAGAACTTCTACACACTCGGTTTACAAGATCACCGAAAACTCTCACACTACACAAACACTATGCAATCATACTTTACACACTAAGTGTAGAAACCTACCCCGTACTTCTACACACTTGGTTTACAAGATCACCGAAAACTCTCACACTACACAAACACTATGCAATCATACTTTACACACTAAGTGTAGGAACCTAGCCCGTGTCCTCCTCCTCAAGTGCTCGATTACAACCTCTCCCTAGGTTCGTCAATCGACGCCACTCCTATTGGATTTGACCCCGTGTCTCGCCTCACACTTTTCTCGGTGTACAAGTGTATTACAAGTGATTTTCACAAATAAAAGTTAAATACAATGATTTGTTCTCAAATAACAAGTGAGAACTCAATGAAGCTCACACTCACTAAATCACACCCCACAACATTGATGAAATCAACTATTAAACAGCTCTTAAACACAATCAATATTTTGTTAAACATCAAACTTGGATTTCTTAGTTGTAGAGAGGAAGAGCAGCAATGGGGTATATATAGCACCCTAATACAACAGTAAAAAATAAGCAAAAGACCAACCAAACTTGGATTTCTTAGTTGTAGAGAGGAAGAGCAGCAATGGGGTATATATAGCACCCTAATACAACAGTAAAAAATAAGCAAAAGACCAAAAACCCAGTTTGAAAATAGGTAGAAAAACTAGCCGTTATAAAGGTTCTGACAACTCGTCGGTCGACCGGTCCGGTCGACCGCTAAGCTCAAAAACTCAGAGAATAAGGGTTTAAAGCTGGCGGTCGACCGACGGAATTTTCGGTCGACCGGAGAAGTTTCTGGAGGTGCTTCGGTCGACCGGTGCGGTCGACCGCGAGCACAAAATAGTTGAGCTCAGGAAAAAAACAGCTGGCGGTCGACCGCACCGGTCAACCGAAAACTGATATGTGCATATTGACAGGTTTTGGGGCTGTTTTGAAAATTTATTAAAAATATCAAATCAAATCCAAAAATAGTGAAATTTTGGGGGAAGTTTCTAAATGATGAAATAAACATGTTTGAAAAGGAATTTTTAGAAAATCAATTTTCGTTTGTGAAAACTCCCTGTTTTTGAAAAGTGTTCAAAAAACCTGTTTTTCGTGAACATGAAAATTGACATAGAGCTTGTAAACATGTATATATATATATTGTGCATGTATTGTATGTATATAATGAAGTATGAAAGAGCTGTAAACATGAGATAAAAGTTATTGTAACATCGTTTGATAAAAAATCATTTATATGATAGAAAACGTCAAAAATCGTGTTACGTGTACATATATTGAGCTTAGATATAATCATACAATATATGTAAGTAAACTAAACATATACCTAGGTAAATCCACACATATGAACTTGAATCTTTAACTCTTGACTGAAGTGTGTTGAAATACCTGAAAAGAGAAACCTAAACACAAAACACTAGAGAACATATTAGTAATAAATTGTTTGTCAAATCATCATCAAAACTATAGGGTCAACAATCTCCCCCTTTTTGATGATGGCAAATAATTTATACATGAATATGAAATATAAACTGATAACCCACATATAAGCCAAACATAGACAAATCATACATGAATGATCACATAAACCATATATGAATATGAATAAGTATATGAGCTATATGTGGATTTTTCTCCCCCTTTGACAACATCAAAAAGGGAAAAATGAAAGATAGGAGCAATGCTCCCCCTGCTTATAAGCACAGATAAAAGAAAATGTATGCCAAAAGCTCCCCATGTCAAATAGAATAAATGACACTAAAGAGTATGTAAAGGAGCTAAGCAAACTAAACAATCATAAACAGTACATAAAACAAAGAACTCATTATTAGCAACTTATTTTCCACACACCAAAAAACATGAATATTGTTTCAACTATGCATTGATCATAGAAGAAATAAACTAAACACAATAAGTCACAAATCATCACATAAGCATTAGAACTACATAGTTTTGCATAAACATAGATTGTTCCACAAGATAGCAAACCATACATAAAAAGTCACATAAATCCATACTGATATAGAGTTATTACACTCAAACAAAACATAGCTTATCAAGTTTTACAACTCAAAATAGAACATCAAAAGTATGAAAATCACTTAAAAGAATTCCAATCAATCATCACCATTGCCATCACCATCATCATCACCATCACCATCACCATCACCATCAGAAGATCATGATCCTTCAGCAGGGCCCTCCTCAGAATCAGACTCAGAGCTAGAAGAGGGATCCGGAATCCCGAGAGACTAACGCTGATAGGAAAGAATGGTCCTAACATCCCTCTGGATAGTTGAGACCTGCTTCTGAACACTTGAGAACTGAGTCTCAAGACGATCCAGACGGTCACAAATATCAGAAGAGGATGAGGAAGAAGCTCTAGACCGGGAACGAGAGGATGATGGCTGAGTGAGATCAGAAAAGGAAATCTGCATTCTGGAAAGAGAAACCCTATCAAAGAAATCCTTCTTATATTCAATCTTGGGTTCATTGGTGAGATCAACATCGAAGTGTTGAAAGATGAGGGTGAGAAAGGAGCCAAATGGTAGAAATTTTGTATGTTTTGATGCCATATTATTGAGAAAAACAGTTGCCCAATCCACTTTTATTTTAGCAAATATGGCATATACAACATTTATCTTGTCAGAAGCAAAGTGATCGAAACTACCGGTTTTAGGAATCAAGTTATGAGCAACGATTCTAGCAATGAGTTTGGCATTTGGATTGAGAGAATTGTTGTTCATAGGATAGGAGCAACCGGGCTTAAACATGAGTTGGTTTACAGCTGGATCACCAAGCTCAACAGACATGAGGTCAACGTCACCTGTTGGGATTTTAAGAATCCCCGCAAGTTCATTGGCAGAAAAGGATATTTTAACATTTTTAACAGATGAAGTGATGGTCTGATGACCATCAGCAGAGGATATTATAGACAGGTTGGCATAAAACAGATAAACAAGAAAAGGATAATAAGGAACTTTCTCTTCCTCATCTAATAGCCTAGCCAACCCAATATCATGAAGAATGGTGGAAGTGTCATACATGGCTAAGTGATTGAATTTGATATATCTAGTTGGAATAATTTTCAATTTGCACAACTCCCTATATTTTTTAACAAGAGATTTAAACAACAGAAAATCCTCATAATGAGAAGCCATTTTTGAGGATGAACTAGACTCAGGTTTAGATCACTTTTTAGAAGGTATGATAGATTATGAACAACTAGGGTTTTGATCAGATATGAGATAAATTAGAAACCCCTGGAAACAACAAAAGGAAATGTAGAGCAAATTAAGAACTACCTCTAAAGCAAAAACCCTAGATTGAAAAAAAAATATAAACATAAGAACACAGAAATCAAGAGATAAGAGAAGAGATTACCCACAAAAACTGACAGGAATCGATGGAGGATGAGAGCATCACAGCCGATCAAGAGAAGCAGTCGACCGATAGATACCAGAATCGACAAATTTGGGAGAATTTTCGAATTGGGGAAGAAAATGAGGAGTCGGGTCTTAGATAGGAATGAAACAAGGGGCTAGGATCAGTTCAAAGATCAGATCAATGGTGGTGACAAGTTCGGGTTCAAAACAGATACCCAATAAAAACCGAAACCCGATAAATCAAAACATCGCTGCTGAAAAATTCTCTGTCAGTCGACCGACGCGGTCGACCGATACAACTTACAGAGACTTCGTCGGTCGACCGGGTCGGTCGACCGCGAGAAAATAAAATGAGCAGTCAACTTAAAAAACTAGATTTTGAAGAATTTTTGATTTAAACCTTTAAGAGATTTGTTTTATAATATACCAAAAGTTTTATAAGATATATATATAAATGTTTTTAGCTATAAGATCATGTAAATAATTCTTTTTAGCAAAAAAAATACAATTTGTCATTAACAACTCAAAAACAAATTATTCAAAATAAGAACAAAATAAAAACAAAAAAATAGAAATAGTATAACAATCATTTTGGTACCCAAATCATTTTGGTACCACTAGAACTTGGGACATGACCCTTATCATTTAAATCCAAGGCCCTAGGGTTATGAACCCGTTTGGGCGTATTTTGTGCACCGATACGATCAAAGCAAAAATTATAAACGTGACCCATACGATTGCAATTTGTGCAATGTAGAGGTTTGAATGGTTTACGTTGATCGAAATGGAATGCACGTGGTTCATTTGCAAAAATAGATTTTTCTTTGTAATTATTTTGCAAACGAGAATTTCTTTTCAAATCGAAACAAAACATGGCCAAATGACCAAAACGACCATAATAATCACATTTATATACATGAGCATGTTTATGATTTACACTATGTGTGTGTACATGTGTATGTGATGAAGAAGCTTGATGAGATGCACAATCATGAATAGGTATGTCAATTTTTGGTGCATTATGACAAAATTGAGCTAAATGGCCTTTAAGACCGTAAATAGAACATTTATGAATTTTGTCATACATATGTGCATAGTGAATAGGTTTCTTAGAAGAATTAACATTGAACTTTGCACATAAGTCCATAAGCTTTTTATTATTAGCAATACAAGTGTTTAGTGTTGAATCTAAGGTAGATATACGTTTTCTCATTTGATTCAACTCATCATTGTGCATACAAGCATTGCTACTAGAAGTAGGATAAACAAGATTTTTCATCATAGATTTCAACTTATCTACTTCTAACATAGCATCACGTTTTTCATGAAGCAAACTAGCATTTTCAATTTTCAAATTTTCATTGCATTCTTTAAGAATTATATTTTCATTTGCAATAAAATTAAACTTAGTAGCTAGTGTTTCATGAGTGGATTTCATATTAACATACTTACTCTTTACATCAATATAGCAATTGTGTAATTTTTCAAACTCAAGAGCAAGTTCATCAAAAGTAATAATATCATCGTTATCGCATACCTCACTAGGGTTGTCACCTAGTGGTATTGTACATGGAGATGAGGCTTCCTTAGAACTCAAAGCGGGATTTTTCAACGCTTGTTGAATCGCCTCCAATTTCCCTTCATGTGCTTCAATAAGTTTCCATAAAGCGTAAGCACTATCAAAATTAGCAAATTTGTTAGAAAGCGATGAGTGAAAAGCGTTAATCAAATATTCTAACAAAAGCTTATTCATGTTAAACAATCTTTTATCATTTTCATACCATTTGGATTTTTCCAAAATGGGAACAACATAGGCATCCTCAATAATTTCCCATAAATCAAATTGATTAGATTGAACGAAAAGTTTGAATCTAATACGCCATTGAGCATAGAAAAAATATCCAAACGAGGAGCAATATTAATAGCATATCCTAAGCAAGATGAATCATTCATATCCATAGATATGAAATGCAAGAAGCACAATGTAATCAAAATTAGATTAGCACAAATACAATAACTTGGATCTTTAATTCAAGGCGGTTAGTCCTTAAATCAAAGAGCACCAAGCTCTGATACCAAATGTTAGACCCTAGAGGGGGGGTGATTAGGGTCTTATACTAATCTAATCCCAATTAAAAGCGAATTAAAATTATGTTAATCAATTTGATCTTGCAAGAAGAAATATGATTTGGATATGAACAATAATGATGAATAAAAAATACACTAAGCAAAACACAAACACACGATATGTTTACGAGGTTCGGTCACCACGACCTACGTCCCCGCTCCTCACCTCGAGGAGATATCCACTATCACAATCCGGTTTGGAAGCCGAAACTTCTACACACTCGGTTTACAAGATCACCAAAAACTCTCACACTACACAAACACTATGCAATCATACTTTACACACTAAGTGTAGAAACCTACCCCGTGTCCTCCTCCTCAAGTGTTCGATTACAACCTCTCCCTAGGTTCGTCAATCGACGCCACTCCTATTGGATTTGACCCCGTGTCTCGCCTCACACTTTTCTCGGTGTACAAGTGTATTACAAGTGATTTTCACAAATAAAAGTTAAATACAATGATTTGTTCTCAAATAACAAGTGAGAACTCAATGAAGCTCACACTCACTAAATCACATCGCACAACCCACACTATATAGTATGAAAATATTAAGCTCAATAAGTGTGTGTGATAACAGTGAATGAAACTCAATAGATATAGCTAAATGAAATAAAAATGAAGTAATAAGCTATAAAAGAGTTTAGAAGACTTCTCAAACAAGAAGAACAGTAGAGATGATTCCAATAGGATTGAATGCCACTTCTTGTTGTAGAAAAACTTCTCTTGAAAAACTGATTGATGAAATCAACTATTAAACAGCTCTTAAACACAATCAATATTTTGTTAAACATCAAACTTGGATTTCTTAGTTGTAGAGAGGAAGAGCAGCAATGGGGTATATATAGCACCCTAATACAACAGTAAAAAATAAGCAAAAGACCAAAAAGCCCATTTGAAAATAGGTAGAAAAACTAGCCGTTATAAAGGTTCTGACAACTCGTCGGTCGACCGGTCCGGTCGACCGCTAAGCTCAAAAACTCAGAGAATAAGGGTTTAAAGCTGGCGGTCGACCGACGGAATTTTCGGTCGACCGGAGAAGTTTCTGGAGGTGCTTCGGTCGACCGGTGCGGTCGACCGCGAGCAGCTCAGGAAAAAAACAACTGTCGGTCGACCGCACCGGTCGACCCGAAAACTGATATGTGCATATTGACAGGTTTTGGGGCTGTTTTGAAAATTCATTAAAAATATCAAATCAAATCCAAAAATAGTGAAACTTTGGGGGAAGTTTCTAAATGATGAAATAAACATGTTTGAAAAGGAATTTTTAGAAAATCAATTTTCGTTTGTGAAAACTCCCTGTTTTTGAAAAGTGTTCAAAAAACCTGTTTTTCGTGAACATGAAAATTGACATAGAGCTTGTAAACATGTATATATATATATTGTGCATGTATTGTATGTATATAATGAAGTATGAAAGAGCTGTAAACATGAGATAAAAGTTATTGTAACATCGTTTGATAAAAAATCATTTATATAATAGAAAACGTCAAAAATCGTGTTACGTGTACATATATTGAGCTTAGATATAATCATACAATATATGTAAGTAAACTAAACATATACCTAGGTAAATCCACACATATGAACTTGAATCTTTAACTCTTGACTGAAGTGTGTTGAAATACCTGAAAAGAGAAACATAAACACAAAACACTAGAGAATATATTAGTAATAAATTGTTTGCCAAATCATCATCAAAACTATAGGGTCAACATAAGGGACATGTCTTACATGTTCGCGGACATAATATGAAGCCGATAATGAAAGCCACAATAAGTTTCACACATATTATAGGGTCTTCATTATTCATATCTATAATCATCTCAGCCATTCTATCGCGCTTCCCCCAAATCATCGCATTTTTTTTCTCATCAGCTTTCTTCTTGCCTTTAGAGATATTACTCTTCTTCTCCTTGAGTGTCTTATAATTCTTTACAAAATTGGTGTAGATTGTATTAGACGTTGTCCCACTCATTTTTATCAAAATTCCTTCCTTTGGCAAACCGGTAATTCGGTGAATATCATCTATAACTCATTTTTATCAAAATTCCTTCCTTTGGCAAACCGGTAATTCGGTGAATATCATCTATACCAAACACATAATTTTTATTCCCAATCATGAATGAGCATGTATCGGAATTAAAGTTTTGAATCAAGCAATCAATTGCTATTTGCTCATTGCTCAAGGATGTGGGTAACTTGAGAAATGAAAAAGCGTCGTCTCTAGAGCTTTTATGTGTCTTTTGTCCAATATTATTCGCTTATCAATTAAATCTCGAAAATAACACAAATTGGAAGAAATTCTCAATTGTGTTATCATAGCCCTACAAGAAAATTATAATTCAGTTATAGTTAAAAATTATATATATTTGGGCAAATTAAGACGCATATTAACACAAACAATTAACCTAAAAATTAAATAGATACTCGATATGACAAGAATAACATTAACACAAATATTATCTCATATGGGGTTTCTATATCTAAACAAACAACTACATAATACATAACAGATTTGGAGAGGGGGAACAAAATATGCAAGAGGATATATCTCATCAAGCAATGACTTGTTGACACAGACATCAGTAGGCGGAGACAGCAATTTCAACTTTCGACGCATATTAAAAAAACCAATATATCTCATACAAAAATTTACTTACGACGTAAGAGGATTATTGCATTTAGAAGAGGAAGGCTTAGATTTTGAAGAAATCGAAGGCGTTGACGCTTTCAATTTGTTCGAAGTCATGAGGGTTGATGAAGGGGTCGAAGCGAGCTCCAAATGAGGGAATGTCAAGGGCGAGTGCGAGCTAAAACGGTGACGCTGAGCGGGGGAGGATGGCTTGAGGGCTGACCTTGATATCCAATTTAACAATAATTCAATCTTAAAATCTAAACTAAAAATTAATCATATTCATAATTCATATAACCATCATTAATGAATTTAAGGTGGCCTGAGGGCTGACCTTGAGCGGGGTCAAGTGCGATGAGCGGGGGCAAGTGCGATGAGTGGGGGTGGCGAGCTTCTGCGACGGCGATCTCGGTGCTAGAGAGGCTGAGGGAGAGGTGATCGCGAGGGGCGGATGGTTTCGCCTGAGCAGTGACGTGAACCGACGCTGAAGAGGTCGAACAATTGGAGGATGTGGGCGGATGTGGAGCAGAGGTCTGCGATGGTCTGAGCGGAGGTCTGCGGTGGTGAGCGAGGTCTGAGTGGAGGTCTGCGGAGCGAGGAGACGTGCGGTGGTCTGGTGGAGGTTCGCTGGATGTGGACGATGGGGCGACGTGAACCGACGCTAAGAGGTCTGAACGGAGGTTTCGCGGTGGTGCAGCGAGGAGACGAAGAAGAAGATGCGAATTTTTTTTTGCAGGAAGCTGACGCGAGCGTCTAAGGCGCCGCAATTTGTATTCCGATCGGTTTTTTTTGTTCAGGCTAAACGCGGTCCAATGGGGTGTTTTTTGGTAATTTGTTTTTTTTTTGGAATATGTTTTAAATTCAATGGCTGAGCATGATTTTGGGGTTTTTTGAGATCAAATGCTGAGATCGCCGCATCCTTAGGTACAACCTAGGGAGTCACCTTATATATATATATATTAATATTATATATATATATATATATATATAGTATACACGTGTGTGTATACATACATACATAAGACAAAAACATTTTTTTTTCTTTTTTGTTTTCTTTTAGAATGGAAGGCTTACTTTTTCTACTGTCATTGAGGAGATTCCTCTATCTTGAATTGTCATGGAGTCAATATTCCTTGCAAATAAATAAGCCAAAAACTTTTGGCTATATTTTGCAGGACATAAAGGCTTACCAATTTTAAGCCTACAGCAACACTTGTCAATGAATACAGTATTAGGCAAATAAATAATATCTTCCTCTCCTTTTTTGATATGTGGGACACATGAACAATGTAACTAACCACCTACCAAAATTTCACGGCACCCGAGCTGTTCATAAAGGCAAACCTCAATTTTTGGGATGCTTTAACTAACTTGTTTTGAGTTCAAGATCTTGTTGCGCTCTCATACCACTTTGTTGTGCGCGGTGGTCAAACCGATGGGGGTATCGAGAACAAATACCAATGTTGAGAGAGAAAGCACAACAATCCAAAATAACGGCACAAACACAAGCAAACGAATTTTACGTGGTTTGGCAAATTGCCTATGTCCACGGGGCAAGAAGGGGATGAGTTTTCACTAATAGAGAAGAAGAGTACAAATAGAGATTACAAATCCACAAACTAATCTCTCACACAAAGCTTTCAATTTCTTAAACAAAACCCTAACCAATAGCTCTAGAAAAAGCTCTTTTTCTGTGCTCCAAATATCCCCAATACTGTTCTCTTAGAAACCCTAAAACATGTTTAGGATTATATATCAACACAAAACAAAACGGGTCAAAAAATAAAAGCCAGGCTCAGACCCGAGTGGCGGTTGACCGCAAAATTTGTTGCGGTTGACCGCAAAATTTGTTGCGGTCGACCGCCCAGGAATTGACAGAAAATAAATCGATTACAGGGTCTCTGTGGTCGATTGCTGCGGTCGACCGAACTCAACTCCATAATCTGCCTTCGACCTGTGCACGATTTCGGTCGACTGACCTAGCCTCGCGGTCGACCGAACGTCACCAAAACAGTTCACTGCTTCCAAAATTCCTGTTCTTCTCTAATTTCTTCATCAATTCTATAATTCTCTACCTCGGCGAAGTTTTCCCAAAGCTGAGCCGACACAAATACCAACCAAACGTTCCACTTATTGCATCCAGTACGAAGTGGAACAAAACTACAATAACGGACTCAATCCGTAATAAGTCATGAACCCAAATGAGAATACGAATAATCTCTAAATATTGGTATCAACTCACCAAACTGGCTGCATCATAAAATGACTGCCTATGTATTCTCTTGCCTAAGGAATCAAGTCTCGCATAGTTCACCAAATAGCCTCCAAAGGCCCTCAATCAACGAGAAGAGTTTTCAACTCTTCTCCAATATCACCAACAAATCTGCAACTAATAACTCTCCCAATGGCCTCAAAGTAAAACGAACCAAACATCTCCACCTGAGGTGAACTAACGGCCATAGCCAAATCCGAATTGTGTCCACCAGCTACACTCGAATCAACAAACTCATCATCTGCATCCACATCAATATGATCCCACTCTGTGTCATCTCAGCTGGAATCTCAAACGATGCAGAATGATCTGGAGAACATAGAGTAATCTCCACTCAACATGGAGTAGCATCACTCTCCACCCGCTGTGATATCCTAATGATTTTTCCAATACTCTCTACTTGCCGAGAGTCAAATATGACATATCTGCTCAGAATAATATCAGAGTCCAATACCTGATAACCAAACATGACTCTGAATTCTAACTGTATATTCGAATCAAATCTCACATCCTGGATGTGACAATATGCTGGGTGACCAAATATCTGAAGCAAACCAAAATCTGAAGCAGCTCTACTTGATCCAAATACTTCAAATGCAGCAGTCGGCAACCTATGAATAAGATGGCTCTAATATGTCAAAGCCTCAACAGTAGAACTCCTCTGTAAATCAATGCTCGACATCAAACACCGATCCTCCTCCAGTAAGGAACGACTCATCAAATTTGCCACCTTATCTCATCACCCTAATGTTTCCTCTCTAATGAAGTGTCTCAAACTGCCGTGAGCTCAGTACAAATACAGAAAAGAACCCTACCAAAATCAGAACGGTGTATTATCTTTCTGTCAATACACTTCTTCCACCTATTGTTGACTACTAGGACTTCACACTAACGGGACTTGGTTGCAACTCACAAATGCATAGAACAGTCACCAACACAGGAAACCAAATACCCATTATCTCCCAATGATGCCTTCTTAGAAGGCCCCTAAATGCCTAAATGAACACCACCTGGAAGACCCTTCGCTCGGTGAATAAAAGTGTCAAACTTCACCTCGGTCTTTTTGCTCATACCAATATGCTCATAGGACTTCAATCTACAGGTCAAAACATTCCTCAACAATCCAAGCACGATATCAACAATCAAATATCCCAACATCAACAAACGCCACAGTCTAGCTAAATCTAAAGAAGTCGTCATCTCTCCATCAATCACCATGCTCCTAATCAAATAGTACAAATTCTTCTTTCCGACGCCCTCCATCACAATCATGGACTCAAATGTGACCTTCAAAGATGTATCCTCTAAGGTCACCCGATAGTCTGCTGCCTCCAAAACTCTAAATGAAATGATATTCTTCTTCAACTGCGGAACGAACCTCACTTCATCCAACTCCCGAATCACCCTGTCACACATCCTAATCCGAATAGTATCAATACCACTAATAGGGCATTTATGATCATTACCCATGAGTATAACATCCCCTCTTTCCAACTCCTCAAAATTGGAGAACCAATCTCTCCTAGGGTAAATATAGTAAGAAGCACCAAATCCAACATCCACTCTATAGAGTTGGCAACACAAACTGACGGTAGTGTAGGGCATGAATTGCTTGAAGAATCTGAATCTGAATTGTCACTACTAGCCTTGGTAACATTCACCTCTAAAGCTTGAATAGCTTTCCCCTTATTCTTCCTGGCTCGATCTGTCAACTTTAGACATTCAGCTTTCTAATATCCATCTTTTTTACAAAAGGTACATTGATTCCTACCAACTGTAAGGTGTGCTCCTCTAGATTGCGATCTCCTACTATGGTTTGGACTCTTCCCTCTTGTGATCAATGCCCCACTATTATATCAATCGAAGTCTCCTTATCCTTCTTCCGAAGCTGATAATTCACAAGTACAGCGGTGACCTCACTATACGAAAGAGATGCTTTCCCATTAATAAAAGTAAGAACAAATATCTCATATTTCTCGTCAGGCAAGGAACTCAATGGCAACAACGCCTTGTCCTCATCTTCAATCATAATATCTATATTCGTCAAATATGCAAGAAGCTTCGTGTAGTTGTTCATGTAATCACCAATAGAGGTTCCCTTCTTCAATTGGAAGCGATAAAGCCTCATCTTCAAATGCAAGCAAATTTTCACACTCTTCGTCAAATACTTGCTCTCTAGGATCTCCCAAATCTTCTTAGCCGAAGTGTTATTGATCACATCATATTTTAAATCTTATGTTAAACAAGACCTAATCACACCACACGCCGTTCGATTCATCTTCTTCCAAACATTCTCCTCAATGTCGTTCAGTTTCTCGTCCAAATCCAAAGTGTCTTCCAAATTTTGCGCGTTGAGTGCATTCAAGACTTCACATCTCCAAAGACTAAAATTATTAGTGCTATTAAACTTCTCCATGTCTATCTTCATAGAGTGAATATTCAAACTTTGGATGGTCTTCACACCAGAAGTACCATTCACAACTCATTCTTTCTTGGTCATCTTCCTTAAAGTACCACCAAACCAATGCAGAACAAATAAAGAATAGATCCAAACTAAAAAAGAGAGATTTTTATACCTCCAAGTGAAACTCTAATAAGAGCCTCCGAAAGATCTCAACCCCACACGATGAAAACGAGATCCACAATAGTAAAAATGCCACCTTTATCACCAACTAAAGCCCTAGATGAGCTTCCAAAGCGATCTACTCCTCCACCTAGTCCAAGCATAGCTAAAGCTCTCATACCACTTGTTGTGCTCTGATACCACATGTTGTGAGTGATGGTCAAACCGATGGGGTACCGAGAACAAATACCAATATCGAGAGAGAAAGCAAAACATTCTAAAATAACAACACAAACACAAACAAATGAATTTTATGTGATTCGGCAAGTTGCCTACGTCCACGAGGCAAGAAGAGGATGGGTTTTCACTAATAGAAAAGAAGAGTACAAATAGATATTACAAATCCATAAACTAATCTCTCACACAAAGCTCTCAATCTCTCAAACAAAACCCTAACCAATAGCTCCAGAAAAGGCTCTTTTTTGTGCTCTAAATATCCCAATACTGCTCTCCCAGAAATCTAAAACGTGTTTAGGATTATATATCAATACAAAACAAAACGGGTCAGAAAAAAAAACTCAGGCTCAAACTCGACGGCGGTCAACCGCAGAATTCGTCGCGATCAACCGCCCAGGAATTGAAAGAAAATAAATCAATTACAGGGTCTCTGCGATCGACTGCTACAGTCGACCGAACTCAACTCCAGAATCTGCCTTTGACATGTGCACGTTTCTGGTCGACCGGCCTAGCCTCGCAGTTGACCAAACGTCACCAAAACTTCATAAAGTATCAAAGTCATTCGATTTGATCGAGGTGACAAGTTCCTATTTTAAAGAGTTAAAGAGATTTGTAAATGAAATGAAATTATTAGTGCGTTATACCTCCCAATTCACCACACTTAACAATTTATTTGAAAGATAGAACTAAATCTTATTTGATATGGTTAGATTTAATGCTTGAGCATTTGCTTATTCTTACTTTCTTATGGGTTGTGGATTGAAGACTACAAATTATTTATTTTGTAGAATTCCTACCAAATCTTTTCTTCCACGCCATATTAAATGTGAATATGAAGAAAATAAAGTTTACGATGCTTAGAGATTTGGGATTGTCACAGTTTTATTAGAGAATAAAATATGAGTAAATTGGAATCTAGAATAAATAATAGCCTATTGATAGGTCACGCTAAAGAAAATACTTGGGATTATATTGATAACCCTATTGTAATTTTCAAAAAATAATTGTTATTAGAAATATGTCCTTTTATGAGATAAATTTATAGATCAATGATCTCTATAACTTTAGAAAAAAAAATTATTTGCTTTAGTAGGAGAGTTATCTGATCCAGCGAGAGAAACTCTAAATACAATTGGAGATTCTATGAATTCAATTGGAGATTCTACGAATTTAGTTGGAGCTTCAAGTAATAAAGTAAATGAAGACTTGTTTACTATATTTATTGTTGAATTTACTAATCACAATTAGGAGATAAAATAGGATTTTCATCCATCTGTATAGTACAATAACCTTATTAAAACATATTTGATAGAAAGCCAAGGAGAATAAAAATTCTAAAACTTATATAAAGGTCATGTTGGACATGATTTCTTGTAAGTGAGTTAATGTCATATTTGATGACAAATGGTTATTAATTATGAGAAAATATTTTCCCTAGTTGTAATACTAAAGGTCATAAGGACCTTTTTAACCATTTCGGCATGTTATGAATTTAAGATACAATAAATAGATTTTAAAATAATCTTCTTGAATGAATATCTTAAAGAAGGTATTTACATGCAAAGATTATAGAATCAAGAATGTAAAATTCAAGAAGAAAAGATTAATTAATTGAATCAATCGAGTTATGAACTTAAACAAGCTTCATATAGTAAAATATTTGATTTAATGAAATGATTAAGGATATTGATTTTGATCAAATTCTTAAAAAGCAAGCTTGTCTGCATAGAAGCAATAAAATAGTTCCATTAAACTCCTAGCATCTCATGTTAATGGCATATTGCTCATTGAGAGTGATAGTTCTAATGTCATAAATTAAAAGTATGGTTTTCCAACAAGTTCTTTGTGAAGGATCTTGTTTACACATTTCATATCTTGGATCTCAAACTCTATAGAGATAGAGAAAGAGATGTATATGATCGTCACAATCTACTTATACAGATAAGATCCGTAGAATGTTCAACTTGTAAAATTTTAAGAAAAGACTAGGCATGTAAGATATGGAATCTCTCTCTCACTCTAAGGAAATGTGTTCTAGAGGGGATTGAACATTTTAGAAGTAGCTGATCTTGTGAGTAGATCTCAATCCAATCCTAATGAGGAATATTGGATTACAATGAAAGTCATATTTATATTTTTTGCATAAGACTACAGATTACTATTTAGTTAATGATTGAAGGATATATAGATTTAGATTCCAATCCAATCCTAATAATAGAAGTCTATTTTGGATTACATTTATATCATTAAAACAATAGCAGAATATGTAATCATGTGAAACTACTAAAGAAAGAATATGGATAAATCAGTTTCTCCATAAGTTTAATATTGTTCCTTATGATGTATTTCTTTTCTATTGTTATTTGCTAGTAGTGGAGCTGTTGCCAAAAGCTTGAAAAGAAATATTATCTTGTTAAATGTTAACAAGAATAAACAAATGATGGTTTAAAAGATAGCTAAATAGGTATCATTTGATCCTTTTATATAAAAAAATTGTCATAAAATATTTTTGACAGGTGGGAGTTAGGATCATATCCAATTGGATGTTACAGCAAGTGGGAGACTACTTGATTAGTAATAATATGTCCTTGAACCACTAGTACAAAGAAGGCATGCTCCAACGGTTGTAACCGGTGGGACAAATAGTATCCCTAACGGTTAGGCTCGTTGGGGCAAAAAAAAACACACGTTGCTGCAAGTAGCGTTAGGGTTGAAACGGCCCTAACGGGTGTAAAATCTGCACCAACGGTTCTACCCATTGGTACAAGTAAAAATATAATTAAATATATAAAAAACAAAATAAATAATGAAAAAATAGCACTAAGGGTTACAACCGTTGATGCAAATATCTGCACCAATGGTTGCAACCGTTGGTGTAACAATCTGCACTAACGGTTGTAACCGTTGGTGCAGAATATTGCACCAACAGTTGTAACCGTTGGTGTAGATTGTTGCACCAACGGTTGTAATTGTTGGTGCAGATTGTCGTGCATTGACAGTTTCAAAACTTGTACCAACAGTCCCAACCATTGGTGCTTGTGTTTTTCCTTTTTTTCACTTTTACCTACAGCATTTACATATAACATTTCCCACAAAAATATATAATATATTTGTTCACAACATATACATTCCCATGCATAAAACAAAAGATTAACTAGAATCAAAACACAACAAGTTATAAATTACTCAAGTCCCAAATATATAACAAGAATCAAAATACAACAAGAGGATATCTGAAATATACAAATGTCTTAAGTATGTTAATTAAAAGTACAAGTCACGGCTGATTTAATCGAATATAATCAGCAAAAACTTTGCGGATGTCCTCCTCGCTATAGCCCTCCTGTGTATGCTCCCCAGCACGCCTCCTAATCGACTAGCAAGAGGGCTTTGTGTCGAAATATCCTGAGGAGAACATTAAGCAGCAGATATAGAACCTTGAGTATTCGGAGAATGAGCTAAAGTCGGTGGAGTAGTAGCAGGAACAACAGGTGGTGGACGAGTGGTCTGAGAATCAATCTGTAAAATAATACATATAATAAATCAAATTCACACTAAGTATATCCAAACATGAAAACTTAAGCTTAATAAACAAGCCTTTTGTTGTAAGAATAATTTATGACATGCATTTGTAGTGTTGAACCATTTATGACATGAATGCGGCTAACTAAGCATGAATAATTCATTCCAGAGTTGGAAGTCAGCACTCAGTAAGAAAATGTTCAAATAGACTGTGTATTCATTCATGGCAATAGATGCAAAAATACAATACAGTATCACTTGGCATAATTTTGTGTATTAAAAGATGATTCAAGCTTCTATTCACTCAGTTATATACAATAACTCAATTCCAGATAAGTACAAAAAGGGGATAATTGTAATTCGAGTTTTGTTTATGTTATTTGTAATTGAGAGAATGATGTTCAGCTATTTCATTCATTCACTCACTGGAAAGTAATGATATATCTACTATATGCATTTATTCTTAGATAAGCCCCTCAATAACACTACTTCGCATGAATCTGTATATATTGATACGAAAGAGACATACTTTATAAATATTGAGGTTGTAAGGGAATGAGATAATATTAAGTTTTTTTTTTTTTTTGCATACGTACTAGTTGGGTAAGTCGTTCCATATTGAGGTTGTAAGGGTAAATCGTTTGAATTCGTTGAAAAATAAACACTTACGCAATACTCTTGAGTTTGGGTGTCAGGATATATACACGAGTATGTGTCACCATTTGGATCCACTAATGTCTTGTGGGTACCCAAATACTCCTTCAAGGCACTTGAGGAGCCACCTGATTCTTCGATCACTACAAATCACTCATTTCAATTACAGAGCAGAATACAACTAGATCACCATGAAATGTCCATTTTAATATTCATAAAACAATAAATATAAAAAACATGCAACTTAATAGGAACGAAACATACCTGGTATTAGGATTTCCTTTGACAAATTTCTGTCCATACTTGTGCCACCTGTAGCCATCACTTATACGCGTTGCATCACATGAACGCTGCACAACAATCTTGGGTTCCTTAATCGTTCTAAGGACCGGTGCTGAGCAAGGCATATAGCTCTGTGTCTCGATGAGCCTGTATCATAGACAATAAGTACTCAATACACATGAACATATGAAACTATATACAACAATATTTATTACAACACTAGCCTTCTTTTTGCATCTGGTTCATCAGCATGCTCCTCGTCCATCTTAATTGCAGCATCCCCTTCACAATCACTAGAGCAGAACAAGTGTTGTTCCGTGGTTTCATTGCTAGAATTTTTTTCCATCTTTGATGTTGAAGGATCTGGTCCTTTAACTTCGCTACATGGAAGATCTGAGGTTTTATGCTCCCCAGAAGACCCACCAGACTGAACCCCTTTCTCTTTGAAGGACTTAGTTGTCTTTTGAGGTGGGTCATGAATGTGCTAACCTCTGTAAATTATTTTGGTCTCTTGACCATCTGGGCAACGCTTGACCTTCTTCTTAGAAAAACAGGTCACATTGGTACATTTATAGTAGCTTCGTGATCTATCACTACTTTGAACCTGCTTCTGACCATACTTTCGCCAGTTATATCCATCACTAGAGCTAGTCTTCACAACAATTTGAGTGGACTGAGCCTCAGATTTATGGTCAGATGGAGGAGGTTGCATTGGCTCTGGGGTAGAGATGTTGTCTTCAGATACTGGTGAAGGCCTTTGTTGTAGTGGCGCTAGGTTGATGGATGCAGGTTCTGGTGAAGGACCGGGCAATGCTTCTGATGAGGAAGGACGTGCTGCTTGAAGTTGCATCTGTGCCTGAGCTGTAACTGTGGCCAAAAGTGCTTGATGGGTCATTGCAAACTATCCCTGAACGAAAGAACGTTCACGTGTAACAACAATAAGCATCAAAATTTACAAGTACCTTATATTATGATAGTTATGCAATGAGGTAAAAGCTAATGGAATTTTCATCTGAGAAGCCATCCAAGCCAACTCATGTAGTTAACATGTAAAAATTAAAAGACGAAGAAAGTAGATATAATAATACTAAGTAGAGCGCCTTTTCTTTTTTTTTTTTTTTGTGTGGGTGTGTGTGTGGGGGGGGGGCGTCGGGGGGGGGGCCATTATTTAAACCTTTTCTTAGAGATATGATAAGCAGGAATAACACTTACACGTATCCTTTTTGGTCATGGAAATGCAAAAAACATATAGCCAGTGGAATGGAATCACCGTCAAAACTCACCGAAGTTACTCAACCTGAATAAAATCTTTTAACTTTATCGTAAAATGCCGACAATTAGGCAGTTCAGAGTCTATTGATGTTTGATTGCTTTCTACTTACAATTACAATAAATATTAGTTGAATCGCTATTTTCCCTCCTTCCTTTCCTTTTTCTTTTTCCAGCTTGCTTTGAGGTCCACGGTGTCTGTGCAATAGAGTTTTCTTTGGAATTTTACTACAAGTTTCATAATACATATCCGGGATCAAGAAATAACATAACACCACCAAAATCACATGCGCCATCCCATGAATCCTTCCTCATCAACAATATCCTTACTTTCCAACACTAATCCTAACCCTATCGTGTCCAAAAGCAAAGGAGAATGAAGAGAACCTAACAGCACCTGGTCTAAACTAAGAAAGAAAAGAAGAGAATGGTCATGAATTTTCACAAACTATCTGTCTAATGCAATGTTGCAGGTGAGTATCTCAAAAATGATAGAAGAGAATGGTCATAAATTTATGGTAATGCGCTTACATATAAGTTAGATGACTTACATGTGTTAAAAGAAATTAATCTGCAAATAGGGATGATAGGCTATACATGAGGGTTAAAAATCATAGCTCATGTTATGGTGTTGATTGAACAAATTCCTTGAATCATTGAAAACAATTCCCTGCGAAATAAGCGTGTATTAGTGTTGATTTCCCAACAGCACATTAAAGTTTATGATTCCTTTAACATTTATCCACTAAATGATAAAACCCTCCAAATGACTCGTGCTTGAGAGAACCGAACTTGTGTGCTACCTTTCTACAAACAAGGCTGTTGATATACCTATCTACACTGAAAGAGGCACGTATAGGATGTAAATAGGTTTAAAAGATAATTTCTTTCAGTAATTTGTGTGCCATAAAACACATCATAAACCATAAAAATTATGTCTTTTTAAAGCATTCAATTGAACACTAGACATGCATCTAAACGAAACAGAACCAAAAACTCATCAATTTCAAAGGCAAATTATCATGATGAGATTCAATAGATCAGTTCTTACTAAACGAGATCTAATCTAAAGCTAATCACAGTCTAGAATCGCCTAAACGAGATCCAGATCCCGCATAAAAACTTCACATCAACTGAAATCTAAAGCAAAATTAGACAGAACAAGATCGAAATCAAGCTCACCTTTGAACGAGATCTCGTCCTTGAGTTGAGAATACAGAGCAAGAGAGAGAGAGAGGGAGGGAGGGAGGGCAGCGCTGGTTTTGGTGACGAGAGAGGGAGGGGGCGGCGAGGGAGCTCCGACGACGACGAGAGGAGGAGGGCGGTGATGGTTTTGGCAAGAGAGAGTGAGGGAGGGAGGGAAGCAGAGAGGGAGAGAGGCCGAAATTTTTTGGGGGGGAAATAAAATTTGGGGCTGAAGCGGGCTCCCTCAAATTTTGTGGGAAAAACTGGATTGCCCCGTCCCCAGGGGTTAAACCGTTGGTGCGGGTAAAACTAGTCCCAACGGGTTCTACCACCCGTTGGGGCTGCTACTATTTATACTAATGAACATTCAATATATTTTATATAATATTCTCAAATATTAGTAAAGATTTTATTGTTGCATATATAATTTGGTTATTATTTCTATAATTTTTATAATATCTTTAAAAATTATTTTGTTAGATCATGCACTATGTGTTGGCCTCTTTGTTTTGATGATGTTTAACAAACAATTTATCACTAATGTTGTTTGTCTAGTATTTGTGTTTTCTTATTTATTATAGACAAACAACATGTTGGAGGTTGGATGGATTGCACCATAACGATCATATCAAATGGAGGTTGGCGGATATTGTGGTTAAAGCCTATGCAGTTCAAAGTTGAAGATCCAAGTTCAAGCTTCATCCGTAAGTTTACCAAGTCGAGCTTATTGAAGACCTATAGCTTGGGTAATCTTTATGTACATCTTTTATTAAGTCTTCAAAATTATTTTGTAATGTTTCAAAACATGGTTAAGCTAAAATGTTAAAACTCATGTGTTTACATTTTCATGTTTTGGACTATTTTACAAAATAATGATATTTTTCATTTGGGAGATCCTTTTTGAAAGCCAGTTATTGTAGAATGTGTATTATCATGTCTACAATCATTTTTCAAAGTTTTATATTTTTTAGAATTTATTTGATATTTTTAAACAGCGTTTCAAAATTATCAAACTGCTTCTAAACCTATTTTTCTCATATATCAATTTGCGGTCGACCACCACGGTCGACCGTCCCTGAGTCGAGAGACTCAGGAAGTTTTTCAGAGGCTCGCGGTCGAACGTGACGGTCGACCGGATGCTCTCGTGGTAAACCACCACGGTCGACCGAATGTTTTCCAGAGCCCAAATTTTGGCTTTGTGCTGCTCGCGGTCGACCGCTGATCGTCCAACGGTTATTTTTGTACAGAATCTAATTTCTGATTTTGTGGGTTTTTTGGTCTTTTGTCTGGGGTTTTGGCTATTGGTTTTTCTTCCTATATAAACCCTCAAACCCCTCTCTACCAGAGCAACCAATGGAATGTTTTAAACAAGTTTAAAAGAGATTTTAACAAGGGTTTAAGTTTGGTTTAGAGTTTGTTTGTGAAGAGAATTTCATAAGAGTTTGAGGAGATCATCAATCTTGTTTGGGCTTCAAGCTACATCCCTCCACTCTCATTTTAGAGAAGTTTTCTTAAACTCTTTATCTAGCTTGTTTATGATTAATGTGTCATATTTATTTTGCTAGATTAAATTGAGTTTAGACTTGTTTTTCTCATTGCTTACACACACAATCATTGAGCTTATTGTATTTTCATACTTAGTATAATTTAGGTTGTGGGGAGTTGTAACAATTGAGAGTGAGCTACATTAAGTTCTCATCTATTGTAGAGAACATATTTGTTGTTATATTGTTAGTGTTGTAAAGGTTTCGGTGAGCTAGAAAACTAAGTGTGAGGAGTGAACATTGATCGGTGAGCGTTAAAAATCGACATTGTGAGTGATTGTGGACGTTGATCAGTGAACGTTAAAACCCGACATTGTGAGGTGTAAACGTTATTTGGGTGAGCATAGAAGACCCGGTTATGATAGTGGATTTCTCCCTGTGAGTGGGTGTTTGCATCGAAAGTTGTTGTTTTTATTGCTATCGAATCTATTACAACTTTAGTCGTTACAATAAACTCGAATAAAATAAAAGGTTGATCTTTTTATAAGATCTCCTTACACAATGAAAATAATAAAAAAAGTTTACAACTTTATCAAACAAACGCAACGGGTGTGTATCGCTCGCTGCTTGCGTGGGATCTTGGCCTGTGACGGGGATGTTAATATCCGTGGACCACCGCCGATCAGATCTGATTGCTAAAAAATTGGGCAGAGCTTCGTTGATTCGCGAAGGAATCAAGAAACCGTAGCGCTTATCTCGGCAACGGCGAGATAATTGCTCTTCTTAAGATTATCACAACGGGATAATCTTAAGGAGCGGACCCGGGAAACTGCAGATCTGACGAGCTCCTCTTCTTTATGCCGACGAACTCGATCCGATCTCTCCTCCTCCTCTCTGAAATTCGTGCACCTTCAGTCTTCAGTCCGGCAGGCCTTCGCCTAATCTCTAAAATTCCAGATCTGAAAAAATAAGGCTCCAGGGGCTGTATTTATAGGCTTCCAGGAGGTCCGGGCAGTTAAAACCGATCGAAAACCGTCAAAAACACGTCTCAAGTGCGAGACAGTTCGGGGTGTCTCGCACATGTGCGAGACAGTTTGTACCCTCTTCAGTATTTTGGCTCTAATTCTTTCATATGACCTCAGAATCAGGTGATTCAAGTTGTGTTGGAAAGATAACGAAAAGATCTACAACTTTTATCTTTTAAGATTCTTCAGATTTGAATCGTATCATGGTGAAAACAGCTTCAAAAGGTCCGAGACACCTTTGGGTGTCTCGGCTATTTTGGTCATAACTTCCTCATATGACTTCCAAATGACCTGATTCTAGCTGGGTTGGAAAGCTGACACAAATATCTACAACTTTCATGTTTTGAGTTTCTTCAGATTCAAAACGTATCATGGTCAAAATAGCTCCACAAAGTCCGAGACACCCTTGGGTGTCTCGGCCTTGGCCGAGACACCTTTGGGTGTCTCGGCTATTTTGGTCATAACTTCCTCATATGACCTCCAAATTACCTTATTCCAGATGTGTTGGAAAGCTGATAAAAAGATCTACAACTTTCATGTTTTGAGTTTCTTCAGATTCAAAACGAATCATTGTCAAAACAGCTCCACAAAGTACGAGACACCCTTGGGTGTCTCGGCCTTGGCCGAGACACCTTGGGGTGTCTCGTTGGGCCGAGACACCTCAGACACCTTGGGGTGTCTCGTTGGGCCGAGACACCTCGGGGTGTCTCAACTCATGCTGAGACGCTTTGTAATGTGTACTTGTTCATTTCCGCCGTAACTTCTTCGTCCGAACTCGGATTTGAGTGATTCAAAGTGCGTTGGAAAGCCGGCGAGGAGATCTACAAGCTCCAATGATTGGATCATTGTAGAGTCAACTGGGACACGAGGGGAGTTGCGCCTTTTGTAAGCGATGGGGGGCTCCCAATCAATTCGTATCCCCGTTATTCTGAAACTCCGTTGCTTCACATAGTTCGCCGATTCACTTCAAGCGTTCGTCGACGTCAATCAAGCTTCTGTGACTTGGATAGTGATGTTCATCGTCTTCTCTTAGCTTTGAGCTGTTCGTGGAGACCTATAGGCAATTTTCGATGCCTACAGATACCCCTTCCAAAGCGTTCCAACCTTGTTTCTTTTAAAGAAGAGGCTGGAATACTTTGGATGTGATTGGTCCAGCCTTCAGTCGGTGTAAAGGACCTGTAATTAGCTTCAATTCTTGACTCCTTCGATTTTCAGTCTATTCGACGTTTTGATGAATAGCTGAAGTTCTTCCGGCGCTGCGTTTATCGTCTGGCCGTCGTCGAAGTCTCGAAACTAAAACTGATGAGTTGAGTTTGGCTCGTGTCGTTGAGTTGACTTAGAACTGACCCTATCCGTCGCATCGACTCTTTGATCGCAACGTGTTGACTGGTGTTGACCTAGGGTTAGGCGTTGACCGGCGTTGACCCTAGGGTTTGGGACGTCGTACGTTGACTTTTTGATCGCAACGCGTTGACTGGCGTTGACCTAGGGTTACGCGTTGACCGGTATTGACCCTAGGGTTTCGGATCGCCATTAACACAGTTTATACTCGTGCATTTGCTGGAGTATACACAGTTTAAGCTCTTAAGGTATTGGAGCGTGGCGGTCCTAAATGTCGGAGTTGCAGGACCAACTATGAAAGTTGATTCCTCTGCACGTGTGGATCTTATCCCTAAGTGATTGGATGTTCGAGTCACGAGACCAACTGACGGAGCTGATGCGTCAATGACTCATATTTATAGAATTTTTGGCAAATTCTCAGCCATCAATGAGTTTGATGAGCCTTTACCGACTACCGTTTGAGTCGAGCTAGCATGCGGATTATTTAAGTCCGTTCCGCATGTGACGTTAAGCTAGAAGAGTTAACCCTTTTAGCGCTACGATGTTGAATACATAGATTTCATCTTTCTCCTGTGAAAAGACTAAACAACAACGTGTATCAGACGTTGACTTAGGATTTTTGGCAAAATCCTCAGCCATCAACGGATTTGATATGCCTTTATCGACTACCGTTTGAGTCGGGCTAGCAAGCGGATTGTTGAAATCCGTTCTGAATATGACGTTGTGCTAAAGGAATGAACTCCCTTAGACTTGATGCTACGACTTCGAATACATAGACTTTACCATTGTTACGGGAATAGGCTACCCGGCAACGCGTGTTAGGCGCTGACTTATCCTTACTTAGGATTCAGGATAAAAGTCCCCAGACTCGGATTCTGGTGTCTTCTTCAATCGGTAAAAGACTAAACCGGCAACACGTATTAGGCGTTGGCTTATCCCTGCTTAGGCTTCAGGATAAAATTCCCCGTGCGTGTGAAGCACGGATTTTGTCGTTATTAATAACAACCTGCCACAATATTAAATATGTGGGCTTTTGTCCGTTTTACAGTTAAGGACTAACCGGCAACGCGTATTAGACGTTGACTTATCCCTTCTTAGGATTCAGGATAAAATTCCCCGGATTTGAATTCTGGTGTCTTTTTCAATCGGTGAAAGACTAAACCGGCAACGTGTGTTAGACGTAGGCTTATCTCTATTTAGGAGTCGAGATAAAGTTCCCCGTGCATGGAATGTACAGATTTAAAGTTGAGAATTGTGTCTTTTCTCATGGTAAAGACGAACCCAAAATGAAAGAGGAAGAATTTTATATTCTATCTCCCGGCACCGAAGAGGAAGAATTTTATATTCTATCTTCAGTTGGAAAGGAAACTCGAAGTTGGATCTCCACCCCCAGAATCCAGAAAGATGAAACTAAGAGTGGGATCTCCACTCCGAGAATTGGAAAGATTCAAACGACCCTAACTTTTATAAAAATTGGTTATTTGATCCAAAAAGAGTCCCTCATTTATTGAGGAGAAAGTCCAATTTCGACCCTAACTTTTATAGGTTTGGTGGAAAAAGGAACAAAGACAAACTTTCGTTTATCGAAAAGGGATGACTCGGTCTTAGTCCTAACTATCTGTAGGTTTGACTAAGTGAGATTGGGAACAATCCTAACTTTTATAGGTTTGATTGCTCAATTGAAAGTGGACCTCTCGTTCATGCAAAAGAGTGTTCGGAAATCACAGTAAGAGTTTAGTGTTTATCACTTTATTCATAATGATTAGGTTATCCCTAAGAATATTACATTTAACATTCTTCTGGAAACTTCCTGTTACATAAATTATCCACCCCCAGCTTCCTTTGTGAAGCTGGGTTTACCATTGTATTCAGTTGCATGATCGGGTTATCCTTAAGAATATTACATGTAAAAATTCTCCAGGAACTTCCCGTCAAGAGTGGGAACAGTTTAGACTCATATACCTATTGGAGTATCAGGGAGCAGTTTAACCTCATATACCGATTGGAGGAGTAAGAAGCAGTTTATACTCGTATACTCTTCGGAGTCGTGTCGTTCTCATTTGGCTTATCCCAGCGTTATAACACCGGCTTCAACCAAGGTCTGAATGCTATTCTTTAAAGTAAAGCAAGCCTTGGTGGGATGAAGGATCCTCCTGTGGTACGCGCAGTACTTCAGATCTGTAGTATTGTCAGCTTCCCCCTGATTTATGATGGGTGGCAGCTTAATCTTATTGTTTTCAAGAAGGGTCTCGAAGATGGCTGGAACGTCTTCGTCCTTGAATGAGTACTCTTTTTGGAGCCTCGAATCTGAAGTCTTCTGTTGTCTTCGGGGTTGCTGTTGCGACGTCTGATTAACATCAACAACCGTTGTAGGTGCCTTCCCTTCCTCATAGGAAATGAGACTCGGATTCAGAGGGTTAGCCATCGGTTGGCTTCTTTCGACCTTCCTCCTTCTGAGGAAACGTTCGGCCTGCTCTTCACACACCTTCAACTCTTTCCAGGTATTGAGCGGCTCTACTCCCATAACGTCCAAGATGTTAATGGACAAGTTGTTATAACAAGTCTGCAAGACGAATTCCTCCGTGACGGGATCCTTGCAGTTCATTGCCTGATTGCGGAAGCATTTGATGAAGGTATCCACCGACTCTCTGTCTTTTTGTTTCTCATCGAAGAGTGTCCTGATCGACACTTTGGCGTCATCATCGAAGAAATGAGCGAGGAACATGCTCTCCAGGTCCTCCCAGCTGTTGATATTTCTGGGCTTGAGACGACGGTACCAATCGAAGGCAGGCTCGCGAAGGGTGCTAACGAATGACCGGACCATCAGAGGCTCGTTGCCAGAGATCACTCCCAAATGAGACTTGAAATAGATCAGGTGCTGACTGGGAGAACCCTTCCCGTCGAACGGCGTGAAGTTGATCAGGTTGAACTTCGCCGGATACGGGATCGATTCCCATTCTCTTGGGTAAGGACACGAAATCCCGGTCTTCTTCACCTCTCGAGCAGACATCAGGGCATCAATTTTGCTTTCGAGATCCTTCATCTTTTCGGCCTCATCTATATCCTGTTTTGGAAAATTTTCAAGAGGAATATTGCGGCCACCCCCAGTGTTATCATCGTTGGTGGGTCCACCCTCAGTATCGTTATTTTTAGTGGGGCCACCCCCAACGTCGTGTTCATCCACATCTGAATCGCTATCTGCTTAGTTAGCAGTGTTGCGACGGCTGGATTCACCTAGCTGATTCGACAAAGCTCGGATTTGTTGGTCGTGCATTCGTCTCATCTCTTGCATAGCCATTTCCATCTCAATCTTGAATGCCTCTTTCTGCTTGGCCAAGGCTTCCTCAACCATTTTGGTTACTTCCTCGGTATTAATCATAAACACTTCACGGGATTGTCCTGGACTGGATACCGTATTATTAGAAGCTATTGCCGAGTTAGCATCCGATGCTTCATCATCTGAGGATAACCCTCTCTGCATTCTCTGATAATCCCTTTGTCTAATAGTTCCTGATCGTAACCGGGTTAGACGATGCGATACAAGCGGATCAGAGCTAGAAGGTCGAATCGATTTTCCCTTATCAACCATATTGATGGTAACCTCTGGGGGTTCGTCACCTTGAACGACCGATCGTTTCTTACGGAGACACTTTTGATTGGACTTAGCCTTTTCGTTGGAGATCCTCTCAAATATCGAGACCCTCTACGGAGCAGTCTTGGAGCAGCTACACGCTGATAATACTGCCCTGATAATTTTGATACACGGACAATGAGAGTCCGCTTCCCGGGTACTTCTCTTTCGAGATTTATTCATACCCCCAGCCCGATAGTACAACTCATCGACGTTGCGGTCAGAGCAACCTATCGTCTGTTTACATAAATTCTCAAGTATAACGCATTCTTCTGTTTGATGTGTTTTCCTCTGAGTAAACATCGCCTTGTTGGCGTCTACAGGAGTCACACGCTTGGAATCACACCTTTGTGAGGGTAAAACCTTAACGAGCTCCTGGTTTTCTGCACGCACCGCCAAGCGGGCCGTTGTAGAAATTAACTCGTTAGGAGGTCGCGTACTACCCCCAGTCTGGATGTTTGCTCGGGGTTCCTTCAATGGTCCCAAGTGTTTCTTAATAGGTGCTTTGCCTCGATCCTCGGGTAGCAGGCTAATGCGATCCTTCAATGAGATTCTAGATTTGGAGAGACCCACGCTGTCATAGGGCTTCACCAGAAGTGCGGGAGCAGGATCTGGAGTTGACGAAGGCCGGAGAGCAGCCTCGGATGCTTTTGCCTTAGGCGCTGATTTGGCCTTTGGCATCCAAACTTGCTTAGATCTTGGTGGCTTTTTGACCACCTTTCCTTTCTGTAACTCCTGTGTCTTCCGTACAAGAATCCTCGTCTGCGCTAGCAGTGCGTGGCGCTTGTGGATATGCTCCTCAAGAGTTGAACCGGTTCGTTTGACACGAACCCATTCGTTAGTAGGTGGTTGGGAGGAGGTTCCCAAAGCTTGTTGCTGGAACACTTTGCGCCTTCTGAGTTTCAGATCCGCATCATAGCGGATCCCGTCAACAGGATCCAAAGCCTTGGCAAATTAACGCGCGAGATGTTGACGACGCATTTGACGAGCCCTCTTCGTCAGCACCGGTGCACTTTCAACGGGCAACTCCTTGACTTTCGAGGAGTTGTCACGAACGTTGGATCTGGTTTCTTTGGAAGCTGGAGAGGAATCTTCCACTGCATTCGGGTTCAGATCATCAGCCTTGTTTTTTGGATCTGAAGTCACGTTCTTCGTGGCAGCGGTTTTCCTGCGTTTGCAAGAAGAAGATCTAGAGGAGGAGGAAATATATTCCTGGAATTTCTGCTGGTCGAATTCGTATTCGACATCTTCGAACACCAGGATCTTGATCGTCGGCTGCATCACGACAGCGAGGCTGTTGGCTCCCACTGTGGTCGCCAGTTTGTTTACATCGAAAGTTGCTGTTTTCATTGCTATCGAATCTATTATAACTTTAGTCGTTACAATAAACTCGAATAAAATAAAAGGTTGATCTTTTTATAAGATCTCCTTACACAATGAAAATAATAAAAAAAGTTTACAACTTTATCAAACAAATGCAACGGGTGTTTATCGCCCACTACTTGCGTGAGATCTTGGCCTGTGATGGGGATGTTGATATCCGTGGACCACCGTCGATCAGATCTGATTGCTGAAAAATTGGGCAGAGCTTCGTTGATTTGCGAAGGAATCGAGAAACCGTAGCGCTTAACTCGGCAACGACGAGATAATTGCTCTTCTTAAGATTGTCGCAACGGGATAATCTTAAGGAACGGACCCGGGAAACTGCAGATCTGATGAGCTCCTCTTCTTTATGCCGACGAACTCGATCCGATCTCTCCTCCTCCTCTCTGAAATTCGTGCACCTTCAGTCTTCAGTCCGACAGGGCTTCGCCTAATCTCCAAAATTCCAGATCTGAAAAAATGAGGCTCCAGGGGCTGTATTTATAGGCCTCCAAAATTCCAGATCTGAAAAAATGAGGCTCCAGGGGCTGTATTTATAGGCTTCCAGGAGGTCCGGGTGGTTAAAACCGATCGAAAACCGTCAAAAACACGTCCCAAGTGTGAGACAGTTCGGGGTGTCTTGCACATGTGCGAGACAGTTTGTACCCTCTTCAGTATTTCAGCTCTAATTCTTTCATCCGACCTCGGAATTAGGTGATTAAAGTTGTGTTGGAAAGATAACGAAAAGATATACAACTTTTATCTTTTAAGATTCTTCAGATTCGAATCGGATCATGGTGAAAACAGCTTCACAAGGTCTGAGACACCTTTGGGTGTCTCGGCCAGGTCCGAGACACCTTTGGGTGTCTCAGATATTTTGGTAATAACTTCCTCATATGACCTCCAAATGACCTGATTCCATATAGGTTGGAAATCTGACAAAAAGATCTACAACTTTCATGTTTTGAGTTTCTTCAGATTCAAAACGAATCATGGTCAAAACAGCCCCACAAAGTCCGAGACACCCTTGGGTGTCTCGGCCTTGACCGAGACACCTTTGAGTGTCTCGGTTATTTTGGTCATAACTTCCTCATATTACCTCTAAATGACCTGATTCTAGATGTGTTGGAAATCTGACAAAAAGATCTACAACTTTCATGTTTTGAGTTTCTTCAGATTCAAAACGAATCATGGTCAAAACAGCTCCACAAAGTCCGAGACACCTCGGGGTGTCTCAACTCATGCCGAGACGCTTTGTAATGTGTACTTGTTCGTTTCCGTCGTAACTTCTTCGTCTGAACTCAGATTTGAGTGATTCAAAGTGCGTTGGAAAGCCGGCGAGGAGATCTACAAGATCCAATGATTGGATCATTATGGAGTCAACTGGGACATGAGGGGTGTTGCACCTTTTGTAAGCGACGCGGGGCTCCCGATCAATTCGTATCCCCGTTATTCTAAAACTCTGTTGCTTCACATAGTTCGTCGATTCACTTCAAGCGTTCGTCAATGATAATCAAGCTTCTGTGACTTGGATAGTGACGTTCATCATCTTCTCTTAGCTTTGAGCTGTTCGTGGAGACCTATAGGCAATTTTCGATGCCTACAGTGGGGAGCGGAGACGTAGGATGGAAGGTCCGAACTCCGTGATTATATTATGTGTTTGCATTATTTATATTACCCTATCACAATTGTATCTTTAGTTTAGATTGTTTACCCTTGTGTTGTTTATACATCCTTGCATATATTTCATCATATTCCTATTTGCTAGGATATATCTCTTTGTTCATATTGATTATCCTAGCTCATATATCTTGTTGTATTCCATACTTGCTAGGATAACAAGTTAATAAATTTTAATTGGCATAAAATCAGATTAGATTAGTATAAGACCCTAATCAACCCCCCCCCTCCCCTAGGGTCTAATGCTATGATGATCACTTGTTTGGAGATATGATCTAACTTAGAGATTTCTTAAACTTGTGCTTAACATATAACTAGTAAATGATAACTTTGTTATAGCATGTTATTATACATGACACCGATATGTGAGATGTGGTGGTGGGTTTTAACCATCGGGGATGAGGATTCCCTAGGATATGTCATTAGCACACATTGTGATGTGTGTAGCAGTAGACTGTATTTGAATTTTCTAGGACAAGTCACCTAAGAGATGGGGAATTTAGATTGTTACTTGGTCCATTTAACTTGATGATATTGTCATTTCTGATTTGGTAATTTAATATGATGATTAAGCTTGTTTAGCAAGCGCTACACAGCATGAAATGTTGGGTATCTAGATTTTATTTAGGAATGTGATGGATATCTAGATAGAATCTAGTGTGCTCATTATGATGAGTTAATTTATTATATATTCCCATGAAGTTATTAAATTTTTGCTGGCGTGTGGTTTTTGAAAATATTTTTCAAAATTTATTTTCTTATAGAAATAAAATACTTTAATGTTTTGAAATAATTTTTACTTATGTTCATGGTAATTACAATTTAGGTAAGAGCAAATAGGTGAGTTATCCTGCTTAAAAAAGTTAACTAAAATAAATGATATTGGAGGAGACTGAATATAAAATATTATTCATAAAAAATTAATCCTATATTATGGAAAAGCTTTTATGAATAGTGTTTGTGTCAAAAGTTGATTTCATTGCTAACGAACTCATTACAACCATTTATCGATTACAAGTTTGAAGAAAAGAGAAAAGTAGATATTTTTATAAGATCGAATTATACAATAAAAATAAAAAGAATGCAACTCTTGACAAACAGCACAATAGCAGTTTATCTCCTGTTGTTTGCATGGGAACTTCGCCTGTGCCGGGGACGCATAAGTCTGTGGACCGTCACGGATTAGATCCGATTAACAAAAAAAGTTAATCAAAGCTCCTACTTCACGAAGGAAGTAATCGCAGAAACAGCAATCCCGACCAAACGAGATTACGACTCTTCTCGAGATCAAGACCAAGCTTGATCCAGAGGAAAGGGGGTAAGGGTCTCAGATCTCTCGAAATCCACTCTTTATGGATAGGAGATCGCCGAGATCTAGCTAACCCTCTTTGAAATTCATGGCTATGCCCTCACAAAACCAGCAACACCTCCCCCTCTTGATTATTTTTCTCGCTATGAGAAATGAGCCCCCGGGCCTGTATTTATAGGCTTCGGTTGAATGTTTTCGGATAAGAATGATGGATTCAGCTTTATCTTCAGTTAATAACTATGTAACCATGTTTGGAGATGATATCTAGGTAGTTAGGAACCTCTGGAACAGAAGAAATCTTGTGAAAACCCGTCAAAAACCCAAAACATGTTTTGGCTTAAACCTGACCGAACCGAATACAAAGCGAACCAAATTGATTCGGGTCAGGCACGAACCACCAAATGGTGCCTCGGCCTTGGCCGAGCCACCACTTGGTG
>NC_033801.1:35115487-35122469 GCF_001876935.1 Asparagus officinalis | reverse complement strand
TGAGTCATTTTGATGTGACTCGGCCGCCAGCGGCTATTTTAGTCTTTCGGGTTTTGACTTGTTTCGTCGTTACGCGTATTTCATTGTTTTGTTGACTTGCATGCTTCACTGATTCGTTTCATGCATTTCAGTAATATGGCGGTGGTCGATGAGCGTGCAGACCACTTGGTTTGCCATTTTGGTGGCCGGTCAACACGCAGGCCACTTGGCGGGGGCTGGAGAGCACACAGGCCATTTGGAGCTGGCTGACCAGTGCATGAGCCACTTGGAGGTGGCCAGTGAGTGCACGGGTCACTTGGTTTACCGTTTTGGTGGCCGATGAGCATGCGGGTCACTTGGCGGTGGCCGGTGAGCATGCGGGCCACTCGAATAAACCTCCTTAACTTGGATGATGACGTTTATCATCTCCTTTTCGTCTCGAGCTACATGCAGAAACCTATAAGTATTTTTAGACGCCTACAGATACTCCCTCTAAAGTGTTTCGGCCTCATTTCTTTATAGAGGAGTCTAAAATACTTTAGATGTGATAGGCCCCGCCTTCAGTCGGTGTCAAAGGACCTGTAGTTGGCTTTAATTCTTGACTTCTTCAGCCTTTAGTATATTCAATGGTTTGTTAAATAGATAAAGTTCTTCCAGCGTTGCATTTATCATCTGACCATTGTCGAAATCTTGAACTGAAGTTGATACATAAGTTTTTGAATTTAGCTCTTGTCATTGAGTTGACATTAAACTGACTGTCTTCGTCGGGAATTCATATCTGAATCGCGATTGTACTCCTTAGAATCATCCTTTAATCCAGAATTTTTCTTTAGCCTTATTTTGGTGAAATCATCGATGCATTGATCGGCCTCAACCTTTACAAAGGAGAGGAAGAATTTTATATTCTATCTCTAGTTGCAAGGGAAACTCAAAGTGGGATCTCCACTCCGAGAATCCGGGTAGGTGAAACTAAGAGTGGGATCTTCACTCCGAGAATCGAATAGATTCAGATAATCCTAACTTTTAGAGGATTGGTTACCTGATCTAAAAATAAAATTTCGACTTCAGTCCTAAGTTTTATAGGTTTGATCGCTCAATTTGAAAGTGGACCTCTCGTTCATGGAAGGAATCGAAAGGAGATTTTGGTTGTGGTCCTAACTGTAGGAATGTTTAACCAAATGGGGGTTTGAGATAATCCTAACTTTTATAGGTTTAATTGCTCAATTTGAAAGTGGACCTCTCGTTCATGGAAGGAATCAAGAGGAGATTTTGGTTGTGGCCCTAACTGTAGGAAGGTTTGACCAAATAGGGGTTTGAGATAATCCTAACTTTTATAGGTTTGATCGCTCAATTTGAAAGTGGACCTCTCGTTCATAGAAGGAATCGAGAGAAGATTTTGGTTGTGGCCCTATCTGTAGGAAGGTTTGACCAAATGAGGGTTTGAGACAATCCTAACTTTTATAGGTTTGATCGCTCAATTTGAAAGTGGACCTCTCGTTCATAGAAGGAATCGAGAGGAGATTTTGGTTGTGGCCCTAACTATAGGAAGGTTTGATCAAATGGGGGTTTGAGACGATCCTAACTGTTTAAAGGTATGATCGTTCAATTTGTGGACCTCTCGTTCATGGAAAGAATCGAGAGGGAATTTTGATTATGGTCCTAATCGTTTAAAGTTTTGACCAAGTGGGAGTGAAAGTATAAATCACAGTGGGAGTGTTGACTTGTATGAACCACTCAGTGAGGGCTTTCGATGTCAAATGACGAGATCTTGACACGAAGGGGATTTGACAATCGCAATAGACCGTTCGAATTAAAATTTCCAGTGTTATGTTAGGACTTTAATAGCGGGAGTTTAGTGTTTATCACTTTGTTTGTAATGACAGGGTTATCCCGACATGTAACATTCTTCTAAGAACTTCTCATTACATGAATTATCCACCCCTAGATTTCCTTACAAAACTAGATCTAATGAGGAATACTTTGTATTCTGCTGAATGGGCGGGTTATCCTTAAGAATATCACATATGATATTCTTTCAGGAACTTCTCATTAAAATTAGGAAATAGTTTAGACTCGTATACCTATTGGAGTATGCAAGGAACAATTTATCCTAATGCACCTGTTAGAGGGTTGAGAAGCAATTTATACTCGTATACTCTTAGGAGTGTTGATTTGGCTTAATTTAGCGTTATGACGCCAGCTTCAACCAAGGTTTGGATACTATTTTCGAGAGCAAAGCAAGCCTTGATAGGATGAAGGATCCTCCTATGGTACGTACATTACTTTGGATCCGTAATATTGTCAGCTTCCTCCTGATTTATGATAGGTGGTAGCGTGATCTTGTTGTTCTCAAGGAGAGATTTGAAAATGGCTAGAATATCTTTGTCCTTGAAGGAGTACTCTTTTTGGAGTCTCGGATCCGAAGTCTTTTGCTGTCTTCGAGGTTGTTGTCGTGACATCTAATTAACGTCAACAACTACTGCAGGTGTCTTCCCCTTACCACAGGAGGCGGAGCTCGAATTCATAGGGTTAGCCGTTGGTTAGCTTCTCTCGGCTTTCTTCCTTCTGAGGAATCGTTCGGCCTGCTCTCCACGTACCTTCAACTCTCTCCAAGTCTTGGACGGTGCTACTCCCATAACTTCTAAGATATCAATGGATAAGTTATTATGACAGGATTAGAGGATGAAGTCCTCTGTGATCGGATCTCAGCAATTCATCGCCTTATTTCGGAATCACTTGACAAAGTCGTCGACCGTCTCTTCGTCTTTTTGTTTCTCCTTAAAGAGCATCCTGATTAATACCTTGGTGTCATCATCAAAGAAATTACCGAGGAATGAGCTTTCTATATTATCCCAGCTGTTGATGCTCCTAGGCTTGAGACGGCGATACCAATCGAAGACATGCCCACGAAGGGTGCCAACGAATGACCGAACCATCAAAGGTTCATTGTCGGAGATCACTCCTAAGTGGGATTTGAAGTGGATCAGATGTTGAGTAGGCGAACCCTTCCCGTCGAACAACGTGAAGTTGATCAGGTTAAACTTCACCGAATACAGGATCGACTCTCACTCTCTTGGGTAAGGACACAGAATACCGGTCTTCTTCACCTCTCGAGCAAACATCAGAGCATTGATTTTGCTCTCGAGGTCTTTCATCTTCTCATTCTCGTCTGTATAATGCTTTGGACGATTTCTAAGAGGAACAACGCAATCACCCCTGACATTGTCATCTTTGGTGGGACCACCTCCAGCGTCATCGTCTTCACTGAGGCCACCCCCAGCATTCTGGTCAATGGGAGGGTTATCAGCATTGAGATGTTCATCCATATCTGAATTACTACCTGCTTAGTTAGCAATGTTATGACGGCTGGATTCACCAAGTTGATTGGACAGAGCCCGAATCTGTTGGTCATGCTCCTCCTTCATCCACATCATGGTCATTTCCAATTCGAACTTGAAGTTCTCTTTTTGCTTAGCCAAAGCATCCTCAATTATTTTGGCCATTTGCTCGGTGTTGATCATAAATGTCTTGTGGGGTTATCCAAGGCTGGATATCGTATTGTCAGAAGCGACTGTAGAGTTAGCATCTTATGCTTCATCATCCGAAGATAATCCTCTATTTATCCTCTAATAGTCCCTACGCCTAGTAGTTTCTGTGCGTAACTGAGTTATACATTAGGATATGTTCGAAAAATGATGGTGACTAAAACTCTGCGTTGACTTTCCTTTATCGACCATATTGATAGTGACTTCTGGGAGTTCGTCATCTTACGCAGCTGATCTTTTTCTACGGAAATGCTTTGGCTTAGACTTAGATGTTCTGGTAAAGATCTTTTCCTATATCGAGACCCTCTGTGGAGCGGTCTTGGGGTAGCTACACGCTGATAATACTATCCTGATTAGTTTGGCATACAAACAGTAAGAGTCTACTTTCCAGGTACTTCTCTTTCGAGATCTGATCGTACCCCTAGCCTGATAGTACAACTCATCGACATGATGACCGGAGCAATCTACCGTACATTGACATAATTTTTCAGGTATAACATCATCGTCTGACAAACACGTTTTTTCTGAGGGCTTGCTGCTTTGTTAGTGTTCTCAAGAGTCACACGTTTGGAACCATGCTTTCGTGAGTGCAGGACCTCAACTGGATCTTGGATAATGACTCACAGTCCGAGGCTGTCAGTTACAGGAGTTTTCCCATTATATGAAGGCTCTGACTCATTTGCGAGGGCATGTGAAACCCCCAGCTCGATGAGTCGATCGGGGTTCATTCACTGGGCCCAAACGTTCTTCGATCGGAACTTTACCTTGATCCTTGTGCAAAAGACCCAGGCGATCCGCCATCCTTATCTTGAATCGAGATAAGTCCACACTACCGTGGGTCTCTACCGGAGGTGCATGATTCATCGGGACAGGAACATGGGCTGTCGGAGGCTTAAACGAGACTGCAGGAGGTGAACCGGGTGCAAAACGAACCGAACCGGTTCGGTTTAGGCGCAAACCACCATTTGGTGGCTCGCGAGTTCCGGGCGTTGTTCGATTTTTTTCGACGTCATTTCCAACTTTGGCTTCCAGACTTGGTGAAGTTTTGGTAGCTTCTTGACTACCTCTTCCTGCTTCAGCTTTAGCCCTTCTTGCACGAGAATCCATGCATACACGAGTAATGCACGGCGTTTCTGGATCCGCTCTTTGAGGGTTGAATGCATCCTTTTGACACAGACCCATTCATTCATTGTTGGCTTGGAGAGGAGGCCATTTGTTTGCTGTTGAGGTGCTCGACACTCCTTGAATTTCAGATCCACCTCGTAACGAATCTCGTCTATCGGCTCCAAAGCCTTGGTGAATTGGCGCGTAAGGTGTTGGCGCTGCATTTGGTGAGCTCTTTTCGATAAAGTGGACACACCTCCAGTGGCTATCTCCTTAATTAAGGAGAAGTCCAGATCTGCAGATCTCGCCTTATTGGAGGCCTGAGGAGCGTTGCAATGCTTGATTGTAGCAGCAACGGGGGCCTTAACCTTTTTGCGTTTGTGAGGGGCAGAGGATCTGGAGGAGGATGATGGCAGATACTCCTCAAATTTTACTTGGTCGAACTCGTACTCGACCTCTTCGTCAACTGGGATCCAGATCCATGCTTGCGGTACGATAGCTTCGGCAGCGAAGCTGTTGGCTCCCACTGTGGTCGCCAGCGTGTTTGTGCCAAAAGTTGATTTCATTACCAACGAACTCATTACAACCGTTTATCGATTACAAGTTCAAAGAAAAAAGAAAAGTAGATCTTTTTATAAGATCGACTTATACAATAAAAATAAAAAAAATACAACTCTTGTCAAACAACACAATAACAGTTTATCTCCTGTTGTTTGCGTGTGAACTTTGCCTGTGCCGGGAATACGTTAGTCCATGGATCATCGTGGATTAGATCCGGTTAATAAAAAAAGTTAATCAAAGCTCCTACTTCACGAAGAAAATAATCATTGAAGCGGTAATCCCGACCAAGCGAGATTACGTCTCTTCTCGAGATCAAGACCAAACTTGATCTGGAGGAAAGTGGGTAAGGGTCTCAGATCTCTTGAAATCCACTCTTTATGCACAGGAGATCACCAGGATCTAGCTAACCCTCTCTGAAATTCGTGGCTATGCCCTCACAAAACCACCAGCACCTCCCCCTCTTGATTATTTTTCTCGCCCTAAGAAATGAGCCCACAGGCCTGTATTTATAGGCTTCGGTTGAGGGATTTTCGGATAAGAATGATGGATTCAACCTTATCTTCAGTTAATAACTATGTAACCATGTTTGGAGATGATATCTAGACAGTTAGGAACCTCTAGAACAGAAGAAATCCCGTGAAAACCCGTCAAAAACCCAAAAAACACATTTTTGGTTTAAACCTGACCGAACCAAATACAAAGTGAACTGAACCGGCTCGGGTTAGGCATGAACCACCATTTGGTCGGCCCACTAGTTCTTGGTCGAGTTGTTTCGATATGACTCGGTCGCCAGCGGCATTTCAGTCTTCTGGGTTTTGACTTGTTTCTCACTACGCGTATTTTGTCGTTTTGTTGACTTGTACGCATCACCGATTCGTTTCATGCGTTTCGGTAACATGATGATGGCTGATGAGCATGCAGGGTACTTGGTTTACTGTTATGGTGGTCGGTGAGCACGCGGGCCACTTGGCGGTGGCTGGTGAGCACGTGGGCCACTTGGAGCTGGCTGACGAGTGTACGGACTACTTAGAGGTGGCTGGTGACAATGAACGTACGGGCGACTTGGCAGTAGCCGGTGAACACGCGGGTCACTCGAATAAACCTTATCGACTTGGATGATGACGTTTATCGTCTCCTTTTCGTCTCGAGCTGTATACGGGAACCTATAGGTATTTTTAGATGCCTACAAATAGTTGGTCGGATAGGAATTTGACTATTAAATTAAAATTATTAATGTGATTAATATTTGTTTCTTGATATGGGATCCAATTGATCTCATCAATATCATTAGAAGATATATACATGCAATACAATTCTATTTCTATCCTTAATTATTATGAAAAGAGTATCATGTTGGTCTTTTTTTATGATGTTTTAATAAACAATTTACAACTTATATTGTTTGTCTAGTGCTTGTATTTTCTTATTTATTTTGAGCAAACAATGAGTTGGATAATGGATGGTATTGCGCCATAATGATCATATCAAATGGAGGTTGGTGAAAATAGTAGAGTGAAGCAATGCTATTCAAGTTAAAGATTCAAGTTCAAGCTTCATCCGCAAGTGTATCAAGTCGAGCTTATTGAAGACCTATAGCTTGGGTAATCTAGTTTAGAAGTTTATATTATGTGTGTTTAGTACTTTAAGCTCAATATCATATACACGCACTTTTTATTGGTTTATATATATATATACCTATAGCTTGGGTAATCTAGTTTAGAAGTTTATATTATGTGTGTTTAGTACTTTAAGCTCAATATCATATACACGCACATTTTATTGGTTTATATATA
>NC_033801.1:35095493-35114258 GCF_001876935.1 Asparagus officinalis | reverse complement strand
TTTGTTCTTCATTTTCTTCACTTCAAAATACCTTGAATTCAACTTGCATTTGTACATATTCTGATATTAAAATCTTCATATAAAAGTTAGTGCACACACTGTATAAATTGTTATCATCAAAACACTATCATGGAGACATATTCCGATATTGAACATTCTCCCCCTTTTGATGATAACAAAATAATTTATGTATCAGATTAAAACTTAAAATAATCATACTTACTCCCCCTGCATATAATACTTACTCCCCCTGCATATATGCAAATTTGAGTCTATAACAATACATAACAATACATCTATTTCTCCCCCTTTCTCCCCCTTTGTTATCAACAAAAAGAGGAAGCTAAACATGACATTATTTCTTCAACATGAGCTAAAACTTCAAACAAATCATCAAGATTATGAACATAGTCCATAACTTCACCCATCCAAATAGGTAGGCAAAGACTTGCCATAAAGACCAAAAGTTCCATAATGTTCATCACCATGATCTGTTTAAAATATGTAGCACATGCATTATCTAACCAAACATTATCATAGATAATAAAAACACATAATTAACATAAGTGACATAGTAGCAACATAAGAAACATATTACATAAGTCCTAACAACACACAATCACATAGTTTTTGAAACTTAAACAAAATAGCATAATTATTTTGACACTAATCATAAAAACATCTTAAGGTGCTGGAGGAGGTTGCTTTCCTTGAAAATATGTATTAAGCTTTGTGTCCAAGTCTTCAAACTTCTTGATTAGGTCTTCTTGATTACTAATGATGTATGAATTCTGTGCATATAGAGCTCTTTGACCAGTTTTAAGTTCAAGGATACGTGCACTCAAAGTGTTGTATTGCACGTCTGAAAAGCAAGATTGTTCTTTAGGAAATGGTGGTGGTTGACTTGAAGAGGCTCCTGCTTGAGTTGAGGATTGTGGTATTTCTTCTTGATGAGGTTCAGGTTCATTTTGAGCAGGTTCATTTTGAGGATTATGTTCTTGAATTTCAAAGTTTGTTAATTTCATCCTAGTTAGGGTATTTTAATCAAAAAAATCAATTGAACGGACAACAGAATTTTCAGATTGGAGATCAACATGGAATTTGTCAAATATTTTAGTTAGGAATGCACCATAAGGCAGAAATCCTCTAGGAATAGTCAGAAGATTGTCAAAGTAAACCTCAGCCCAATTAACTTGAATATTTCCCATTACAGCATATATAGCTTTTGATAAATCTAGGGAAATGAAATGAAAACTTCCAGTTTTTGGAAACAAGTTATAGGCTAGGATTCGAGCAATGAACCTAGGAATTGGACGAAGTTTGTTTGAGTTATTTAAAGGTTTACCATATCCAGGAAGAAATATATGATTAGATAGCAAATTTGGATCATTTAACTTAACAGACCTAAGAGAAACTCCTTGATAAGGAATATTGAAGATTTTACCAATTAACTTTGTAGTTAAGTCAATTTCTATTCCTTTAACAAGAGTTTTGAGTTTTTCAGAACCACCAATAGTTCCCACACGTTCTATATTAGTATAGAATAGTTGAACAAGAAATGGATATGTGGGTTTTTTATTTTCAGCAGAGAACAGTTCAAGCAATCCCACATTTTCAAAATATGAACTAAAATTCCAGGGGATAAAATCATCAAATTTCACAAATCGTCCTGGAAGAACTTCAAAAGATGATAATTTGTTAAATTCTTCTAATAAATCAGGACTTTTTAAATAGATGATGATTTCATCATTGATAGAGGTATGGGTTTGCTTAGCTTTCTTAGATCTAGACATGATTAGATAGATAAATAACAGAAAATGTAAAGATCAAGTTTAGAAGCAATACCCCAACTGTAGAAACCCTAGATTAGTCGACTATAGGTTGGATTAGTCGACTACAGAGCCTGAATGCTTGACAGATATGAAAGATTTGAAGAAATTGATGGAAGAAAATTGAGAAAAGAGAAATGCCCTAACCTGAAATCGATGACTCTGAAGTAGGGAAGATAGGGTTTCAGTTTTGGGTGTAGTTAGAGGGTAGTTTTTGCTTTTTTACTTTATATTTTAAGAAAGAAAACAATGTATGGTTCAGATTAGATAGTAAATTGAATGTAGGGTTAAGATTTGATCTTAAATGTATGGTTAGGATTGATGTAGTTGAAAAAGAATGGTTGAGATGAATTTTACTTAAGTGAAACGGGTATGGGTATTGGTTTTTGGGTTTAAATCTAAGAAAAAAAAAATCCACTTGGCTTAAAACTATAAAACTGAAAGTTCAGAAACAGTAGTCGACTAATAGTGAGAGTAGTCGACTACACTGTAAGTGACAGAAAGATGAGTTTCAGATTTTAACTCAGAGTAGTCGACTAATCTGTATTGTAGTCGACTACACTGTAAACAACAGAAAGTTTATTTTAAGATTTTACATTAAGTAGTCGACTATAAAGGTAAGTAGTCGACTATATTGAAATTTTTTAGAAAAAAATATTAGAAAGACTTGTACATGTAGTCGACTATAAGTCACATTAGTCGACTAATTAGGGTATAAATTTATATATGTTTGTTTTAAAAATTAATTTAAATCTTCAATTGAACATATACCTAATTCTCTTCTTAATTTAACATAAATTTCTTCTTTTAGGGGTTTTGTTAATATATCTGCTATTTGTTTATCTGTATGTATAAATTCTAATGTAATGTCTATAGGCATATAAAATTGCTTATAGGTCCCTTAGCACAGCTCGGCACAAACCAACGAACCAACGAGGCGACGAGGTTGACGAATCGCACGCAAGCAACGGAATACATCCATTCGCGTGTGGAATCAAGCCAAGTGTTCAAAGAGTCAACGATTCATCCAACCAAGGGCAGACTCGGACGAATCACGATCGAATCAAGATCAGTTTCGGACTCGAACTCAGAAGTGGATTTACTGCCAAATCAGGAATCGGATCCCAACGCCTAAGGGGGGCTCGGCCCAGTGCCGGCCACCCATAGGTGGCCGACCCAGATCTGTGCGCGGGCACAGTTCAGAGAGCCTATAAATAGGCCCCCTTGGTTCATTTTTCAAAGGTTGGAACTTTGAGAGCCGAAACTCTGCCGAATTGAAAATCGAGTTTGGAGTTTTGAAGACTTAGAGACTTAAGCATTCAGATCTGGTTCTCGGCGAGCATCTACGTCACAAAAGGCAGGAGTTCGAGAGAGAGAGGGATCAGATCTAAGATCTACACGAGATCATACTCCGGATCAAAGCTTGGCCTTTGATCCCGAGAATTAAGGGCGATTATTTCCTTGGTGAATTAATCCCCCCCCCCGGCTATTATTTCCTTTGCGAAATAATACTCGTCAAATCGTGTAGATCCGACCGGATCTAGATCGCGCGGTGGTCCACGGATTAACCCCGGCGTTGGCAAAGAACCCACACAAGCGAGCGACCACAAAACAGGAGCTCGTGATTTGTTCGGAAGGAAAGTTGTAATCTTTTTCTTTTTTCTTTGATTTCGTTGTAACCGGATCTAAAAAAGACCGGATCTTTTGTAACCAAAAAGCAATTACTTGAGATAACAATGAATTCAATATGAAGGCAATTTTCACCGCGAACAAACCTGCCATTCCTCATATTAGGTCTTCCCACGGATTAACCCCGGCGTTGGCAAAGAACCCACACAAGCGAGCGACCGCAAAACAGGAGCTCGTGATTTGTTCGGAAGGAAAGTTGTAATCTTTTTCTTTTTTCTTTGATTTCGTTGTAACCGGATCTAAAAAAGACCGGATCTTTTGTAACCAAAAAGCAATTACTTGAGATAACAATGAATTCAATGAAGGCAATTTTCACCGCGAACAGACCTGCCATTCCTCATATTAGGTCTTCCACGGCTATTCCCTCTATTTCTATTTCTATTTCTGCCTCTGCTCTCAACGTTCAATGCCGACCCTGAATTAGAAACTCCTTCTTCTTTCCTTCTTATCTCCTCGGTCATAACCATGTCTTCAACTTCTTAAAACTTTAGTTTTGATTTTCCACATGCCCCGCTAATCAAAATAACGATGCCCTTCCAACTATTAGGCAACTGACCAAGTATTAACAGGGCTTGAATTTCATCATCAAATTCTTATATTGACGTAGTTTAGTTGACCCGTAATCTCATTAAACTCATTTAGGTGTTCCTTGAATTTTTGGTTCTCGGACATCCTCAAATTAAACAGCTTCTTTATGAGATGTACCTTATTCGCCGTAGAGGGTTGTTCATACATAGTAGATAACACAACCATGAGATCCGTCGTCGAATTCTGATTCTTGATGTTGAAAGCTACAGATTTGGACAGGGTCAACCTGATTGCTCCAAGGGCCTTCCGATCTAATAGCTTCCACTCTGCATCTTTCATATCTGCCGACTTCTCTCTCAATGGAAAATATAGGTCCTTTTGATAGAGGTAGTCTTCAATCTGCATCTTCCAGAACCCGAAGTTTGTCCCATCAAACTTCTTGATCTTGAACGTCTCTTTCTCAGATCCCATGTCTCTGAGCTCAAATCGTCTGCACTGAACCTAGCTCTGATACCACTTGTTAGGGTTTTTCAAGCCCTTGTTGCGATTTGGAAGTAGAGATGAGAGAGGGAAGAGAGGAAAAAACAAATCACAGAGCACTCATAACTCTATCTGAGAAGCTACGTCCACGGTCGCCGCAAGAGAAAATTCCATTATTTTTCGTTAGTTTACAAGTTGTCCTAATCACCATTTTAATAACATAAGGGTTAATACAAATAGGAATCTTAAACAGTTCAGAAAAACAAGCCCAGGCCCAAAACCCAACTCACGGTCGACTGCACTTAACGCCACGATCGACCGGACAGAACGACAGAAACTACGTAAATCGATTACAGAGTCCACAGTCGACCGGACATGTTGCAGCGGTCGACCGTCAAAAATCAAGAGACCACCCTGTCTTGTGCACGTTCGCGGTCGACCGCATCTTGTCTCACGGTCGACCGTAAAGCCTCCAAAGTGTTTTCTTCGTCCAAAACCTATTCTTCATCATTTTTCCTGTAATGTTGCTGTTCCTCTTCAATTTCCTGTTTCCTCTTCAATTAAGCAAATAGGGCAAGTCGGATAGTTAGACTCCACACAACCTAACATTATATATTATTGAATTTATTTACCAATGAAGTGGATTGCTAAACTTATGATACAAATCTATTTCCCGTGACCAAAACAAGAGCAATAAATAGAATATTTGGTATGCATAGTTACTTTTCTAAACATGAAGACCCTACAAGAGTGCAATGGAATCAATGAAGAAAGACACGATTTTTTCCGCGAACAATCTGGCGACCACAGTGGGAGCCACCGATCTCGTTGCCGAGATCGTCACGTCGCAGCCGCGGATCTCAATCCCGGTCGAGGAGGAGGTCGAGTATGAATTCGACCAGGCCAAGTTCGAGGAGTATCTCTCATCCTCGTCCGGATCTACCTCCCCCCGCAAGTCCAAGAAGCTCTCCTCCAGGAGAAAAGCTCGTTGGTTCGAAGAAGTTCAGAACGCCAACGAAGCTCTCACCCCGGTTGACGCCAAAGTTGCGTCGGGTGAAGTTCCACCGACCTCCAACGAGGTCAAACCTATTCCAGCTGACGCCTCTACTGTTAAGGGCGTTGTGACTCTCTCAAAGAGAGCCCGCCAGAGGCGACGTCAGCGCCTTGCGCGACAACTCGCTAAGGCGATGGAGTCTACGGACGGAGTCCGCTTGAAGAAAGAAAGAGTGGCCAAGAAGCCGCCATCAACCCGCCAAGTGTGGAGGCCGAAGCAGCCTCCAACCAAAGTTCAATCCCCGGCGAAACAACCCATATCGCCGATAATTCCAGCAACTACTTCGGGAGATCACGCAGAATCATCCCGAAAGAAGAAGCCAGTTTTGGAGCGCCAAAAATCCTTGTGCAGAAGGCCGAGGAGTTGAAGAAAGGAAGAGTGGCCAAGAAGCCGTCATCAACCCGCCAAGTGTGGAGGCCGAAGCAGCCTCCAACCAAAGTTCAATCCCCGGCGAAACAACCCATATCGCCGATAATTCCAGCAACTACTTCGGGAGATCACGCAGAATCATCCCGAAAGAAGAAGCCAGTTTTGGAGCGCCTCGGTCCGATTCCCGACGAGAGAGGCAAAGCTCTTGTTCAAGAGCGTTTGGGCCCGATGAAGAAGCCCAGAACGACTCAACACGCTGGGGGTCACCGTCACCTCCAACGTGACAAAGAAATCAGGGCAGCTACGCGCACCAACTTGCGCATTGAAGTCCAGGAGCCCACCGAGAACTCACGCCCAAAAAGGCATGTTAGAAGGAAACATTATCATCTGATGACGATAATGTTATACCTGAGAAGTCGTGTCAACACACGATAGGTTACTCCGATCGTCAAGCAGACGAGTTGTACTATCGTGCTGGGGGTACGAGTAAAACCAGGAAGAGGAGTCCCGGAGAACAGGAAACTCAGTGCCCCTGTTCCAAACTCATTCGGGCAGTATTGTTTGAATGCAGCTGCATCAAGGCGATCCCCTGAACGAGTTTTGGTTTTTAAAAGGCTCAGTACCGAAACGCCGAAAACAAGGCCTAGGCGCTTCCGACGAAGAAGAACGGTGGTTGAAGAGGGAGAATTTCCGAGGGTCACCACCAACATGACCAGCAGAGGGACATCGGCGCGAGATAATCTCGAGTCAATTCTGAAAGCATCCCAGCCTAGAACCCGTCTGCAGTCCGGAACCATCAAGCGAGCATCCTATGGTAGGGTTCGGACAAGACTCCCTTCAGAAGATGAAGAATCTGATGCTGGCTCCGCGGTTGCATCAGATAATACGGTGTCCAGCGAGGGACAACCCCGCGAGGCACTTATGATAAGTGCGGAGCAAGTGGCCAAAATGCTTGAAGACGCCTTAGCTAAGCAACAGGAAACCTTTAGGTTCGAAATGCAGATGGCCATGCAAAACATGAGAGAAATGCATGACCAACAAATCCAAGCATTGACGAACCAGCAAGGCGAACCAAGTCGTCGCAACCAAGTTCATCAGGAGGACGAGGATACGAATGAAGCTCCTAATACTAATAATCCTCCCGTCAATGCAGGGGGTGATAACGAGAATGATAGCGAAAACACAGGTGAAAACTTGAAAATTAAAAATCTCGAGAGCAAAATCAACACGTTGATTTCCGCTCAAGAGATGAAGAAAACAGGCATTCCGTGTCCATACCCAAGAGAGTGGGAATCAATCCCATATCCGGCGAAGTTTAACCTAATTAACTTCACGCCGTTTGATGGGAAGGGTTCACCCCGAGATATCTATCGGATCATTGCTCGATGAGAAGCAAAAGGACGGGGAATTAGTCGACACCTTCGTCAAAAGGTTCCGGAACAAGGCGATGAACTGCCGGGACCCGATCACTGAGGAATTCATCCTCCAGACTTGCCACAACAACCTCGCGCTGGACGTGTTGGAAGCAATGGGGACAGCACCGTCCAAGACATGGAAGGACTTGAAGGTCCGAGGAGAGCAAGCCGAGCGATTCCTCAGAAGAAAGAAGGCGGAGAGAGGCCAACAGGTGAATAATGCTCCGCAACAGAATTTCGTCCCACGGGGGAAAGGTAAGGCACATGCTAATGCAGTTGATGCTAATCAAACCTTTCAATTGCAACCTCAGCAACAACAACAGCGGCAGCAGCAACGAGCGCCACAACAATCGCAGTCACAATGGCAACAACGGCCTCAGAAGCAGAAGTCTTCAGAGCCAAGATTTCCTAAAGTGTACTCCTTCAAAGATGACGAAGTTCCCGGCATTTTTAAGTACTTGTTGGAGAACAACAAAATTCAGCTGCCAGCGATTGTGGATCAAGAAGGGGCTAACAAAGTGACGTATCCGAGGTATTGCGCATACCACAGAGCGGTCCATCACCCTACGAAGTCATGCTACCACCTCAAGGACAAGATCCAGGCGCTAATTGATGTCGGCGTCATAACCCCGAAGCCGTCCAAGAATGTTGGAGCAAACGCGGTTTCAATCAGCTTTGGATCAGTGCCCACGATGTGGTTTGAACCAAAACTCATCACCAAAGTGGGAATGAAGACAGTAAATGACGACCCGCATGGACAGCGCCAAAAAGGACTTGTGCCACATACAGCCCCAAACGGCGAAATCTTCTGGGTTTACCCCGACCTGATTGAAGATGAACAATAGGCCGGATCGTCATCCAAGAAGAAGTCCAAAGGGAAAGAAAAGTCTTGCTGCGGAGTCTCTGCTATCCCAGGAGAAGATGACGAAAGAATCCTAGCTTTCCCGCTTTCTGAAGAAGAACAAGAAGTTTTTACGACCCGAAGCGGAAATGAGTATCACTACAACTATCCACCACCTAGTGAGCAGGGGGTGAATAAATGAGGACCAGCCAAAACTCTCACGGAGATGGGGGTGATTACAAGTCCTACACCGGGCGAAGAGGCTCAACGACAGCCGGTGAATAAACCGAAAGAGAAGAATCCCCAGGAAGTTCAGAATCTGAAGCAGTCTCGTTTTAGTCGCCCGATTGGAAAAGACAAACCGGAAAGCTCGAAGACTCCGCAAGTCTTCGATATAATGGCTCAATTAGCCAACATTCCAGCACGGATAACGCTATATGAATTGCTGCGGTTGTCCAAGGAAACCAGGGAGGCCTTGCTCAAGTCAAGCCGGTGCCTGAAGAACCGGAACTGCTGAGTCAACATTGCAACATAGCGACTAAGAACCTTCCCTGCATTACTTTCACCAAAGAAGATATGCAGACGAAGAATTCGAACCACGATCGGCCGTTATATTTCGTCGGATACATTGGCTCCAGCAAAGTCAACCGAATCCAAGTGGATCCGGGTTCTGCTGTGAGTATTATGCCGCTTCGTTTGATGCATTTCCTCGGTATTCCAGTCAGCAAGTTGGCGTCCACAGGCACGGTCATTTACGGATTCAACACCAACGGGTCAAGACCCTTAGGTAAAATTCGGATAAAGTGTCAAATGGGAGATTTGAAGACAGAAGTCACATGTTATGTGATCGATGCCGAAACTTCATATAACTTACTATTGGGTCGGCCTTGGATCCATAGTAATGTTATAATTCCCTCAACTCTCCATCAGTGTTTGAAATATGTCGACGCTGATAATAGGGTTAGAACGGTGGTCGCGGATAAGCAACCATTTAAAGGGTATGAGAATTATTTCACTGATTCTCTCCTTTATGGTAACGAATCCGATACTGAACCATCGGCCCATGGCACGGACAGCGGAGAAGAAGCTGATACCGAAGCCGGATTTGATTACAATGTTCTCTCCTTTATGGTAACGAATCCGATACTGAACCATCGGCCCAGGGCACAGACAGCGGAGAAGAAGCTGATTCTGAAGCCGGATTCGATTACGATGGTGGTTTTGTTTTAAATGACATTGTACCCTTTGTAATCAATCTTGACGATGAACAATCGTCAGATGGAGGTTGTAACTGGCAACTTGCCGATATTGCAATAAAAGATGATTTAGAGTACTCCTTGTCTCTTGATGATGTGATAAAAGAGCTGTATGATAATCCTGAGTTGTATATGCCACTTCGATCGTCTTATGTAACAAAGGAACGCTTCCAGCATTCTTTCGGAACAACCATGATCATCCCGAACAAGGTAGGAGGTGCAAAAGAAGTAATTTATGGTAAAGGAAAAAGCTCTCCGTTACCAGATCATTTCCTAAGTGAAGATGAAGATGATGACAAACCTGGTCGGCATTTATCTAAGTATAGTCCGGAAGCGCGCAAGCTCATGGAAAAGCAGGGGTACGATTTCACACTCGGAGAAGGTTTATACTTCGATCGAGGTCCTCGTAATCCAGCCAAAGCGGTATATGTACCAAAAGGGAAACCTGAGGATTATTATAAATACGGGCGATGCTTAGGCTATGTTTCCTCGTCCGATGATGAATGTGGTTGGCAGATCATCGATCAAATTGCTAACAAAACTAAGAACGGATACTCTTCTGATTCTTCCGACACAAGTCTAGGGGAGGTATTCAAAGCCCTAATGGTAAACATGGCTACAGCTGATCCGTCTACAATGGGGGACGATGATCAAATGCCAACATGGGAAGACCCGTGGGTTCATCATCTGAATATGCAGTATGGTGACAGGTTCGAACAGAGAGAACCCCCCACTGAGGATAAAATAGTCCAAGTTAACATGGGCGACGAGGCCAACCCAAAGCCGATATTCATCAGCGATAGTCTTCCCTCAAATGAGAAGGAGGAGTTAATTGCTCTCATCAGGGAGTATATTGACGTCTTCGCTTGGAACTATGAAGATATGCCAGGGCTCGACCCTAATGTGGCAATGCACCGCCTCGATATCAAACCGGATGCCAAACCTGTCAAGCAACAGCAAAGACGGTTTCGTCCCTCGATATCAAGTCGGATGCCAAACCTGTCAAACAACAGCAAAGACGGTTTTGTCCGTAGATTATGGAAGCCATTGAGGCAGATGTTAAGAAGTTGATCGAATCAGGATTTATCCGAGAGGAACAACATCCAGATTGGCTAGCCAATATCGTTCCAGTCATGAAGAAGAACGGTAAAATCAGGATTTGCATCGACTTCAGGGACCTGAATACGGCATGTCCAAAAGACGAATTTCCTCTCCCAATCACGGATGTTATTATCGACAATACATGCGGATTTGAGAGAATGTCTTTTATGGATGGTTTTTCAGGATATAACCAAATCAAGATGCACCCAGATGACGAGAAGCATACAACATTCAGAACGCCCCTCGGTGTATTCTGCTACACGGTGATGCCATTCGGTCTAAAGAATGTAGGCGCCACATACCAACGAGCAATGACTAAGATTTTCCAAGAACATTTCAGGAAAACAGTCGAGTGCTACGTTGATGATTTGGTTGTAAAAAGCCGCAACAAAGAAGATCACATCAAGGACTTGAAGACGATGTTCGATCTCATGCGAAGCCATCAATTAAAGATGAACCCTACTAAATCCTTCATGGGAATGTCTAGCGGAAAATTCCTTGGATTCGTCGTCACCACTAAAGGTATACATATCAATCCTGACAAAGTAAAGGCGATACACGAACTGCAACCTCCTAGAAATCTAAGAGAGCTCAGAGGATTGTAAGGGCGGCTAGCTTACATCCGGCGGTTCATCTCAAACCTTTCTGGGAAATGTCATTCATCTGGGATAACGCCTGCCAAAAAGCATTCGAAGATATTAAAACGTATCTGACGAATCCTCCTGTTCTCGTTGCACCGAAATCGGGTAAACCGTTCTTGATTTACATCAAGGCGATGAACCACTCGATAGCACAAGACGACGATAACGGTCACGAACAGGCAGTTTATTACCTAAGTCGGACCTTGATAGGCGCCGAGTCTCGATATCCGATGATTGAGAAAGAATGCCTCGCATTGGTATTCGCAATGCAAAAGATGCGGCATTACTTGGTTGGACAGACGATTTACGTCATTTCCAAGGTTAACCCAGTACGGGTGTTTATGACGCAACCGGCCTCTATGAATTGGCGGTTAGCGAAATGGGCTCTTCTCTTGTCCCAATATGATTTGCACTTCAAACAGCAGAAGTCGATCAAAGGACAGGCGATTTGCGATCTTTTGGCGGCAAACCCGACCACAGATACGGCAGAAGTATATGATGATTTGCCGGATGAAACCCACGAGGTTAACACTACGTCGCACCAACAAGTATGGCAATTATATTTTGATGGTGCCTTAAGGTCAGTTAATAGGGTAATAACCCCGGGAGGTTCTACAGTTTCCTCCGGGGTTGGAGTTGTCCTAATCTCCCCGGGAAAGCATGTGATGCCTCGAGCTTATTCATTGACTAGTCCGTGCTCCAATAACGTAGCCGAGTACAACGCGCTTCTCATTGGACTCAGTTTCGCCAAGGAGCTGGGGGTCGAATATCTCGAAGCTTTTGGGGATTCTTAATTGATAGTCAACCAAGTCCGTGGAGAGTATGAAGTTAGGAACCAAGACCTGATCCCGTACCACCAGGAGGCCATCAAAATGGCAGATTCTTTTGAAGAATTCTATATTGAATACATCCCCCGTCTCCAGAACGCTTATGCGGATGCACTGGCAGCACTAGCGGTATCACTTGCGTAGCCTTCCGAAACTGAGTTGTTAGTCACAGTAAGGACGCATCAACTCTGCATACTCATATACGACATGGATATTGAAGAGGAAGATGATGGAAATATAAACGCTAAGGAGGTGAATTCAACTCAAATTGGGTCTGAGTCCCGAGATTGGCGTTTTCCCATCATTGACTACGTCCAGTATGGTATTTTGCCAGAGGATGTAAAAGAAAGAGAATCAATCCGCCGAAGAGCACCAAGATTCTTCTATAATGCCGAGACCCATACGTTATACCGTAGAGGGTACGATGGTTTATTACTCCGATGCCTTTCGAACAAAGAAGCAGAAGAAGTTCTTAAGGAAGCACACGAAGGAGAATGCGGTGCGCATCAGCCCGGTCCCAAACTGTATGATCGCATCAGGAGAATGGGATATTTTTGGCCAACAATGGTTCGTGACGCAATCGAATACGCCCGAGAGTGTCATGCTTGTCAAATACATGCGAATTATATGCATCAGCCACCAGAGCAGTTGCACACGTCAACCACATCTTGGCCGTTCGAGACATGGGGTATGGACATTGTCGGTCCTATTTTTTCCCCTTCAGTCAAAGGCGATCGATTCATCCTCGCAATCACCGATTACTTCTCAAAGTGGGCTGAAGCGATTCCGCGTAAAGAAGTGAAGACGAACAACGTCATCAATTTCATTAAGCACCATGTCATATACCGACACGGCGTGCCAAGACGGATCATTCATGACAATGGTCCGCAGTTCATAAGCAACGCCTTCATCAGGTTTTGTGACAAATTCAAGATCGAAGATGTTTCGTCGACAGCTTATTATCCCGCCGCAAACGGATTAGCTGAGGCGTTCAACAAAACAATCATTAAGATCCTATCAAAGCTCGTGAAGACCAATAAACGAGACTGGGACGATAAACTTGGCGAAGCACTCTGGGCTTATCGCACCACCATACGCACACCTACAGGAGCCACCCCATATTCACTGGTATACGGATGCGAGGCTGTGCTACCTTTGGAGATTCAAATCCCGTCACTTCGGATCGCTCTCGCAACTGAGATGACGACAGAAGAACAGCATCAAAAACGGCTCGAAGAACTCGAGAGGTTGGATGAAAAGCGCTTGGAGGCTCAACAACAAATTGAGTTTTATCAAGCCAGAATATCTAGGGCCTTTAACAAAAGAGTCCGACAGAGAAACTTCAAGGAAGGAGATCTGGTCCTCGCTGCTCGCCGACCGATAATCCTCAACTCTAAGAAGAAAGGTAAATTCGAACCCAAATGGGAAGGACCGTTTGTGATAGACACAGTCTACTCAAACGGCGCATATCGCCTAATCACTCAAGAAGGCACCATGCAATTAATGCCAATAAATGGGAAGTTCCTGAAAAAGTACTATCACTAGTACGTTCAGGATAACTCATTTACCGGGAAGTTCCTTGAAGAATAGTACACTTAATATTCTAGAGGATAACCCAAAATCTTTTTCACCACCAAAATCCCTCACTGATTAACTTCAATTGACAGTGGGTCCACCAAAAATATCTTTCTGTCCCTCTTGACTCTTTCAGGTCTACTTTCAGTTCGGAGCCCCCTTTCGATAAACGAAAGAACTCCCTTCCTTTTCTCTTTGGTTAAGCCTTCTCATGGTTATAACCGAAGTTGGAATTCCACTTCGATAAACGAAGAACCTTTTTCTCATCTTTAGATAACCAATCCTATAAAAGGTAGGTTTATCTAGATTTTCCAGATTCTCGGAGTGGAGATCCCACTTCTAGTTTCTTCTTCGCTGGAAATAGAATATAAAATTCTTCCTTTCTAGAATCAGGGAATAGAATATAAAATTCTTCCTTCCTTGTTTTCCGGGTTCGCCTTCACCCCAAAAGAAGACCGGGAAATAGAATATAAAATTCTTCCTTTCCCGCACTGATCTTTTCCAAAGTTTATCAATCTAGGATTCATCCTAGAAAGTTTATCCCGAATCCTAAGCAGGGATAAGTCTGCGCCTAACACGCGCTGCCAGTTTAGTCTTTTTCCATAAAAAAAGACACTAGAGTTCAATTCTGGGGTATTCTATCCTGAAACCTAAGCAAGGATAAGTCTGCGCTTAACCTGCGTTGCCGGTTAGTTCTTAACTGTCAAAAAGAACACCCGTCCACATATTCAACATTGTGGCAGGTCGTCATTAATAACACCAAAATCCATGCCTTACACGCATGGGGAATTTCATCCTGAACCCTAAGAAAGGATATGTCGACACCTAACACGTGTCGCCGGTTTAGTCTTTCTCCGAAATTAAGCTTAGACAGCTTCTCATCATAAGCTTGCCTCAGCTCAGCTCTGATGGACTCCTCGTTGGTGGCTAAAGTCTTCGCAGCAACCTCCTCCGTCTCGGTCAGCTTCTGCTTCAAAGATTTCAACTCCTCAGATAAAGCAGTGTGGGCCTGCTGATCCTGTATCTTCGTCATCTGAAGAATACTCAAAGTCTCCTCTTTCTCACGGAGTTCTCTTCGGAGCTGGTCTATCTGGGTCTCACAAGAAGCAATGGAAGAATCAAGCTCGTCGAGTGAGGATGACCTAATAGCAAGGTTAGCCTCAACTCGATCTACCCGGTCCCGCTGCACCTGAATGTCGAACTCAGCAAGAAACCTAGTATCGCGCCATGTCTGTAAGTGAGTATCCAACTCGGCAGCGATGAATGAAGAGGCACCTGCATCCCGGAGCTCACGAAACGTCTGAAGCTCACGCTCTAGGCAGTCAAGATCATCAACAATAGCCTTCGCCAGATCTGGGTACCCTGCATCCTTTATTGAATTTATCTTAAGATCAAGGAATGGCTTAAACTGGTGAAGAGAAAGCCCGCCGTGGAAAAGTTTGCCAATCATAGCATTCACAAAGGAGAAGAAGGAACGGATCTCTATGCAGATGACAATCTTCTCTGGGTCGCTGTCTGATAATAACTCCTTCACAGGGACGTGAAGCCGAGAAGAAAGCCCTACACAAAAAGGAGAAATCCGTCAAAAGTCCTGATGAAGAAATAAATAACATTTCTCAGTAGCTCAGTTTATACCTCCTTCCCCTTGAGTCACTGGGGGTAGTGGAGGTGTAACGGCTGGGGGTGTATCAACATGATCAGTCTCGACAAAAGCTCCTGTCAAATACAAAATAGAATTCTCAGACGCATCATATTATAGTTGCATTAGTCAAAAAAATTTTTTTTGACTGGTCCTATAATTAACTTGAGAAGAGCTACGTACCTTCAGAAAAACCATCCTCGGGATTCTTAGGGAGCGTAGACTCAGGAAATACATCTCCAGGCAACTGGTCATCAATCTGAGGAGAACCATACATAAAGTGAAGCATAGGAGTGTCCACAAGCAAGCCTTCCTCGTCAAAATCATCAGTCGAGAAATCTGACACAAGAGAATATAAGTACGAAAGGAGAATAAAGAGACTACAACCAATAGAAATGAGTTACCTCTTATGGGTGCGTCAGCCTCTCTATTCCCAAGATCCACGTTTGCCTCCTGCAAATTATCTAAAAGAGCAAGAAGTATAGAGACAATTAGGGAATGCACAAATTCCAACTCATTCAACTCCTTTATGTATTGTTAATGGTAGATGTACCTGGATTCATCGAACCAGGTCCTACATTGACGGTCTCCCTAATGTCACCAACTTCTGCAGGCCTTTCTACCTGGTGCGGTGAGTCGGGCTCACCAGAAGATGTAGAATCGTGAAAAACAGGATCAGGACTTATCTCGCTCTCCTCACGCTCTCCTGTATAGAGATGGAAAGGCGTGAGTCAAAGTTCTGAATGATCAAGAGGCTGGTCTATAGGGTAGATGTTACCTCCATCACTAGCAGGATCGTCACCGGCCAAATCCATATCAGATGCTCGCGAAACTACACGCGACTTGCGGGCTAATCTCTTCCGCCTAGCAGCAGGGACAATAATCGAAGGTCTCGCCTGGGGAGAAGGACGGAACTCTTCATCTTGGTCAGCTGTGGTCCCTGAAACATCAAACCATTGCCAGGCTTAATAAAGATCTCCGCCTGAAGCTTCGTCAGCAGAATGAAAGATCTTCTTTCCCTCTTCGTCAATCCGACGAGTCTTGTGCCGTGCCCTTTGTGATCGAGCATTTTCCCAAATCATACGAGAATCAGCCTGAGAAGCCTCCTCAGCCTCTAGCTCTGCAATCGGCTTCACAGGAATAGTTTTATTGGCTGCTAACAACCACTTGCAGCTTAGGAAGGTGAGGTTCAACTGCCGCTCAGAACTCGGGAGACTGAACTTAGCACCAGTACAGCCCGTCACGGTCCACAACCATGCACGAAGACCGTCCACCAAACCGCCGTGGGTCCGAAGCTGCTGACGTGGATTCCCGACATAAAGCTGATCATAGCCAAACTGGCGAGCGAATCGGCAGGGTAGGTATGGCTCTATGAAACACTGATTCCTCACCCAGAAAGTCAGATAACCCGGCCTGATGTTCCCCAGCCAGTTAAAGCAGCCGACGTCTAAATGAGTTCGATACCCCCTCGGCTTTTCCTCATCAATCAGACACTCGCCGTATCGGCCAGAGAACTGTGGAAAGCAAGTGGAAAACGCCCAACACTTGTGGACCTGTACCTGCTGTCTGACGTCAGGGAATCCTCGCCCTTCCCACTTGCCATTCTCAAACAACTGTAGTAGGGGAGCGGAGGGGTCTGTGGCATACGGTACTGACATCATATCAGAACGATGAAGGACGAACCAAGCCATCAAATAAGTGTACGGAAGCTCCACCTTAATAGTAGGAATCTGAGCCGGTGATTCACTCTCCTTCCGTGTGAAAGCACTAGAAATCTGTCGAAGCCCTCGATGAATGTTAGCCACCATCACCGGAAGAAGCGAAAGTTCCTTTTTGTAGGCAAGATGAACCGCTGGGTAGAGCACCTCCAATGACAAGATATCACTAGACTGATACGGGACCACGCATTTCTTCAACCAAATAGCGAGGTAACCGGCGAGAAAGCGAATCGGCGCGGTCGCATGCCACAAGAATGATTTGAACTTGGTCCCTGTAGGAAAACCACTCTCAGGACTGCTAATGGTATAGGAATGAGCATCAACCTTCTTCAGTAGATTATTAACCCCTGAAGGAGTGAGTGGTGCCAGTTCACAAATAGCCTCGCCAGAATTGCTCTCTAGATTCCTGAACAAATAAGACGCAAACTGCTTCTGGCTCACATGGGATTTAGCCCTCTTCGCTAAAGGTTCAGACTGCGCCAAAGCAATATGATAGTGGCAGGTGAGGTCCCATAAAGTCTCGTAGCGGTCGGGCATGCGATCCTTCAGCTGACTTAATTCTTGGTTGGAGGGAAAATATTCCTGATATAGCATCTGTCCCATGGGCAAACCAGAAATCCTGAGCATCTCATGGAGGACCAAGCCCAACTCCCCTTGCCGGGTCAGAAAAGTGTTCGAATCCGGGTTATAGAGCTCGCACAAAGCAAAGAAATGCTTCGCGCTAACAGGCAAACCATACATGGTGGCACGAACGGCTGCATACAGACCACAAGCGTGCAACTCCTCGCTCCATCGGCTCAAGACGTACTTCGTCATGCGAGTCCACCAAAGCTTGTCCAAAGAATGGACCCAACCATAAAATCTGTGACGTGTCGCAGGCATCTCCCGTCCTAAAGCAGCGAGGCGATTCTTCAAAGTAGAAGCAGCGGCAAGAAGCTCGTTACGTGGCGGTGCATCTAACCCCAACACTCCAGGATGCAATCCAGTGATGTGACTCCTGCTCGAACCAGGAGCTGCCTGATGAATGATGTATCCGCAGTGAACGCTCTCATGCTCCTCCGTCAAGCGCCACGACATCTCCCGTGTCACAGCCTGACACCTGAGCTCGGTCAACGAACGATGCCAAGGAATCTTTGGCAAATATATGAAACCACTGCCAGTGAATCGCCAAATAAAAAGTCGGTCTTCTTGAGAGGCTGAATCGAACTGGCATCCTTCACGAGAGGCGTATCTGTAATCAACTGGCGAAGAGCTCGATGTCCACCTTCCTTCACCACTTGGGCAACCTCTGTCGACGTGCCCGAAGCAAACCGAGGAGTGACTGGGATAGGGGAAAAATCGTCGGAAGTCGAATAATACTCGCCACGACGCCCGTACACTGCGTGAGATGAGAACGCCCCAGAAGGATATTCCACTGGAAGCAAAAATTTAAACAGTTGTTAGTCTCAATCATAAAAGGAAGTTGAACTCATCCTACAAATGGGTAAGATAGAGTCACTGCCTTATAAAGGGTGAGACGATTTGGCCACATTATGCACTTATAAGATAGGGTATATCGACTATATATCCCTGCCTTATAAGGCACAATGCAGCGTCAAAACGCCCCCTTTATTGATTTTGAGATATGGTTTTGACCAAGCAAAACATATCTTTAAAGCGTCGATCCTCGCCAAGGAGAATCAAGGCTCTTCCCGATTGCCTCACCAAGGAGAACAAAATGGGGATAAAAAGGACCAATTTGTAAATTTCCAAGAAAAAATGGACTAATTTGTAAATTTCCAAAAATAGCTCACCAGCATAAGA
>NC_033801.1:35037250-35094377 GCF_001876935.1 Asparagus officinalis | reverse complement strand
TAAGTTCCTGGAGAATATTTTCATTCTTAAGGAGAACTCAACAACACTACGCCGGACAACGCGTCGCAAATAAAAACTCAACGCCAGCAATCGATGGTCAGCTAAAGATTAGAAAGTCAGGAATCGACTTCAAGTTTAAAATTCCGACAACGGTCAGACAATAAATGCAGTACCGGAACTCTTACAGACATTCGACAAAGCACCGAATAGCCTGGAGGATTGAAGGAATCAAGAACAGAAGCCATTCCAAGGTCCCGTTACACCGACTGAAGGTTGGGACAATCATATCCAAAGTATTCCAGACTTATAAAATTGCTTATATGTCCCTTAGCACAGCTCGGCACAAACCGACGAACCAACGAGGCGACGAGGTTAAACGAATCGCAGCAAGCAATGGAATACATCCATTCGCGTGTGGAATCAAGCCAAGTGTTCGAAGAGTCAACGAGTCATCCAACCAAGGGCAGACTCGGACGAATCACGATCGAATCAAGATCAGTTTCGGACTCGAACTCAGAAGTGGATTTACTGCCAAATCAGGAATTGGATTTACTGCCAAATCAGATCAACAAATCAGAGTCTAAGTCAACCGAATCACGGACTGAACCGAAAACGCAAAACGACGAAACCCAACGCCTAAGGGGGGCTCGGCCAAAGCCGAGCCACCCATGGGGGGCTCGGCCCAGTGCCGGCCACCCATAGGTGGGGGCTCGGCCAAAGCCGAGCCACCTATGGGTGGCTCGGCCCAGTACCGGCCACCCATAGGTGGCCGACCCAGATCTGTGCGCGGGCACAGTTCAGAGAGCCTATAAATAGGCCCCCTTGGTTCATTTTTCAAAGGTTGGAACTTTGAGAGCCGAAACTCTGCTGAATTGAAAATCGAGTTTGGAGTTTTGAAGACTTGGAGACTTGAGCATTCAGATCTGGTTCTCGGCGAGCATCTACGTCACAAAAGGCAGGAGTTCGAGAGAGAGGGGAATCAGATCTGAGATCTACACGAGATCATACTCCGGATCAAAGCTTGGCCTTTGATCCCGAGAATTAAGGGCGATTATTTCCTTGGTGAATTAATCCCCCCCGGCTATTATTTCCTTTGTACATTGAGTAGTCGACTATAAAGGTAAGTAGTCGACTATAATCTGATTTTTCAGAAAAATTGTTTGTAAGAATTGTGCATGTAGTCGACTATAAGTTAGATTAATCGACTACTTAAGGTTTAAATTTATGTATTTTTGTTTTAAAAATTAATTTAAATCTTCAATTGAACATATACCTAATTCTCTTCTTAATTTAACATAAACTTTTTCTTTTAGGGGTTTTGTTAATATATCTGCAATTTGTTTATCTGTAGGTATAAATTCTAATGATATGTCACCTTTAAGTACATGATCACGTAAAAAATGATGTCTAATATCAATGTGTTTTGTACGTGAATGTTGAATAGGATTTTTAGATAAATTAATTGCACTAGAATTATCACACATAATTGATGATATGGGACAATTTATGCCATAATCAGTTAAAGTTTGTTTCATCCATAATATTTGTGCACATGCAAGACTTGCAGCAATATATTCATCTTCAGTTGTTGATAATGATACTGAATTTTGTTTCTTACTAAACCAAGATACAAGTGAATGTCCTAAGAGATAATGATACTGAATTTTGTTTCTTACTAAACCAAGATACAAGTGAATGTCCTAAGAAATAACATGTTTAACTTGTACTTTTTCTATCAGATTTACATCCGGCAAAATCAGCATCACTATATGATATTAAATCAAAAGAACTATGTTTAGGATAAAATAAACCATAATTTGTAGTATCTTTAATATATCTAAAAATTCTTATTACTGCTTTAAGATGTGATTCTTTAGGATTAGATTGAAACTTTGCACATAAACATACACTAAACATAATATCAGGTCTACTAGCAGTAATGTAAAGAAGTGATCCAATCATACCTCGATATAGCTTTTGATCAACATTCTTACCATTTTTATCTTTGTCAAGTCATGTAGTGGTGCTCATTGGTGTTGGTTTACTTGATGAATTTTCCAATCGGAATCGTTTGAGTAAATCTTTTGCATACTTGCTTTGATTGATGATTCTTTCAATTGTTTAATTTGAAGTCCAAGGAAGAAATTTAATTCACCCATGTGACTCATTTCAAATTCATCCTACATAGTCTTAGCAAATTCTTGACAAAGCTTGTTGTTAGTAGAACCAAAAATAATATCATCTACATATATTTGAATTAGTAAAATATCTTTATTTATTTTCTTAATAAACAATGTTGAATCAACTTTTCCAATATCAAAACCTGAAGTTAAAAGAAATTTCTTTAATCTATCATACCATGCACGAGGTGCTTGTTTAAGACCATATAATGCTTTCTTAAGTTTAAAAACATGATTTGGAAAACTTTCATGTTCAAAACCTGGAGGTTGTTCTACAAAAACTTCTTCATTTATAAAACCATTTAAAAAAGCACTTTTAACATCCATTTGAAATAATTTAAAATTCATAAAACATGCAAATGCAAGTAAAATCCTAATTGATTCTAATCGTGCAACTGGTGCATAAGTTTCATCATAATCAATTCCTTCTTCTTGATTATAACCTTGAGCAACTAATCTAGCTTTGTTTCTAACAACTTGACCAAATTCATCTAATTTGTTTCTAAAAATCCATTTTGTTCCAATAATGGATTTATTTTGAGGTCTAGGTATAAGATCCCAAACATTATTTCTAGTAAATTGATTAAGTTCATCTTGCATAGCTATTATCCATGAATCATCAAGAAGTGCTTCTTTTATATTTTTAGGTTCAATAGTTGAAATAAAAGCATTATGAGCAATCAAATTAAAATGAGATCTAGTAGTTACTTTGTCAGAAATATTTCCTATAACTAAATCATGTGGATGATTTTTAACTTCTACAAAATCTTTAGGTAAATCATTTTGTAGATTATCATCTTTTGTAATATCTATCATAGGAGTATCATGTATAGTATCAATTACATCATCATCATTATTTAATATAATAGGTATTTTTGAAAAAATTTCATCAAAAGAAACATGTAAAAATTCTTCAATAACTAATGTTCTTTTGTTATATATTCTATATGCTTTACTATGATTAGAATATCCAACAAAAATTCCTTCATCAGATTTAGAATCAAATTTATCTAAGTTATCATTTGTGTTTAAGATAAAACATTTACAACCAAAAACTTTAAAATAAGATACTTTAGGAATTTTGTTATAAAATAATTCATAAGAGGTTTTCTTTAAAAAAGATCGTAATAAAACTCTATTTAATACATAACAAGCTGTTGATACAGCTTCTGCCCAAAAATATTTAGGTAAGTTACTATCACACAACATGGTTCTAGCACATTCTTGTAAAGATCTATTTTTTCTTTCTACAACTCCATTTTGTGGAGCAGCACGAGGAAAAAAAGTATGTGATATACCATGTTTGTCACAATAATTTGCAAATAATTCATTTTCAAATTCACCTCCATGATCACTACGTATAGAGATAATAGAAGTAGATTTTTGATTTTGAATTCTTTTGCAAAATATAGAAAACTCATTAAAAGCATCATTTTTATGTTTAAGAAAAATTACCCATGTGAATCTAGAATAATCATCAACAAGAACAAATGCATATCTACTTCCATTTAAAGATGCTACTCTAGATGGACCAAAAAGATCTATATGAATTAATTCTAATGGTCTATTTGTAGATATTACATTTTTAGATTTGAAAGAAGATTTGTGCATTTTTCCTTGTTGACATGCATCACAAAAATTATTCTTAAAGGACATTTTAGGCAAACCATTTACAGAATCATTTTTAGAAATCTTAGACATATGTTTAAAGTTAACATGTCCAAAACGTTTATGCCATAAAATAGAATCATTAGATGATGCAATAAGACAATGTTCATTTGAAATATTATTCATAGATAACACATATATGCTATTCTTTCTATAACCTTTAAAAATAATGGTTATTAAATCAATATCATAAATTAAGCATGATTCTTTTTTAAAAACAATTTTATAACCTTTATCACAAAGTTGACTAATACTTAGTAAATTATGTTTAAGACCATCAACTAATAGAACATTATCAATGATAGGTTTGTTTGGATTACCGACGGATCCAATACCGATGACTTTTCCTTTGTTGTTATCTCCAAAAGTAACAGTACCACGATCCTTGTTTTGAAAAGATGACAATAATTGTATGTTTCCTGTCATATGTTTGGAGCAACCACTATCCAAAATCCACCTATCTTTCTTGGGTACCTGAAATAATAAACATTTACATTTTGGTACCCATACTATGTTGGGTCCTTTAAATTAGCCTTTAGGAAACCAAACCCATGAAGGGTTTGATTTGCCTAAATAGTTAGATGATAAACAAATATTTTTAATAAAATCAGAAATATAAAAGTTCTTATGTAAAGAAGATAATTCTTTTGGAACCCAAATAGAAAAGAATTTTGATTCCTTTTTACACAAATTTTCATTTCTATAGTCATACAAATCATGAGAAGGTTTTACAAAAATTGTTTTTTTATTTATTTTTATTAATTTGAAAACCTAATCCTTTTGTCTTTTGTGATTCTCTTTGAAAAGAAAGAATGTTATTAAGATTTTCTTTTCCTTTATTAAATTTGCTTACATTTAAACATATATCTTCATATCTTGATTTAAAAGAAGAAATATCTTTATCTAAACTATTAATTCGAATATTTAACTTATTACATTCTGATTTTAAATATTTATTTTCATTAGATAAATTATCATTTTCTTTTAGTAAAGAAAAATTTTCTTCTTTTAATTCAACTAATTGAGAATTAGTAAAAGTAGAGGAATTTAAATCGGAAATTTCTTCAAGTAATCTTTTATTCTCACCTTTAAGAAAATTATGTGAAATTTTTAATCTTATAAAAGTTTCATATAATTCATTAAAAGCATCTAAAAGTTCTTCATTTTCACTTACTTCATCTTGTGCCATGAAACACATGTGAGCACTTTCATTTTCTTCAATTTCTTCATCTGAGGATGACTCATCACTATCATCCCAAGTGACTGCCATTGCTTTCATTTTCTTGTTATTTTGAATGTTGTTGAAGTTGTTAAAATAACTTGATTTTTGTTTATTCTTCAACATTGGACAATCTTTCTTCATATGCCCTGGTTTATTACACTTAAAATAAAGAGGGTTATTTGAAATTGAACTCTTAGATTTAAAATTACCTCTTTTTATGAATTTTCAAAATTTTCGTGCAAACATGCCCATTTCTTCATCATCATCATCTGAATCTTCTTTATCGGAAGTAGTATTGAATACAAGGACTTTCTTATTCTTTAATTCTTCATCATTCTTTCTATCTTCAATTTGTACTTCATATGCCATAAGATTACCAATAAGATTTTTAACCGTAAGAGTTGACAAATCATTAGCTTCTTCAATTGCGGTAACTTTCTTTTCTCATTGTGGAGTAAGTGAATGAAGTATCTTTCTTACCATCTCCACTTGAGTATATAATTTTCCAAGACCAATGAGAGAATTTGTGATGTCGGTAAATCTTGTGAACATTTCTCTAATAGTCTCATTTATCTTCATCTTGAATAATTCAAATCTGTGCACAAGAACAAAAATTTTAGATTCTTTAACTTTATTTGTACCTTCATGAGTTACCTCAAGTGTATGCCAAATATCATATGCAGATGTGGCCGTTGACACCCTATTGAACTCATTCTTGTCAAGTGCACAAAATAAGGCATTCATTGCTTTAGAATCCAAATTTGCATTGTTCCTTTGAGATGTAGTCCATTCCGTGAAAGGAGTTGTTGGCTTCTCATATTTTGTTTCCACGACGTTCCAAAGTTTGTAGCCAATTGATTGAAGATAAATCTTCATTCGGCACTTCCAATAGTTGTAGTTCAAACCATCGAACATTGGAGGACGATTTGTAGAGTGACCTTCCTTGAATTGTGATGTATTTGATGATGCCATCTTTCACCTTGCTCTGATACCAAATGTAGGATCTGAAATAGATACACTGTTGGCCTTCTTGTTTTGATGATGTTTAACAAACAATTTATTACTAATGTTGTTTGTCTAGTGTTTGTGCATTTCTATGTTTTGTAGACAAACAACGTTGTTGGAGGATGGATGAAATAGAGCTTCAACAATCATATCCAAAGAAGGTTGGCGGAATGTCGGTGAAGCCTTGCTATTCAAAGTTCAAGATCCAAGTTAAAGCTTCATCCGCGGGATTACCTAGAAGAGCTTATTGAAGATCAAGACCAAGCTTGGGTAATTTAGTTTAGGATTTATATTATGTGTGTTAAATACTTCAAGCTCAATATCTATACACAAACATTTATTGGTTTCTTCGTATATATATATAGTTATATATATATACATCAATTTTGGTTTCTATGCATATATATAGTTATATATATACATACATGTGTTTTGGTTTTTATGATATTACATACTCTATTGTGTTTTAGTACTTATTGCATAAAATATGTAATTTTGTGAAAATATTATCTTATTAGTTTATAGACTTTAATATCAGTTTATACATGTTTTACTAAGTCTATAAAATCATTTTGTAAAGTTTTAAAAGTTGGTTTAGGTCAAAACATCAAACTCATGTGTTTACATTTTCATGTTTTGGACTATTTTGTAAAATGATGATATTTTTCATTTGGGAAGTCCTTTTTCGAAACCAGTCATTGTAGCATGTTTATTATCATGTCTATAATCATTCCCCAAAGTTTTACATTTTTTGGAATTTATTTGATATTTTTAAACAGTGTTTTAAAATCAGCAAAACATGTTTTTCATATGTCAGATTTTCAGAAACTGTATTTCTGTGTTAAAACATTTATTTCTCTCAACTGGAAAATTCTTTTTCAGAAATTCTTTCTCTAATATGTTTTTATACATGTCTAGAACATTTCTTCAAAATTTCATAATTTTTGGAGCTGTTTTACTATTTTTAACCGATTTTATAAAATCGGATATACCTGCTTCAGTACCGTCGGTCGACCGAAATTTCCGCCGGTCGACCGAAATTTACCATCGGTCGACCGAAATTTCCACCCGGTCGACCGAAGACTCTCTGGACGTCTCCTGCGACTCTGACCTTGTTTCCGGTCGACCGCGTTTTTCATCGGTCGACCGCTGGAGTCCCAACGGCTCTTTTTAGAGCCGTTGAAGATGGTTTTTTGGTCTTTTGACTTGGGATTTTTGGCTGAGTTTTGAGAGGGTATAAATACCCATTGCTGATCTCTTTTCAAACTATCTAAGAAGTTTTTAAACAAGTTTTAAACAAGGGTTTAAGTGTGTTTAAGGGTTTGTTTTTGTTTGTGAAGAAGTTTTCACAAGTGGAGGAGATCATCTTCTTGTTTGGGCTCCAATCTCCATCTCTCCATCTTGTCTTCCATTGAGAAGTTTTCTAAACTCTACTCTAGCTTTCATTTGTTATTTGTTAATTATCAATTCTATTAAAGCTAGTTTTATATTGAGTTTAGATTTGATTTCACTCATTGTTACACACACCCACTTTGAGCTTATTGTATTTGCATTCATGATATATTAGGGTTGTGAGAGTTGTAGCATTGAGTGTGAGCTTTTATTGTGTTCTCATCCATATTAGAGAACAATTTATATTTGTTACATTGTGAGATTGTTAGGTTTTCGGTGAGCTAGAAACCGAGTGTGGTGTGAAAGTTTTCGGTGAACTAGAAAACCGATTGTGAGGAGTGACGTTGATCGGTGAGCGTTGAAAACCGATACTGTGAGGTGTAAACGTTGTTCGGGTGAACGTAGAAAACCCGGTTGTGATAGTGGAATTCTCCCCGGGAGTGGGGAGCGGAGACGTAGGACGGAAGGTCCGAACTCCGTGATCATATCGTGTGTTTGTGATTGCATTGGCGTTCTTATTCTTGTTTTCATATCTTATATCGCCTTTGTGTATTGCTCATCATATTACCCTATCACTTGTGTAGGTTTATATATCCTTGCACATACATTGCCTATATCTCTTTGTTATATATCTCTTTGTTGTTCATATTACTTATCCTAGCTCATATACATTGTTGTATTTCATACTTGCTAGGATAACTTGTTAATAAGTTTTAATTGACATTTAAATCGGATTAGATTAGCATAAGACCCTAATCACCCCCCCTCTAGGGTCTAACATACACTTGAACACTAGAAGGGGGGGTGAATAGTGTTCTTTTAAAATTAATGCAAAGTATATTATAAATTGCAAAGAAAATGGCAAACTCAGAAATTCACAATCACAAACACAAGGATTTTATACTGGTTCCACCAATCCGGTGTACATCCAGTCCCCAAGCAAATCCCGCTTGAGAGTTTTACTATGATTTTGAATAAACTTACAAAATCAAACGCAAACCTGACCAATTTGCAAGTCCCTGCAAATTACAACACCAATTGACAAACACCTTGTCAATTTGAACACCAATCTCTAAACCAAGAGATTAACCCTCTCACACCCGAGAGAAATCCTTGTTGAAGCAAGAACACAATTGATCCTATAAGCCTTGAATGTGTAGTGAAGTGCAGCAGTGGCTTAGGATTCTTTTAACCTCTGTAAATTGCCTAAATGATATGTATTTGATGAATGTTTGAAGGCAATTTCAGAATCTTCTCTTTTTCACAAAATCTGAATATTTTTTACTTGAAAAATTGTACAAAAATCAAAGCTTATGGGTATGTAAATCTCTGCAATTTTTTTAAACAAATAACCTATATATAGCCCTTGAAAAGACAATTTTTTTTAAACTTTAAAAACGTTTAAAAACGGCTATAAACTGTCAGATATTCAAACTTTGAAAACTAGAAAAACTGTATCTGTAGTCGACTACTGTTGACATTAGTCGACTACACTGAGTTCAAACAGACTCTGGTTTTCGGAAAATTTTCTCAGTAGTCGACTACAAAGCCCATTAGTCGACTACACTGTATTTTGACAGAAACTGATAAAATGAAATTTGAGTTCAGTAGTCGACTACTGTTGACATTAGTCGACTATACTGTAAAAACACAGAAACTTATGTTTCTGTCAAACACTTAAGTAGTCGACTATAATCACTATTAGTCGACTATACTGTAAATTGACAGAATTATGTATTTGAGTTTTATACATGAGTAGTCGACTACTATTCTAATTAGTCGACTACTAAGATCAAAAATTCTGCTATAAGGAGTTTTTATAATCAAGTTTTAACTATAATTCTAATGGTTAACATATGAGATTTCTATAGTTAACCAACAAAAGCCTGTGTTAGTGTGTTCTAAAATTGTGTGTGTGCGTGTGTGTGATCAAGGCTTGTACAATTATTCTAAGTAAAGAAAATGTAAAATACATTATCTCTTTTGTTCTTCATTTTCTTCACTTCAAAATGCCTTGAAACACACATTTTATTGGTTTCTATGTATATATATAGTTATATATATACACATTTTAGTTTTTGGTTTCTATGTATATATATAGTTATATATATACATACATCTTTTGGTTTTCAAGTTTATATAAATATAAAATTACATATTTCATATTTATTGTTTTGATTTGATTTAGCTTTATAGATATAAAACAAATATACATTCATATACATATTTTATGTTTCATATATATCATTTTGTTAAATGCATATTGTGCAAAACTTTATTTTTGTATAATATTGAATTTTTTGTTTATAGACTTAACAATAATAGTTTATATATTTGATCTAGTCTATAAAATTGTTTTACAAAGTTTCAAAACTTGGTTTATATCAAAACATCAAAATTCAAGTATCTCATATTTTTATGTTTTGGATATATTTGAAAAATAATGATATTTTACAAATGTGAAGTGCTTTTTAAAAATTAGTTTTTGTAACATGTTCATTTTTATGTTTACAATCATTTTCCAAAGTTTTACATTTTTCTAAATTTATTTTTTATTTTTAAATCAAGTTTAAAAGTCAAATGTTTTTAAACCCTGTGTTTCTGAAATATAAGTCCACGGTCGACCGGAGTGGTCACGCTGGTCGACCGGCAATTGTCCAGAGACTTTACTCTGTTCTTCAACCTTTAGCGGTCGACCGGTCATGACGCTGCGGTCGACCGCTAATGTTACCGTTGCACAGTAAAGACTAGTTTCTAGTTTTGTTTTCTTATGGGTTTTTGGTCATTTTTGTGTGGGTTTTGGCTGATATTTTGGGTTGTTATAAATACCCCATTGTATTTATCATTCTCACTAACTAAGAGAAGTTTTTAATCAAGTTTTAACAAGGGTTTAAGTTTGTTTTAAGTTTTTTTAGTGTTTATTTGGTTTGTGAATAAGTTTTCACAAGTGGAGGAGATCATCTTTATTGTTTGAGCTTTAATCTCCATCTCTCCATCTTGTTTTTCAGAGAAGAATTTCTAAACTCAATACTAGCTTTGCATTAATTATTTGTTGTTTATCATCTTCATTAAGCTAGTATTTACATTGAGTTTATATTTGATTTTCTCATTGTTCACACACAACCATTGAGCTTATTGTATTTGCATACATAATATATATTAGGATTGTGATCTTGAGAGTGAGCTTAATTGAGTTCTCATCTAGTTATAGAATAAACATTTTTATTTGTGAGCTTTTATTATGAGGATACACTTTGTAATACACTTGTACACCGAGAAGAGTGTGTCGTAAGAGACGTGGTCTTCCCAAGAAGAGTGGCGTCGGTAGTAAAGTCTAGGGAGAGGTTATAAATCTGAGCAATTGAGAGAGACACAGGTAAGAGACCAACACTTAGAGGGTATAGAGTGTGATTGCAAGAGTATTGATTGTAAAGTTTTCGGTGAGCTAGAAAACCGAGTATGAGGTGTAAACGTTTTCGGGTGAGCGTTGAAAACCTGGTGTGATAGTGAATTTCTCCTCGGGAGTGGGGAGCAGAGACGTAGGACGGAAGGTCTAAACTCCATGATCATATTGCTTGTTTGTGTTTTTATTAGCGCACTTATTTTTGTATTCATCTTATATCGCCTATTGCATCTTGTTTATTTCATCCACTATATTGTTTGCCCTTGCTTAGTTTACTTATCCTTGCATATATATCTTATTGCATATCATATTTGCTAGGATATTTGTTAGTAATTTTTAAATTGATATAAATCAGATTAGATTAGCATAAGACCCTATTCACCTCCATCTAGGGTTCTTTCCTAGTGGCATTAGGGTGCTAACATATCATATCATTAATTGTTATGGAACAAGTTTGAACAATTGAGAGTTGTTTGAAATTAAAATCTATAAGCCAAGTCTAATCCTATATATAGGGTACATATGTAGCCTTATGAGAAGAAAGGAATAACATAAGATAAATAAAAAATTGAGAACCTATCTCCTAGTATTGCTCCTCTTCGGTGACGGGTGGATTTCAATTGGAGTTTTTTTCTCTTAAGGAAGCTTTGTATTTTTTAGGTAGATCTTGGGAGATGGACTATGAAAGACCAGAAAACGTTCTAGGTATTATTCTAATCTTGATTAATAGTCACGATAAGCATATTCTGCTTTGTTGTATGTCGTGTTTCCAACATAATTTATGTAGAGACAGAATAATATTTAACTGCATCTTTCAATCCTCACAAACTAATGATGGGCATACAGTGTCAAGTCTTGTATCTTGTATGAGAATCCTAGCTATCACTGATTACAGAATGAGGTAGCAACTAGAGGTGGAGCAAGAATTTTCATCTAGCTTTGCCGCAAATGAGATATTATTCATGAAATATATTTAATATCATTAATTAGGCATATGCTTTAACATAAATATGTATAAACAGAGATTTTAAATGTACTATAAAATTGGCACATATAAGTTTTTTCATGAGTTATTGAAAAATAAGTTATGACAATCATAAGGTGAGAAGTGAAATAACGACAATAAAAAAATTATAGTATGTAGTGCCTTGTAATATGGTAGTGAATTGATAACTACTTTGCTTTTTTAAGTTAAAGAAAAGAGATAAGATGAAGCTAAACACCAAACTTTTGGTGCAAGCATCAAAAGAAGAATTTGAGAAAAAAGTGGAGGTTTTAAAATTAGGGCATGTTCGTTTGCCTTAAAAAAATGGGAAATCAAAGAAATAGAAAACTATTTCTAAGAAAAATGGGTTTTTGAATTGTTTGGTTGGCTAAAAAAAGGAAATCAAAGAAATGGAGATGAGATGAGATGAGTTGTCACATTATTATTGGATGATGTGAGTGATTTTTTAAGAAAACTAGTTTTGATGTTGTTCGGTTGGCGAAAAAAATAAGGAAATGAATTATAAGAAACCTATTTCCTGTAGTTTTGTTGTTTTCTTTTGTTTGGTTCATTCTTAAAAATAAGAAATGAAATGAGATGAGATGAGATGAGTTGTCATTGTATTATTGGGTGATGTGAAGAAAGATTAAGAAAAGTATTTTCATAACTTTTTGGGATGAAAACAAAGAAATGAAATGTTAATGAGATGAGGTGAATTGTTATAATATTTTATTCGATGATGTGAGTGATTTGAAATGATGAAAAGAGATGAGTTGAGTAATGTTTGGATGAAAATAATATTTTATTAGATGTGATGGCTGAGTTGTTAGATGAAAATAATATTTTATTAGATATGGTGGAAGAGTTGTTAGATGAAAATAATATTTTATTAGATATGGTGGATGAGTGGTTAGATGAAAATAATATTTTATTAGATGATGTGGATGAGTTGTTGGATGAAAATAATATTTTATTGGATGTTGTGGGTAAGTTTTAGGGATGGAAATGGAAGAAATGGATTATTTTGAGATTTCCACATTTTCCATTTCCATTTCTTGGTTTTTAGGAAATAAACGAACAGGCCCTTAAGGTAGGGCACCTTGCCAGCCTCAAAAGTATGTGCCGCTCCTCCTGCTGACAAACTCATTTTACTATATGAGCTATTAAAAATAGAATAATAAAACAACTCATGCTTTTTATCAAGTCAGAACAGATAAGCCTTATTATTTTTATATCTTGATAGCTCATCTTGCTAAATGAGGTGATAAACTCTTGCATAATTTCTCATTATTGTAGGAAAAAAATGGTTTTTCCCTTTTGAGTTCAAACAACAAATTATTAACCATCGATGGTCATGAGATAACCGTCGATGGTCCATAGGTCATCGATAGACTGTAGCCAACAATCTGTATATTCTAGAAATGAGAAATCGTACTATTAATGGACGTCAACCATCGATGGACTACAGTAAGTAATTTGTGAATGCTAAAAATTAGAATTTGAACAATCGATGGACTACAGGGAACCATCAATGATCATCATCGATAATTGATGATCGTATTTCACCATCGATGATTATTTTGACAGATTTCAAGAACTAAAATCATTCATGATCATATAGGAGGAGTTAAAATCATGGTTGATCATATAGGAGTGCCCATCTCATTGTTACAAATCCACAAGACAAACGGAACTCAATTCAGAGGAATATAGCTTAAGATATGAATGCTTTAGTTAAGCAATATCGAAACAGTCAGCAGCAGGATTGAGACATACACATAGGATAAAACTTGCATGGATCATAACTTTTGACTTGGTTATCCAAATTGCGATTATAATAGCTTTTTGGAAAGCTCTAGATATTATAAAGAAAAGGGCAAAAGTTCCAAAATAACTTATTAGGATGACTTAGAGAGTAGCTTGAGCAATAATGACAAAAGAGCACACACATGTCTTTCATATTCAGATCAAGGTATTTTAGCGGCTCTGATCGTGAAAGTTTAGATGAAGAAGTATATCCTTCATATGATGACTTGTATTCTAAATATAAGAAGATGTTGGTTCACCTTGAGAAAATCTGTAATGACCGTAAAATTTTGATACTAGTTAAAATAAATTTTTGGTATTTTAAAATATTATTTTTAAATGAGTATTGTATTTTTTTGATTTTCTAGAATTTTCTATGATTTAAAAATCTGATTATATATTTATTTAAATGATTTTGATATTTATAAATTAACTTAGTGCAGTAAAAATTTCTGGAATTAATCTGTTGTGTTGTCAATACTATTACGTATCATTTTAAATAATATGTTGTATTATTTTTACTATTACGTATTTTTTTGTATAATACGTTGTATTATTAATTACGTATTATTTTGTACAATTTGTTGTATTATTACTACTATTGAGTATTATCTGTTGTATTAGTATAACTATTATGTTTGTAAATAAATTTCCCATAATTATTTAATTTAAAAAAAAGTAATTATATTTTTATTAATTATTTTCGTTTAAATACCTGAACCCATTTGAAAATAATCCAAAATTTTTTGCTTCCCATCAAACCCCCAACAACCATCCCCCTTATCACGTTCTCTCCCTCCTCATTTTTTTCCAAGAAGACGGCTGTCCACGCGCATCCTCTTTCAATATTTTATTTTATTTTTATTTTTTTATTCAAAAAACTTTTCTATTTAAACCCTGCTCACTTCTCTCGTGATCACACCTCTCTCTCTCTCTCTCTCTCTCTCTCTCTCTCTCTCTCTCTCAGAGTCAGCCCCAGCCTCCACGAACCTGCCACGCAGCCGCTGCTCTGCTCTCCCATGCCCGATGCGCTGCCTAACCATCCTCAGGCTTCTCGCCCGCTGCCAAGCTTCGTCGCCTCCCATCGCCCCAAACGCGCGTCCTCTGCCGTGCTTGCCACGCCTCGCGCCTACCTCCCTCCAAATCTCCTCCACTGACCTCGTCGACGCCTGCAGACCCGCCGACCTGCGCACGCTACTCAGACCCAGCCGTCGCAAAGCCCAATGCCCGAATCCTCATCTCCTTCCGACCAGGCCCCTCTCCACCCGAACAACCCCTCCTCGGCAGCCGCCTGGAGCGATCGTCGCGCCCACACATGCACCAGCCCGGCCTTTCTCAAACTTCTTTCACCATCAGCCATACCGCAACCCCAGTCTCCCTCATCTCCCCCGCCAACAGTAGATCCGACGCCATCAACCCCCGCATCCTCCTACTCCGACCTTCTCATTCCACTTCAGATTCAACCGCCCTGTCGAACCCCGCTGCGACGAGCCGAGCGCCTCTAGGCCACCCTCTAGCCTCACCGCTTGTCCTCGCTATCTCCAGTCGACGCCGCGACGACCTCGTTTCCTCTTGACGGACGCCCAAACCACTGCGACCGACGCTCTCAGACCCGCCGAACTCGCGTGTCAACATCGATACGTTCAACGAACCCGAGGCAAGATCCCTATTCTTGCTCAGTACAATTTTAGATTGATCACAGATTAATTATGCATAAGAACTCATTTTCTGAATAATTACTCGTTATAAATATAGAACTGTCGTGAACATATTGAACTAAGAACTATAACGTATAGAACTGTCGTGAACGAAATGGACTGGGAACAATAACGTATGACCATACATATACTGTGATGACCTGTACGGATTTATTTGATGAATTATATTAAAAAGTACAAAAAATAATATTGTGATAATAGATACTGTAAAGATAAAATAAAATAAAATTATTGTAGATTAATTTATGATTTTAAAGAATTTAATGACAAAATAATCAATTTAAGATAATTACTATTTTGGTGAAAAATTATTTTAGAGTAATTATAATAAATTAATATAATTTATTTGATAAAAGAATTATTTTAGAATAATTATAAATAATTTAAAAAAATTTATTTTAGAATAAGTATTAATTTAGAATAATTGCAATAATTTAAGAAAGTTTTATAAAAGGAATTATTTTAGGATATTTATAAATAATTTTAAAGGATTTATTTTAGAAAAGGGATTATTATGAATTTTTCATGATTTATGTTTCTTAATTTTAATTATGTGATATGCTATGATATTGTTGTATATGATTAGCTGTAATTATTACTCTTTGTTATGTTTGAGAACCGTTAGAAATTCATGACTAGTGTGGCCTGGTGTGTCCTGTTTAAGACTTAGAAACTTGTGTATATGTTAACTTAGAAAAACAAGAGAGTTGGGATGGGGAAGTTAATGTTCATGTGATCGGATAAGATTGTTGATGTATCTTCCAGGCTCGCTCCCGTGGTTGGTGTCGCCATCGGGGTTGGTTTGTAGGGCTAAAGTGAAGTGTGTACATCACTTTGGTCAGTGGAAATTTATTTCGTCACCCGAGTTCTGTTTGAAGTTCGGACCAGGCAGAAACGGTTTGCGTGCAGTCCTCTAGGCCGCATGTGTAGCGGGATTGGATGCACGTAGAGGATTTGTGAATAGTCAGTTATCCGATGACAGGAGCATTGACTCTATGTGAGATGTGATCAGTGACCTGTTATACAATGGCTAGTAATATGACCTCGTTACTTGGATGATTAGTCTGATCGCTAGCTGCATGACCTCGTTACCCGATCGATTTTGGATTCTTCTGATTATTATATTCTAGTGGTGGATTTCATTTAGATTATTACTTTTATTATTATTGTTGTTCTTGCATTGGTCGTTCGATCGTTTCTACTTTCCTTGTGGGATCTTGCCGTGTGCCATACACGCTGACGTACACCTGTTTTCTCTGGTGTACGTCAGATTTAGAGGATGGACAGGTCCAGTATGATGATGTATTAGAGCAGGAGTATGCCCAGCCGGAGTGTCTTCCAGGTGGAACAGAAGAACAGACGGAAGCTTAGTCTTTTCTTTTACGTAATCACTGATGGACACTAGATTACTTATGTAGTACCTTATCATTTAGTCTTTTGAGGGACTTAGTTATTTTGCAGTAGTTCCTTCTTATTTTGTTGGACTATGTATTTTTTTATTTTAGTTGGACTGTTTTGTAATAAGGGCTTGTTTGACCCAAACTTTGTGTCTCGGATGATATTCTATTTGTGATATGTCTTTTTTATTCTGAGTTGCTCATTATATTCTCGCTACTGTGATCGGGGACCTGTGCCTTTGTATTTATTTCTTGACGCTTAGCGTATTAGGTTGAAGAGAAATGTTTAATTTTATTTATTCTCCTTAATCTAATACGTCGCGGGCTTGTTCGCGTTCCGATTCCCAGGTATTTTGGGAAGCGGGGCGTGACAAAATCACTAAAAATATAAAGTAAGAAGAAGGATGAATACAAACTTGAAGAAAAAAAAACTTTTATAAAAAATAGTTGAATTTTCTTCTTTAAATTTGAATTCAAAAGATACAACCTCTTTCATGTGCACACAATGTCCTGAGCTAAAAAATCAAATCTCTTGTTTATCTAAGCAACTTGAAAATAATCAATGTGAAAAAGAAAAATTAGTTGCTAAGATAAATGAGTTATATTATCATTTGTCATCTGAACAAATAAAGTTTGAAATTTGATACAAATAATTATTTCTAAAAATAAACAATTAAAGTCCAAAATTAGTGGTTTGGAAAAGACCGTGAAGAATTTTTCATTAGGCTCAAAAGGTCTTCACATGGTTCTTTCCAATCGAGATAAAACTAGACTTGGTTATTCATATTCTGAAAAACATAAAAAGTTTCAACCTTTTTTTTTATAAAGGGTAATAATCTTGGTTTTTTGATCATATTATGGAATTTATCATTCTATATACTCATTATGTGGAAAAACTGGACATGTTTCAATGAGTTATCATATGAAATATAAGATTAAAATAGTCAAATAGATATGTATACCGAAATGCCTTATTGCTAACCAATGTGGGCCTATGTAGATACATGGGTCACACTTGTCTGCCTTTCTGTAAGTTTGCAGGTTGATCAAGGATTGAGGCAACACATGGTGATTGCTTGCAGATTTAGATTATCAAAATCTAATCCTTGGTCTGCATGGATACGAGAAGGTGCAGATTTGAAATATATCTTATATTATCTTCTCATAAGGGTAGGTTTCAGGTATATCTATTACCCTTACTTGTTACTTACATATTCAGATGATGCATGAGATACACTAGCATATACTAACTATTTGTACTTACTTCATATTTGTTTAGTTAGTACTCATATGCATGATCATCTATCTTATTGTATGTATATACATTAGATTTGGTAGATTTCTTATTTTTTTAGTTTTTTAATTTTTTCTTGATTTTTGGTTCTTCTCCTATATTGAAAAACCAAAAAAAATATTCTTCTTTTTATTTTTTCTTAAAAAAATTTGAAAACAAAATAAAAAATTATCATTCTTTATTTTTTTGTTTTCTTACAAAAAATCAAAAAGAAAATAAAATTTTCTCTTTCTTTATTTTTCTTTTCTTATGAAAAACGAAAACAAAAACAAATTTTCTTTTTCTTTATTTTCATCTTTAAAAAAATAAAAAATTAACTTTTTTTGGGAATGTGCTTATGTATATACATTTACATAAAATATTCAGGTAAGGTTATCTGTTAGTAGATAGGCATGAGTTTTATCATATTGGTTCACATATGTTTTTCACAATTTATTTATATTATATGTGCACACAAAGTTTTACATATTTGATTGAAAGAACATGATGATTTATTATATTCTTCATATTACTTTTCACATCTTAGTATAATCTTATCATGTTTAGCTTTGTAAAAATAGGAATAAAGGTTTTTATATGATGATCATAAAGTATTTTTGGATATATCACACAGGTTTTGAAAACAATTTTTATACTTCAATACAACACCAATATTACTTTTCATGTATAAAAGTACATATATGCTATAAAACATCAAGCAAAAAGAGAGTATTCGTGAAAAAGATGGTCAAAGACCCACACTCTATAAATCCACAGTAAAATTTGAGTGTACTTGTTAAAAGATGGTAAAAACCCACACTCGTGGATATAAATGTGCAATATCTCAAGGATATCCATCCTATACTAAATATTTTTTTATATTTAAAGATGGTGTACATCGCCCTCCAAACATTATCGTTCTTCTGCTTAAAAATTCCTATATGGTTGAGGTGATAGGTTGAGATTTTGGACCGTTTTTGAAGGTTGAGATAATTCAAGTTGTGTAAGAAAAGAAAGCTCAAACTAAAAGATATATCTGAATTTATTTTATGATCTAATATAATTACTTTTATTGTAATTTTTACAAAGTTTTTATTGATATCTACGTAGTTTGAATGTGATATTGATATCTTCGTAGTTTGAATGTGAATTTTAATATGACTTGTTATCATATTTCATGATTTTTGAAGTTTAGTATGTATTTCTCGTGCTATATTCTATAAAAAAAATTGTGAACCGATGTGTATTTCCTTACACATTTGAATACTCTTTATTTATATTTTAAGGTAAATTGTATATTCTAGGTGTGTTTCTTTTGATAACAATAAAAAGGGGGAGAAAATGAGAAATTTAAAAACTATTTGAAAACTTTCTGAGTTTGATTGTGGTTGATTGTGAGTTTTTTTTACAAGTTTTCATGTTTGGTTTACAAGTGGTTTCAACATGACAATTCTTTCAACCTTACATGTTTTTAGGGGGAGTTTTCATGTTTTGATTTTAAGCAAGGAGTTTCTAGATTACCTATTTTCTATTCCATACATGCATATTTGTAGGGAGAGCTTACATTGCATATCAATACATGTCATATGTTTATATTGAACTGAGTATATATCTCACCATGTGTTTTCACTTTTCAGATTTTAAAATTCGATCTTTGTTATTGTCAAAAGGGGGATATTGTTAGAACTTTATTTGGGGAGAACATTGTTCGTGCAATATTTCTTGTTTGATCAATAACAAACTCTCATTTGGTAGTAATAAGTTTGAGAGATGATATATTTTAAGAATAAACAGGTACGAAAAAGTTTTGGCTTAAACTGATGCAAAAATCAACACGAACAATTAATTTTAGTCATTAATCATTAATGGTCATGAGGCAACCATCGATGGTCTATAGGTCATTGATGGACTACAATCAACATCTGTATTTTCCAGAAATAAGAAATCGCACTATCAATGGACTACAGTCAACCATCAATGATCGCTCCAACCATCGATGGACTACAGTAAACAATATATGAATTCTAGAAATTAGAATTTCAACAATTAATGAGCTACAAGGAACCATCGATGATCATCATCGATTATCGATGATCATATTTCACCATCGATGGTTATGAGTCTTATGACATGCTTTGGAAAATTTTAAGAGTTAAAATGATTCTTGATCATATAGGAGGAGTTAAAGTCATAGTTGATCTTGTGGGAGTGCCCGTCTCATTGTTACAAATCAACAGGATCAAACAGAACTTAATTCGGAGGAGTATAGCTCAAGATATGAATGTTTTAGTTAAACAATGTCGAAGCAATCAGCAGCAGGATTAAGACATACGCAGAGGCTGAAACTTGCATGGATCATAACTTTTGCCTTGGTTATCCAAATTGCTATTATAATAGATTTTTGGAAAGCTCTCGATCTGATCTATCTAACAATTGATGGTAGGTTGCGGTTGTCGATCATCTACAGTAAACAATCGATGAACTACAGTTAATGATCCGCGTTATCCCAAAAGATGAACATGACAATTGATGGATGAACAGTACCATCAAATAGTTAAATCTAACCGTCGATGGTCAATCCCTATCATCTCCAATTTGTACTATGATTCCTATATCTCTTTTTTGTTATCAAAGTCTATATACGAGAGGACGAGGTCATATTTTGGAGATGGCTCATGCACTGAAAAATTGGAACATCTATTCTAGGATTTGGAGAGAGAATTTGATTTGAGAACTCAACTATCGGAGCCTCTTTCAACTTCTTCTCGTCGCGCTCATCATGAAAGATTATTTCAATTAGGAGAGAAGTGTTATTTGTGTTCAACTATAACTTTGCTTCTTCACGGATCTTCAATATTAATATTTTGGAGAGCGATTTATTTAAAGGGCTATAAGATCTTTTTAATTATGTTTTAATTGTTTTTACGGTTGGTTGTGCATTTCAAACTCTTGAGTTTGATGGCGTATTCAAGCCAATGTAATTGAGGATTGACATGCTCAAGCCAGGATAATTGAGTGTGGTTTGCTAGGTCTAGGTTTCTTCTAATCATTGTGAGGAGTTAGGTATCTCGACTGCTTTTGGGTAGATTATAGGGTCCTATTTATAATTCTTACTGAATCGGGTTGTAATTCAGGAGTAACTTCGGTCATAGTGAAGAAGGCTCTTCGCGAGAAGGAAGAGTGGACATAGAATTTTGATCCGAATCACTTTAAAAATCCCGTGTGTTCTTGTGTTGGTTGCTCTTAGTTTTTCCTATTTTATTTATTTTCCATTGCATATTTTGAGTTTAGCTAAAAATTTTGTAACATTGCTATTCACCCCGCTCTAGGTTTGCATTCCGTCTCCATCAACCGTTAAATATATCATACTTCTATTTTATACCTACTTTAATTACACTTCAAAATAGATTTTTGGTGGGTTTAACAACATGTTCAACAAATATTAAGAGCTAAAAAACTATAAACTTAGCATCTGAGTATCACATACTTCCGAATACGTGAGTATTAAGAAAAACAATTGTGGGTATATAAGTGCAAAATTGGGAAAATTATAAGGTATTTAGGTGATAATTAGCCAATCTTTTGTGATCAAATTCGCCCCGATTTATTGCTATTTGCACTTTCCTCTAGCTTTCAAATTCTACGACTCCAGGCCTCGATTTCTGCTTGAGGCCTCCACATTTATCCGAAGAAGCAGACAAAATTCTAAAATTATAACTAGGGTTTGCTTCACGTCCATCCAAACCCAAAACCTCGGTTTCTTCGATTGGTAACTTAGGATCAGAGAATCATGCTTCGATTCAGCGCTTTCTGCCTCGTTTCTCTCGCCGGTTTGGTTGATATTTCTGTCGATTTCCACGGGGTTTGGTCGTTCTTGTTCTGGATTGGCCGATTTTGGTGAGAAAAGATTGCTCCTTTTCTATCGTTTTGATTTTGGTTTTCGTTTTAGTTTTGTTAAGGCGCTAAATTGATTCCTTTGTGTTTGATTTCTTTGAAGGTTGCATCGAGTTCGTTGTAAATTTAGGAAATCAAAAGAGGCATACGGGTAATTTTCCATTTTTCCGATTATTTTCCCATGTTTTTATTTGCTAATACGTATAAAGATTGCTCCTTTTTTTTATTTAAATTTTGTTGCTTCATTTTTGTGAACTTGCTGGCGTACTGTAGGGTTAGATTTAGAAATTATTTGAAAGATCTCAAACCATCATATAGTGGAAGAATGCAGGCTCAAAATTCTGTACAAGGGAGCTTGATTTCACATGCTATCCTTGATTGGTAATCTTGGCCTGCATAATTAGCTACTGGGTTTTTGCGTAATTCAGGAAGAAGGGTGAATAATTTAGTATGTTACTCATATGAATGATAAATATTGGTGAATGTTCAATGAAATGTTTACCTACTCGTTATTCAATGATGGTTTGATTCTATGACAGGCGGAAGCGTTATTGAACTCAATGAAGTTTAGGAATTTACGGCATCATTGAACGCTTCTTAATGTGGTGCTTTTTTCATAAGTAAAAATTCCATACATGATCAACTTTATACATAGTATTTTCTCTTTCCTTGGGGAAAATTGCCTCCACTCTCACCCCCCCTCCCCCGGCCCCAAAAAAAAAAGATAAAAACGTGATCCCTCTCTCTAAGAAACTATTGTCATGCTTCCACCCACACGAAAGCCCATGTGTATTTTTTGAAATTTACAACACCACTCTTTATCTTTTCCCTTTCCATTCTCTCTTTTCTCTCTCATCCCTCTCATAAATCCATGAACATGGTTTCATCATTCATATCCGCCTATTGTTGTCTTTGCCTCTCGTCGTCTCATCTACATTGCCTCCCTCCAAACCCTGCCAAAGTAGAGGGGTAGGAGGTCTAGAGGGAAATAGAGGTGAAGCTAGGGGTGGGTGTGGGCCGGGCCTAACACGTTAACAGCCCCGATCGGTTTTCTAGCTGTCTAGTTCAGATGCAGACCCGAGCGAGTCTCGGCGGGCTGGGTTAAGGACTTTGTCCCTAGGTCTTGGGTTGGACCCAGTTCGGTTTGCGGCCTACATGGAGACGGGTCGGGTTTGACCCACCCCACGGTGGTTCAGGCCACGGTTTGGCCCACACATTTTTTTTAAGTTTTTTAATTTTTAATTTATTTCATTTTCAAGTCTGCATGCTACGTTTTTTTGTTCTATGTGCTCCTTTGTGGCAATCACATAAGCATCTCTATAGTCTTATGTCTTTCTAGTAGAACTCAAAATTGACATTCGAAAGATTCTTCTTCTGTTTTAAAAATCTCATATACATTGGTCGTGTTGCCTTTATTTATGTGTACAAGCAGTTGAAATTAGGATTTTGTTTTCTGCTCTTCTTTTTCATCTATATTAACAAGGTCGCTACTTGACCATGGACCAAGGCTAAAGGTCCAACTTTGGGCCTTTGGCTTTGCTAGCCTGCTACCAGCAGGCATTTAAAAATAATTAAACACTCGGGTTGGGCCGGGCCACAGCTGGGTCGTGCCTAATTTGGGTTGGGCCAAACTCCTTGTTATTAGGTCTAGGGCTTGATCTAGCCCAGCCCATGGCACGAGTACATACTAGGCCGGGATAAGCCTGACCTAATTCGGGTCATACTAGTTCTTGCTAAAAGTAGGGTTGGGCTAGGTCGACCCACGGGTTGACCCAGCCTACGCCCACCCTTAGACAAAGTAAAGATAGGCAACAAGAGGTGGTGGACGTAATGTTCGGTTGGTGAGGCAATGCGGCGGGTGGCGATGGGAAGAGGTTGCTACAGAAGCGAAAGAGATAGTGATTGAAGGAGGAGAAAGAGAACAAGGGTTAATAGGAACATAAAATGACAAAGGTAATGAAAAACGACAAAAAGTAACAAGAAATGGAAAAGTAACAAAAAAATGATTGTATTTGTATCAATAAATAAAGAAAGATGACAAGAATTGAACAAATGTAACAAAAAATAAGTAAAGACATCGAAAACAAAGAAGTGTATTAAAAATTGAAGAAGTGTAATGGAAAAAATAAAAATATCAATAAATAAGAAAAGTACGAAATTTGAATTAATGTCATAGGAATAACAAATATATAACATTAACCAATGAAAGAAAACGAGAAATGAATAAAGATAATAAAGAAAATAAAGGTAATAAAGCTCTATTTTTTTCTTTCTCGGTTCTCAACCACCATTGCTCCTTCGTTGCGTTTACAGCCTTTTCGCCTCACTATAAAACTCTCCTCTGATGCCACTCATTGACTCGTTGCTTACCTCTCCTTTGTCACCTCCTACCCTGCCTCTTTTCGGGCCTCACCACCACGCCACTCAAGTGAGGCATGGGAAGAAGTGACAACGGAAAACGAAGGCGGTCGGGAAGCTAAGAGTGGAATGAGTTCATGAATTCATGGGAATATGAGAAAAAGAACGAGAATGAAGAGAGAGATGACATACGTGGTTTAGGAATTTTATGCCGAGGGAAGGGCTAGATGTATGCTTCATTGTCGAAGGTGGTAAATGCTTTTGACCTTTTTCTTGAGGGGAGGAGACATGCTATTTAAAGTTAAGTGAGTTGGATGGGTTGGAAGTAATTTTCCCTTTTCTTATGCTATTTTTATGGAAACTATGGTTGGAAGTAATTTTCCCTTTTAAAAATGCTATTTTTATGGAAACTATGTACATACAAATTTATCTTTGCTCTTGTTATTAGCAGTAAAACTAGATTTTCCTTTATGTGGGGCAACAAGTTCACTCTCCTAGTTACAACCAAAAAAGGAAGAGAAAAAGGAAAAAAATATATAGTCTCTTAAAACCGATTTAAAAAAAAAACGATGTAAAACATATATTCTATGTGAACAATATGTAGCTTTATAGTAGATTGTGATCCAGAAATGCTATAGTAACTGAACATGCAGATAATGTTGTGATGGGAAGTTTAGTATAGCTGGTGTTATTGTTCTTATTCAATATTGTTTTGCATTAATCATTTGTTTCTATTCTTGTTGGTTTGTTGCTTTACTAAATGAAGGAAATGCAATCACATTGCACTAGCGTGGAACTAGTTTTGATTAGTCATTCATTTAGTTTATGCTTCTAGCACTGTTATAAATAGCGGTAAATAGCCCCACAATAGTGGCGCTAATAGCGTTAACGGTCCTTTCCCGCGACGCTATCGCGCAATAGCGGTGACATATTGTGGAATATGTCTGTTCGCAAAAGCGGCCAATAGTGTGTCAACGGTAAATAGTGAGCGATTACATTCGGAATTTGTTTTTTGACTGCTATTTAAAAACGGCTTGAGGCTTATTTTTTTAAAATTAAACTCAACCATTGACCATTATATTCCACCGTTTCCTGTGATTTTCAGCATACTCCCGCCACTTATAGTCTCTAGCACCTACCTTGATACTTTCTCTCATCTCCTTCACCGTGAGCTCCTCTTAGGGCAGTCCTGTCACCGCTAAGCTCTTTTTCTCGAAGACGATTACTTTTTAACTCCTCCAGTCATCTTCGGTATTACGTGATGGTTATATGTCTATTTCATATTTAGGATCTCTTTAAATCATCCAATATGTACTTTTAGATTTCTTATATTTTTCTTTAAATTTTTTTAGTATTTATACATATCTAAATTAGACCGCTATTTGACTTTGCGCTTTCTACCGCTATTTTGTCGCAATAGCTAACCTTGGCTTCTAGAGAAAGGGAAGCTGATAATGTTCTTATTTTCACAAACCATAACTTCTATTAAATAGATATTAGGAGGGATTACATAAGTGGTAGGGATATCGACCTAAATACGTGTATAGTCAAACAACTAATAACATGCAATAATTTCCCTCAAGTTGGAGCATACATCAAAAAGAGAACATGATTAAACCCTCTCTTTTGTGATCAATATGCAGTCAACTCTGTAGACAACTAGTGAACTAACAGTAGGACAGGCTTAGAAACCTATATCAGGGCTAGAATGACGTGTAGGACCACCTAACAGGAGAAGCGTTATGCGGATTTCATATTGAAGAAGTAAACAAGGAAGGAAAAGGAAAATCCTTAATTGGTCAATCGCATGCTCATTCTTGATTACAGCATCCTTTGATAAGGAAGATGACAACATCAAGGTACCTTGTTCATAAGAAATGACAAGATCCAAAATAGTCAACTTACAATTCACGTGAACACAACCATCGGGATCTGCAAATTAAGGAAAGCTCCATATGGGTTGTAGCAAGCTCCACAAGTACGGTACAAGAAGATAGCAGAGTTCCTTGTGTATAATGGTTACTCACGGACACTGACAAAGTCGAATTTGTTTGTGGAAGGTCACAATGGCAAGCTAGCAGTTCTGCTAGCATACATGGATGTCCTAACCATCACAGGAGACGATGAGGTAAGAGTCTCACTGTATAAAGGAAAACTTGGCGGCACACTCTCAAATGAAGGAGCTTGGAGAGTTAAAACATTTTGTTGGGCAGGAGGTAGAGCGATTTAAAAAAGGATTTTTCCTATGCCAACTCAAGTATTCCAAGGATCTCTCACAGAAGTTTGGTATACTCAAGTGTACACCGATCTCAACTCCTATAGAAGCCAATGTCAAGTTAAGTGCTGTAGAAGGCAAGGAACTGGAAGATATGACTGTATATCAACTGGTGCATAGTCTCATGTACCTAACCATTAGCTGGCTCGACATCAAGTTTGCAGTTAGAGTGGCTAGTAGGTATGAATAAGCCAAGGGAGTGATACTTGGATGTAGTTAGAAAGCATTGTTTTAAATATCCTAACATGGCCTGATATATCATCTAATATGTCCTTTTATAAGCCTTACTGTAAAACTATTTGGTCTATATATCTTTTACTGTTTTTAGCAATTTTTGGCTATATATCCTTGACATGGACGATATCTTCATCGATATGTTGGCCGATATGTTCCTTTAAATGTCTTGTTACAAAATGATATATATTACTGTTGGTAATATTTGGGTGACATCATGATCTGTTCAATATATCAAGCGACATTTCAGCCTCAAAATAATCTGCTAAAATGTTGGAACGTTGATTTGGACTTAAATTTGTTGTAAAAGGTTGATTAGTGATTCTAAACACATCATTTGCAATTTTATATGATTATATTTCGCTAAATATGTTTATATTACATTTTACGACATTATGTTGTATATGCACTTCATCCGATATAGCACTCCGATATTTACTACATATCCCTAATATTTCCTTCCCTGATATTCACAATTAATATGAATTTTGGTTGTCCGATATTTCCTCGATCTTCGATATTTAAAACCTTGGTTAGAAGAATATTAAGGTATGTCAAAAGGACAATTGACTTTGGCCTTCTGTATAAGAACGATAGAGAATCCAAGTTAGTTGGGTATTGCGATGTTAACTTTGTTAGAGATCATAACACACGTCGATCCACTAGTGGGTATGTGTTTAGCCTTGTGGCTGAGGAGCAATCTCATAGTGCAAAAAACAACAGTTGACCATGTCACTCTCAACTACAGAGGTGGAGTACAAAGGAACAACAATTGAGACTCAGAAGAGTACTTGGTTGATGTAACTGATGAAGGATTTGCACCAGCCAGTTAGTTACGCTGTCTCTCTCTATTGTGACAACCTATGAATCACCGACACTCGAAAACAAGTCCTGAGTCCGTGTCCGACGGCGTCGGACGCGGACACGCGTTCGACACGTGTCGGACACGCGGTCAACGCCGCCGACACGTGTCAACTCTTCAACACGCTCCAGACACGCCTTCGACACGACGTTTCCTTCCCCGACACGGCTTTTTCTCTCCGACACGACGTTTTCTCTCCGACACGGCTGAGAAGAGGAAAAAAAGAAAAAATGTATACCCGAAACCCAAACACAAACCCAAATCCTAACCTTAGCTTTAACTTACCCGATCGGCTCGTCTGCTCTCTCGTTGATCCCGACTGAAGACATTTCGCCGCCATCTCTCTTGATCGACCTCGTCGTCCTCGATCGTCCTCGCCGCCAACCATCACTCTCGATCGTCGTCGTCCTCATCGATCATCGTCGTCGTCCTCGTCGATCATCGTCGTCGTCCTCGTCGTCCTCTCATCAAACCTAACGGTTAGTCTCTCTCGATCTCTCTTTGATCTCTCTCTCTCTCTCTTTCAGTCTCTTTCTCTCTCAGTCGCTCTCTCGATCTGGGTCTCTCTCCGGTCTCTTCCTCTCTCTATCTCATTCTCTCTTTTTCGATCTCTAATTCCTCCCTTTCTCTCTCCGATGTCAGTTTTATCTCTCTTTCTCTCTGATTCTCTCTCTCTTTTGTTTTTTATTTTAATTCTCTGTTTTTATTTTTGTTTTTACTGTATAGAAATGTGAGAATAACATAAAAATGCTAGAATAATATATAAATTAGAACTAAGATTCATACTATGTCCTGTCATTTTTTGTAACAATAGTAGAATTTTACTGTTTTTCATTTTAATTTATTGTTTTATCTTAATTTACAGTTATTTAATTAGGATTCGTGTTCCATTAATTTACTGTTAATTAATTAGGGTTTTATTTTTTAATTTACTATTAATTATGATTTTAGTTATTGTTTTACTATTATTAATTTTTTAATTTATTGTTATTACTATTATATTTTACAGAAATGGAACAAGACGGGAGTTCTGGTGGTAGTGGAGTACAAGATGACAAATATCCGCTTTGAAAATATGTTACCAAATTGGAGAAAAGGGGGGAACGACAGGAGAAATTAGAGATGGAGATGTAATTATTGTAGAGAGGATTTTACTGGTTCACACTCGAGAGTTAAAAATCACCTCTTGAGGATAAGCAGGACTGGAATTAAGATGTGTTCCAAGTCAACACCCGAAAACCTAAGGGAGTTTCAGAGGACGGTGGATCAAGCGGAGGCGAGGTTGATGGCTTCTAAGCCTAAGATGCCAATTTTGCCTATATCTTCGACTGCAAGTACGACCGGTATAGGTGCAAGTGCAAGCATACCGATTAGTGCAGGTGAATCTAAGAGGAGGAGAGGGTCTAATATCGTGGAACAAGCATTTTATATGGGAGTAAGGGAAGAATTGGATGCATTGATTGATATGATATTCTACACCGGGGGATTGTCCTTTAACTTGACAAGGAATTCATATTATGCCAAGGTTTTTGTATATGCCGCAAGCAATCTAATCTCTGGCTACAAGTCTTCCGGTTACAATTCCATGAGGACCACTATCTTATAACGTGAGAAAACTCACGTAGAGAGATTGATGGAGCCCATCAGGGGTACATGGCAACAGAAGGGGGTCCCCATTTGTAGTGATGGGTGGACGGATGCACAAAAGTGGCCCATCATCAATTTTATGACGGTATGTGAGGGTAAGCCAATGTTCTTAAATGTCGTGAATGCCGAGGGAGAAGTCAAGAATAAGTATTTTATCCAAAAACAGCTAGAAAAGTGCATCACAGAAGTGGGACCTAAAAATGTCATCAAAATCATAACCGATAATGCTTCGAAATGCAAGGATGCGGGAGGGCTTGTGGAGGACACCTGACCTCACATATTTTGGACTCCTTGTGTAGTCCATACACTCAATCTTGCTATCAAGAATATTTGTACGGCTAAGAACACGGAAACAAATTCCGTAGCTTATGCACAATTACATTGGATTACAGAGATCTCCGATGATGCATTGTTTATAAAGAATTTTATCATGAATCACTCTATGCGGCTTTCCATGTTTAATGATTATTCCAAGATGAAGCTCCTATCGATTGCCGACACAAGATTTGTCTCGTGGATTATTATGTTGAAGAGGTTTAAAGTCGTCAAGAGAGGTCTCCAAGACATGGTTCTTAGTGATCGATGGAGCTTGTATAGAGAAGATGATGTGGGAAAAGCGCAATTTGTGAAAGAGAAGTCCTTAATGATTTGTGGTGGGACAATATATATTTTATTCTTGACTTCACTGGCTCAATCTATGAAATGATAAGCGTCACCAATATCGATACACCATGTCTTTATTTGGTGTATGATATGTGGGATACAATGATTGAGAAAGTGAAGCAAGCTATTTATAAGCATGAGGATAAAAAGGATAACGAGGAATCTCCTTTTTATGAGGTGGTTTACAAAATCTTGGTGGATCGATGGAACAATAGCAATACCTCGCTTCAGTGCTTGGCATACTCTTTAGTTCCAAGGTAATATTTTACATTTCACTTTTTAATGCGAATATTTCTATTACTTAATACCTTGTGGGCTAATTCATGTTTAACGAACATAGGTACTATCATTCCACATGGCTCAATGAGAACGTCAATCGGCAAGCTCCAAATCAAGATCTTGAGATCTCTACGGAAAGAGCAAAGTGCTTATGAAGATATTATCCTAACCCCGATGAACGACGGGCGGTGAACTTGGAATATGCTAAGTTTGTGGGGGCTTTGGAGGCTTTTAGTGATCCGGATTCTCTTTCCGATAGAGCACATATGGATCCTAAGTCATGGTGGCTTCTTTATGGTGTAAGTACTCCAAATTTGCAATCATTGGCCGTAAAGCTTTTAGGCCAACCTTGTTCCTCTTCTTGTTGTGAACGGAATTGGAGTACGTATAGTTTCATTCACTCCTTAAAGAGGAACAAGCTAACTCCGGCACGTGCGGATGATCTTGTTTATGTTCACACTAACCTTCGCTTACTTTCTCGAAGTTCAGAAGAGTATATGAAAGGGAAATCAAGAATGTGGGATGTTGGTGGAGATGCCTTTGACTCATTTCAAGGTGCCAGTATTTTAGATGTTGCCGTCCTTTCTCTTGATGAGCCCATGATGGAGGCCGTTGTGTTTGGGGAGGATGAAGGAGTTGAAACCATAGAATGATCTTTTGATGTTTTAACTTGAGAATTTTATTTTTAAGATACACTTTTGGTTGTAATTTTTGTAATGTTAGTAACTTAGTATTTTGTAGCCATAGAACTAGTTACAACTTGAACTTTATTCTCTTGTATTTTGATATGCTCCAGATGAAAGTAATGAAAATTAAAGTTTGGTATTATCTTCAAATCAGTTACATAACTTACATTTGTCATTGATTATACAAGCCAATGTTATATAATAATATAACATAAAAAATTGATCTATTTTTCTATATGTTCATCTTCTCTTTCTTGTCTTCTTTAACATTATTGTCTTCAATTCTCCAAGAGATCATTGTCATCCCGACGTCTTAATTCACACCTACAACACACACTTTCCTTTAGTTTCTTATTTATAATCCCCCTTTACATAACAAAAAATATGAAAATGTAATAGGAATTTAATTCAATATTGATCTATATATAATAATAATATTAAAAAAATCTAACCGTGTCGCTGTGTCCTATTTTTTGGGTTTTGTCGTGTCCGTGTCGCCGTGTCCGTGTCCGTGCTTCATAGGTGATAACCATCAGCTATACCTGGAGAATCCAGTGTTTCATGTAAGGACGAAGCATGTGTAGGTACATCATCATTACATCAAAGAGAAAGTGCTACAAGGAGAGATCGAGATGCAGCCAATCAATACTCACGACCACGTTGCTGTCATCCTCTCAAGGAGTTTGAATTCTTCCAAGTTTGAAGAATTTTAAGAGCAACTTGGGATGGTAGCAAAATCAAGCAGGGTCAGCGCTGAGGGGAAGTGTTAAGAGATTCACTGCTGCCCCCAGGGAATTCTTTGAAAAGATTCTCCAACTCTCTCCCTTCTTCCTAGAGTTCTTCTAGAAGATTCTCCAAGTCTCTCCCTCTTTAAGGATCTTTCTCCCTCCCTTCTTACCTCACCTAGATTGTTCTCTTGGTTTCTTCTCTCATGTATTTCTTTACTTCTAGAAGTTTCATTAGTCATTATTGTACTAAATAGAGGACATGCGTCTCCAATTGAAACCGTCACAAAACGAAGTCTTAAGTTCTTAAGTGTCTAGTGAGAGAAGAGTGTGTCCTTGTATTTACAGTGCTCTCCTTTGTGAGTGCTAGTGTGGAGTGTCTTTTAGGTTTCCATGTGTGTGTTTGTATACTTGTGCTTTAGTAAAAGTCTTGTTCATAGTTGGTAAAAGTTATATTTTGGACTTTTGCCACCTGTGATAGTCCTACATAACAATCTGATGCATGCCAAAAAGGGTAACTAGTTTTTGAAATTTGAAATTCGACAGTATTGCCATTGTGGAGGCTTTTACATGCTTGCCATCAGTGTTTTTAAAGGCGCTCCCAGGCGCGCGCCTCGGGCGCGAGGCACTTCGGCGCATCCTTCTCCCACTCCTGAATCCCGATTTCTTCGCTCGACTTGATTCCCCACTCGACAGCAGCATGCGGCGACGGGCGACTGCTAAAGGCGACTGACGATGGCTAGCGGCGAGCGGCGACAGCGAGCAGCAAACAGGTGCATTTTCTTCTCTCTCAGCGATGATTTTCTGCTCCTTTTCTTTTTTTTTCATTTTTGCGTTTTCTTTTTTTCTTTTCTTTTCTTCTCAGCGATAAGGTCTGTTCAACGTCTCAGGCCCGATGTTTTTTTTCTTTTTTTCGTTTTTGAGTTCTCTTTCGTTTTTGTGTTCTCTTTCTCTGCTCCTTCCCGATGTTTTTTTCTTTTCTTTCTTTCTTTTTTTTCTTTTTGTTTTTGCGTTCTCTTTCTCTGCTCTCAGCGTTGTTTTTTTCTTTTCTTTTTTTTTTCTTTTTGCGTTCTCTTAATTAAGGAGTAAGGACAGCGAGGTGTTTTCTTTTTTCTTTTCTGATTTAAAATCTGAGTTTTTAGTTGTTAAGTGTAAAATGTTTATTAAGTTCACTCTTCTAAACTTGATTTGAATCATTTGATTTTATTGTTAACTAACTTATAAAGAGAGATTTAATGTTAACTAACATAGCCTTCCTAGCTGTTAAATTTTAATTTAATTTAATTTATTATTATCGCTCTTGACTATTAACTGTTTTTTTTCTTTGGCTTAATATCAAAATGCAAAGTCATGATATTATGAACTAATTGCTTGCTTCTTATTAATACATATCAGCCATAAATGTTGAAAATTTTCAAGCTTATTGATGTAGTACTAATTTTACAGCTACTATTTGATTTCTTGTGCGAGACTGCTAGTATTTATTCTTGCTATTTGAGCTAGGTGTAGTGCTACTGGTTGAAACTTGAAACTTGATTCGCCATTTGTAACCTGGAAAGAGGAAAATAAAATTTAGCAATATAGTTGTTAGTGATGCAATATACTAGAGATAAAAGTTTGAATAATTTGCATGATTGAATGATTTGTTAGTAATTAGTATATATTTTATTTATCTGGAGTCCTTGACATTTTTATGTGAAATTTCACAAAAATATATATTTATTCATGCATATAGTATATCTTCAAAAATTTTGTAGTATGGAGTGCGCCTCGCTTCGCTCGGGCGCGCGCATCGCATTGCGCCTTGCGCATATGCGTGTAAACTGACTTTGCGCCCCGCATTGCGCCTCGCGCATTGAAAACACTAATAACTACCTGCAGAATGTATTTGCTTCAAGCATTAACATACAAAGACCAATTTACACTAGTCAGTCAGATATTGATCAAGAGGATTAAATGGCAGAAATAGATGACAAAAAGCCGATTGAGTCTGTAAAGGCCGCCCTATCCTTGTTTGAGCAGATAAAAGACCAACAAGATTGCAGTACTATAAACAGTCGTGAAGTAAAATGATGTTCAGACTTCATTCATTACTTTTAAATCCATATCAAATATCCTGTAAATTATTTTTGTTGGCTTTTGATGGACAGGAACCTGAGAAAGACGTAGGCCTGCTAATGAAGAACTTGGGAAATTGCAAAGTGCAGTTAGAAATTAAGGAGTCTGCCTACATGCAGGCTGTTGTCAAGCTTGACGTTTATCAGAGAACACTCACCGAGCTATCTTCCAAATTCAAGCTTTCAGAAGCTGACAGAGATAGATACATGGAGGAGTTAAAGAAATCTCAATCATTCATATCTATGCTTGAATCTGAATATGAAGTGGTTGTAGATCAACTTGTTGATTCTACTGATAACTTTGAGAGACTCCTGCAGACTATAGACGAGTTGAAACATACGAAAGAAGAGTTGCTGCGGTTAAAAGCTGAACTCATTGCTGCCAAAGAATCGAAGGAATTAGCTGCGAAAGCTGTAAGTGTAGAGAAAGAGAAGAACAAGGAGCTTTTGGCCCAAGTATCAGAGCTCAACAAGGCAATTCTTGAATCTGAGCTGGAAACAATCAAAGCAGAGAAAGTAAGGATCACTTTCTTTGAAGCAGTGGAGGAAGAGCTGCAAGCTACGACAAAAGCAGTTATTCAATCTCACGAGCAATTAGTACAGATGAGAATGCAATTGCGTATAGTCGAGGATTTAAGAAATGAGCTGCTGGAGAAAACTATCTTATCTGACTACTACCAGTTAGAACTAATCCAAACAAAGGAGTTGCTCACTACAAGTATGGAAACTGAGATATCTGAAAGCAACGAAAGAGAGTTGGCTCTGCAGATAGAGATTGCAACTTTGAAATCCGAAATCCACAAGAACAGGTCAAGAATCGCTGCTGCGGAGGCAGCAGAAGCACGAGCTATGAGTTCACAGATACAGCTGGCACTGGAAGCAGAGGCGGCTAAGGAGGAAGCAGAAACAATGAAACTTGAAATGTGTTATGGTATAACAATTTCTATTGAGGAATATGAAACTTTGATACAGAAGTCTAAGATGGCAGATGAGAGAAGTTCAAAACTCGATGCTGCTAATTCTGAGATTGGCGACCTGAAGTTCGCTCTAGAGGAAGCTAACAGAAGGGCAGAGATGGCTGAGAAGGCTAAATTGGCGGTTGAAGGGCAGCTGAGGAGATGGAGAGATCAGCAAAAAAAGAGAAGGGAAGGTTCGGAAATAGTAGAAGAGAAATCTGGAAGGAGAAGTATTGGGCATGAGAAAGCTGCAGCATATAAGCATAGGACTGTTTCTTTGCAAGAAGGCAAGGTTTTCAATTATGTGCCCCTTGGAAAGGTTCTCAATATGAAGTTTTAGGAGTTTTATATATGATGCTAGATTTTGGTTGGACTTTGTTGTGTGATGACTGATGAGCCTCAAAACTTCTTGTCTCTGTTTCCATTGCTGCTGCATTTTGCTTGACTTGTTGCAGAGTCTACAGATCTCTAATGATGTAATTAAATACTATTCATAACAGGAAATGAGTGATCAAAACTCTGTAAGGAGAAAGTACGGTAAAAAGATGATGATAAAAGATGAGAACGAAAAGGAATTGGAAGAGGAGGAAAGCATGCGACTAAAGAGAAGATGAAACCAATCCCAGAGACGGTATTTTAAACAGACTTTCGTGCTTCACGTGTGGAGGTTTTTAAATCCTTCACTTTATAGGGTATCAAACACGTGCTTGATGGGAATTATCTTTTTAAAATTTCGCTTTCACTTCCTTGAGAAGGCCTTTGATAAGATTTGGTTTTTTTTTTTTTTTTTTTTTTGAACTTGGAGCCATGATTTCCTTAAGCTTCGTTAGGATAGGATAAGAACCCAAGTAGCATTTGACTAGTTGAGGACGTCGAGTGATAAATTGGTTAAATAAAAGAGCGCTTAATTGGGGTTGTTCCAAGTAAAATAAATAATAGCATTATTATAAGATTGTAGTAGTCTCGCCAATCTTAACAGCCCTCCAACATAATCAAGACGTGTCTCACAAGTAATCGTAATTTGGTTCATACTTTCAACGGTCAAAATGGTAGTTACGGCTGCTGATACACCAACCAGAGTCCCCCATTTCGGCAGTTAACTAAACATGGGCTTAATAATGCTGGCAACGAAGAACAAGAGTTTGGGGTCAGAAGTCCTCGCTTGGTATTGTATTCGAGTTTAACTGTGCAGAGGTCTTTCAAATTTAGGGTTGCTTGATGAGCCAAAAATGATAGAAATTTAGGTTTATGTGAGGATCTCTGTTCAGATTGAGAGGGTTAATTTCTTGCTGTTTCTTCAAAAATGTAAAAAAGACGAGAGCTTATATAATTCCTAGAATAAAGAAAACTAAAATCCATTTCTGTGGACATAGATGATTGCCTAACCACATAAAATTCATGCATTTGCGTCATATTTACTTTTCTTTTGATTAATTGTGTTGAAATATTATTCTTCTTGGTAATTTTCTATTGTCAAGATGATCGATCGTCCTAAGGAGACAGAGGAGATTTAGGGGGCGTTTGGTAGCTTACAACTGGAGTGGCTGCAACTCCAGTTGCATGCAACTGGGTCAAATTTGTCTAGTTACAAGTGTTTGCTTTCTTGCAACTCACAGTTACAGTTGCAACCATAGTTACAAAACAACCCTTAGTTACAACATATGATTAACGTAAAAAATGGTGTCGCAACTTAGTTTTAACTAACCGATTTACGTAAAAAATGGTGTCTTCCTCACCTCAGCTTATCATCATCAAGGCTGTTCACTTTTTTCTTTTATGGACAGGGGCCTCCTCCTCTAAGAAAGCTATCAAGCTGAGAAAGCTCATTCACAGCTCGGGCCTTCCGGATATTGCTGAGTCAAGCTCAGGTAGCAATGGTTTACCAGACTCGCGGGGGTCGCGGGGGTAGTGGCATTGCACTGTTCTGGTTTCTGGTTTTGGGGATTTGAAGATTTTGTTCCCAGGGGACCGAGAGGATGTCTGGTCCTAGCTCGCTGACTTCTTTTGCTTTGGCTCGTTTTCTTTGTTTTATCAGTTTGTATTTTCACTCAGAGACATTTTTTGGTGATTTGGTTTCACTCCTCCAGCTCGGAGTCATTGGCCAAATCACAATTGGATATCTTTTGTAATAGCTCCCTTTTTAGTTGATATATATATATATATATATATATATATGATAGGGTAAAAGACCCTATTTTCAGTCAAAAAAAAAAACTAACCGATTCAAATTTATTTAAAAATTAAAATCATTACTTAATATTCCAAAAAAATAAAATTCATTAAAGATTTAAAATAATCTTTCAAAAAGTATTATTATAAAAATTTCTTTGAAAAGATTTTAAAAATAAATTATTTAAAAATAACTTTCCTAAAAAATTTCTTTTTTAAAGTAATATCTCAAAAATAGTTTTATAAGATAAATTTTTTATAACAATTATTTTTTAAAATTTTTTTACTCTGGGAAAATAGAGACATTATTTTTCATAAAATATTATTTTAATCATAAAATAATATTTTTCAGAAAGTATTATCTTTAAAAAAGATTGAAAAATAATATATTTTTCAAATATATTATTTTTTCTAAAATATATTATTTTTTAAAATAATTTATTTTCTATAAAATAATTTATTTTATAGAATATGATTATGGATATGGTTTACGATGGAACTACTCTAAGCACTTGACTCTACTTTGCTCAAAGGGGACCATGAGTTTATTCTAGGGGTGCTAAACTGTATCCGTATCCGAAGAAATATCATTAACCATATCCGTTAGGATACAAATATGGTTACTCAAATCTATAACCGATAGAATATGATTACAGATATGGTTTTGTAGCGAAATATTTGTATCAGTATCCGAAATATCCGAATACATATTAGTCATACTCTTATAATAGTTTTGATTCTTAGATTATGCATTTGTGATTAATTTTGATGATCAAGATGTCTAATCTTAACTTTTCAGTTATAATGAAGATATTAACGAACTCTTTTATATCACACGAACTATATTTTCTCAATACTATCTACTTTTCTCATATCTATTTTGTATCCGTATGTTTATCCGCTTATATATCCGCATGTATATTCGTAATCGTATCTGATTTTAGCGGATATGGTTATAAATTTTTCTTACCGATGTATATCCGTATCCATATCTGTATCCGAGATGGGTAAACATATATAAATATAATAAACATCATATCCGATGTCGGAACCGGACCAAATGCACCCCTGGCTTATTCCTATTCGAAGCCCACCAATCTTTATCTTACCCAACCAACAAGGCAGTGACCCCGCTTTGAGACCCGAGAGATCCACTTCAATCTAAAAATGCCCCAAAGCCAGACTCCAACAAAACCCAACAAAACCTACTAAAACTCACCCATCTGAAAACACTTTCCCACTAGTATTAAGGACCCCACCAAAAGCCCAGCCCAACGAGACTCTCACCCGTACTAAAAAGAAAAATAATAGGGGCACACCCTCAACCACAACTATAACCACACACACTCTCTCATTGTTACAGTGTACCGGGCTCCACATAGGGTTTTAAAATTTTAAAATCTCATGTGGGGCCCGGTGTACTTAGGGGTGGAAGTGAACCAAATAATCAACAAATAGTTCGATAATTATTCGAGTAACTATTCGGTCATATTCGATTCGGTAGTTCATTTACCACTAAACAAATATTTTTTAGTATTCGAGTTTACTAACAAATAAAATTTAACCAGATGTATATTCGATTCGTTTGTCTATCAAATATTCGTTTAAAATTTGATCACTTATTATTTGTATTATTTCACATATGACATCATATTTTTAACCTATTTACCATTTATACTAAAGTTTTATGTACTGATTTTAAGACTTAAACTGATCTTAAATTTATTTTCTAATGAAAATTTTGATTTAAATATACATACATTACTTATTATAAAGGAATATTTTTTATTTATAAATTTAAATATCATTTGAAAATCAAATTCTTTAGCGGAATAAATATACTTTGATATTCGAAAAGTATTCGTGAATATTCATGAATATTTATCAAATACCAAGTATTCGAGTTCGAATTCGAAAAACTCCATATATGAATATTAGAGTCTGCATTCGAATTCGATAATTTTAAACAAATACAAATATGAACACTTTAGTATTCGATTCGATTCGATTATTTACACTGTAGCAAATGAGAGAGAGAGGGTATTGTTAGAGTTGTGGTTTGGGGTGTGCCTCTAGTGCCACTCTACTAAAAACTTATAATCTCATAAGTTAGGATCCTAGAAGGCTAGACGTTGAATTTTTACCTTCTCCCACATGTGTGACGATTAGTTTTTAGGACTTTTTTGGTTTGTATTAGCCCCTCAAACCTTTCATACTCTAAAATAAGTCCCACAAGTCTTTAAGTATTTTAAAATTAGTCCCCCAAATATTCATAGATTGAGATTAGTACCCTTAGCATGTTACGTGTTTGAATGTCGTTCTCCAAACCTTTGAAATTGGTCTCCTAAATATTATAAGTGCTTTGAAATTAGGCCCCCAAATCTTTTAACATAGTGTTAACTAGAGGGTCTAATTTCAAAACTCTGAAAGATTTAGGAGACTAATTTCAAAGGATTTTAAGATTTGGAGAACTAATTTCAAGAAGAGAATATTTGGGGACTAATTGTGAAATATGAAAGATATGGGGACTAATAGGAAAACCCTAGTTTTTAATTTGAAAAATTTACAAAATAGACTTATTTTGCTAAATATTTAGCAAAACAGACCGTTTTGCTATTTAGCAAAACAAATATTTAGCAAAACAGACCGTTTTGCTATTTAGCAAAACAGACCGTTTTGCTAAATATTTAGCAAAATAGACATCTTTTTGGCCTGTTGGCCAAAAAGAGGTTGGTTTTTTTAAACATACCATTCGAAACATACGAGACTAGTAGTCTCGTATGATTTAATGCCCCATTAAATCATACGAGACTATTAGTCCCGTATGTTTCGAATAGTTTGTTTTGCAAAATCGACCTCTTTTTGGCTTGTTGACAAAAAAGAAGTCTGTTTTGCTAAATATTTAGCAAAACAGTCTGTTTTGCTAAATATTTAGCAAAATAGGTCTATTTTGTAAATTTCTTCTTTTAGTTTCCCCATGCTCTGCTTAGGGCTTGCTCCTCCACATCTAACCTCTCCTCCTCCGCCTCTTCTTTTGTGAGAATCTAGCTTCGACCGCCCCTACCTCTACTCATTTGGTGAGTTATTGTTGTTTTTCTATGTATATAATTTAGCGTTTTCTTAGATTTTTAACTATTAATTATAGAGTGATATCACTTTTTAGAAATCTTGGATCCACCATTATGATTCTTGTTTCTTCAACTGCACGTCCACCCAAGAAAATTCTACCATAAGGCACATTTGGTGCGCAGTTAAAAAATAGCAGGATTTTTTTTCTATTATTGTGTTTGGTATAACTGTCAAAAAGGATGACATATAACCTCCTGCAGTCTCCTTCACTCCCCGTTGAAAATTTCAAGTAACTCCCTTAAATGCATGAAAATCACAAACGACTATCTAAAATTCAAAAATTTCAAACAACCTTATTACAAATTTCAAATTGAAACAACCCTTTAAAATATGAAAAATTATAAACAACATTCTTAAAAATCTAAAATTTTGAAAATTGCCTCTTCAATTTTTTTCTGAAAGAAAATATATAGATTAATGTTTGTCACATATGAGAGCTTATCAATAGGACAAAATAAATTAGTTATAAGGAATCGTTGATTGTAGCTTGCATTAAATCAAAACGGAAGCGAATTGGAATCTCCTTATATCAGCCATTAGATATTGAAACCACGAGAGGTGTTTATGTCAGAAAGTTAAATTTACAGATGGATGGATATTTGGAGGAGTTTAGGGTCGCTTAATCTTTCCTGATGACTGATTAATTAGGAAGAAACATATTCCTGTGCAAATAACACTCGTTATATCGCAGGAGGAAGATTGCGCAAATAACACTCGTTATATCGCAGGAGGAGATTTCGCTCAGCGTGCCCTCAGACATTCAAATCAGTGATTAATTAGGCACGCTTATAGAATGAAGAATCTAGTTCTAGGGGTTTTCTCCGTGTACCTTTGTGTAGTGGGATTATCCACCATGTATAGAGAATTTGTGGGGGCACATTGGTAATTCGACCGGGTCAGTGCAATCAGCCAGTCATATTGCACTTTATACGTGTCGGCGGTCGGTTGAATGAGTCATCTTCGTATTTAATGTGATAGTGACAGAATAACTAAAGTGCTAGTGTCATTCGAGGATTCATTATGACTTAGGATTGAGAAGCTATAATGACTCTGACCATGTATTTAATGCGATGGTGACTGGGCGACGAAGTATGGGCGCTGACTAGCGATGCATTAAATGCAAGTGACGTATTAAATGCAAGTGACATTGGTAAAGCTGATAGGTCATTCCATCATTGGAGGCGTTCTTCAGTGAAGTCTGAGCAGAAGACGCCTTTCGTCTCAGACGCAGAGTCTTCTAGCGAATCCGGCTTGAAGATGTTTTTTTTATCTTAGACTCGGATTGCTAGAGAGATCGGCAATGCTCACATTTGAATCGGGCTCTCCGATTATAGTACTCGGTCAGTTAATTATGGCTCGTCGTGGCTAACTCTCGAGAGCTCATTAGACTTGGTAATTCTCAGGATACAATGAAAGGCACCACCAATTGCAACACTGACGATCATTGACCACTTTCACGCTTTGTTGAAAGAACCATGCATGGATCGTAATGCAGATGGTTTTGCTCAAGTGAATGGATCGTAAATGGTACCAATCGATTTCTAGTTTTCAAAATTCATAGCATGCAAGGGTTAAAGAGGTTTCTTTTGTGCATGTGAGGAACTCTATAAAACTAGCCATCAGAAAAATAATTCACTGACATCTTTCTGAAGGTAATAAAGGATCTCTCCCCTTCTACCATGAGCACAAGTACCTAGTTGGACCATATAAATCTCGTGTTGCCATAACTGCTTGTTGCTATTCTGGTCGTCCTTTGTTTGTCATAATGTTTCCGGGCCAAATCCTGGAGGTTCTTATCAGAGTAATATTGACAAAGACCCAAGGCAAATCTCAAAACAGTTATAAGTGGATCATTTATTTGTTAGGGTTACTTTGTTTGTGTTTATTCCTGTTGTTTAGAGATATATATTAACCTGACCCACCAACTTTTTGATTTATACAAATCTTTGATTTGCGTTCATTCTCTTAATTTTAGGTAAGATGCATGTAAACTAACAAATTGGTTAATAGTATATTTGATGCGTGTTTATCCTCTTGGAGATGAGACCAAAGAACAAAAGCGTAGTCTGCATAGAAAAGAGTTTTCTATCCACCAACAAAATGACAGCGACGCCAAAAAGTAATGTTGAACCCCATGTTTTTCTCCAGACCAGGTGACCATGACAATCTGAACAACATGCCCAAAAAACAAGCCACATCTAGAGAACACTCGAAGGTGGGGACAAGCCTAACCCTCATTCGAATACGCTAGTTTTTTCCTATACCATTACCTTTCCAAATTAAGGCTAGTTAGACTCTCTCTCTCTTTTCCTCTAACCCTCATTTTACTCTCTTTTCTTCTTTTCTTTTACTTTTCAAACCATGAGGCCGGATTGACTCTCGGGATCAGTCCACAATTGCAGCTCGATTCTCTTAATTACCAGCATCAACTACAAATTTGATTACTTTAATATTGTACATTAATGTTTGTCGACTATAATTTACATGAAGAATACATATTATTAGAATTAAAAATTAAACACCTAAAGATTTGCATCCTAACCGTAAGTGGGTATAGGGAGACGACAAACCCCGTAGGCGTAGGGGAGTCAATCCAGAAAGAAAACTTTGATACACAATTGCTTTGTTAAGATTATTTCCTATTTCAATCCTATAGGGAGAAACTTTATACGATAAATATGTATCTTTAGCCACCTGCTATTTTTGTATCTAGAAGAGAGAAATTTTAAACTATAAAATTAAAAGGAGAGGGGATTATGGTGTTAGAGATTGGCTATATCCTTTTGTTAATCCTTGTTGTTGGTCTTAGGTGTAGACCAAACCTGTCTGGCGAGGTCAACGACAACTTCAGGCGAGCTTGAGCGAGTCCTTCAAGCGAGCTTGTGATCCAGTCAGGCGAGCTCGATTGATCTACAGGCGAGCTCCTCCAGGCGGGTCGAGCTTAAGGCGAATTGCAGGCGAGCTCGAGGAAATCCACAGGCGAGGTTGAGGAGCTGTGCAGGCGAGCTCGAATCGATTCAGGCGAGGTCGACGCAGGCGGGGTTGGTTCAGGCGAGCTCGAGCACACGCGTGGCTAGCTAGCGCCAGCCTGTAGGGTTCCCTTATAAAAGGGAACCCAGACCCAAGATCTTGGGTTGCTTCTTCTTGTTTTTCTCTTCCAGCGACGACGGACAAAAACCCTTTTTCTTCTCATGGTTTCTCAACGACCATTTTTCTTTTTGCCTTTTTCTCCAGCACTCAGAGATTTGAGGGGAGAATTAAAGAGGGGTATTTAAGAAGGGAAATCATCACTGTAGCTACAGTGTTGATTTGTATTTATTGAGAGATCACAAGTTTGAGATATGCTCTTACATTGTAATTTCTTTGATTAATAAGAAATTAATTGTGTGGCTCTCGAGGACGTAGGTAAGTTTGGCGAACCTCATAAATATTGATGTATTTTTCTCTATACTGTGTTTCCTTGCTATTTTAGGGGTTTAACGTATCCTCAGGTTTTCCCTAATAACTGGTATCAGAGCGTGAACCGGTTGTAGGCGTTAAAAATTGCCCATAGGTTCTCAAACACAGTGCAAGACAAGGAAAAGACGATAAACGTTATTTTCCAAGTCAAAGGAATTCATCCAAAATCAGCAAGGCGACGAAGCGTACGCAAAACAAAGAAGCTGGAAGAATCACGAAACATTGCCTAGAAGCTTGAACAGTGCCGAGTCACCAAATGCTGACTCGCACAGTTCCGAGTCACCAGAAGCTGACTCGCACAGTTCCGAGTCACCAGAAGCTGACTCGCACAGTTCCGAGTCACCAGAAGCTGACTCGCACAGTTCCGAGTCACTAGAAGCTGACTCGCATAGTTCCGAGTCACCAGAAGCTGACTCACACATTTCTGAGTCACCAGAAGCTGACTCACACAGTTCCGAGTCACCAGAAGCTGACTCGCACAGTCCCGAGTCACCAGGACTCTTGTTGGATACAAAACCTCCCCAAACACGGATTTCGATGATTTTTAAGGATTCTTTCGTCCCAAAACCTCTCCAACTACTCTGAGGTTATCCATAAACACGTTTAGACAGTTATAAACCGCAGATAACATTTAAACATCAATTCCTACTAGGAGACACATCTCAAAAAGCCTATAAATAGAAGCCAAGGTCTTCTTTCAAGGGGATCGGAGATCTGAGATTAAGAAGACGAGGTGCTGTCAAATTGACCAGTCAACCACGAATTTTAGAGGAGAATCATCAGAGCTTGGCGAACACTTTCATAAAGAAAGCCCCTTCGAAAGGTTTGTGATTCTCTTCCCTTCTTTCCTCCGGATTAAACTTGGTTTTAATCTCGAGAAGAGCCACAATCTCGCTTGGTCGTGATTGTCGCTTCCGCAATTGTTTCCTTCGTGAAACAAGAGCGTAATTATATTGTCGATCGGCTTCGATCTGCGGTGGTCCACGGACTAACGCGTCCCCGGCACAGGCAAAGATCCCACGCAAAGCAGCGGGAGATAAACTACTGCTGCGTTTTGTTTGATAAAGTTGTAATCTTTATTTTTCGTTGTAAGAAGATCTTATAAAAAGATCAACTCTCTTTTCAGTTTGAACTTGTAATCGATAAACGGTGTAACAGGTTTGAAAACAATGGAAAAGGCAACTTTTGACACAAACAAACTGGCGACCACAGTGGGAGCCGACAGCTTTTCTGCAAAAGCTGTAGTGTCGCAACCAAAGATCGTCATACCGATCAACGAGGAGGTCGAGTACGAGTTCGGCCAAGCAAAATATGAAGAGTACTTATCCTCCTCTTCCCGATCATCCTCCCCTCGTAGGAATATGAGAAACTCCACAAGGAAAGGTCAAGGACATTTGGATTTGAAGGTTCAAAATCAAGAACCTCATCCCGCAGCGGTTCAAGAGACTCCTTGTGAAGCTGAAGCTACCAAGGCCGAGCCGACTTTATCCAAGAGGGCGCGTCAAAGACGGCGTCAACGCCTAGCACGCCAATTGGCCAAGGCCTCCGAGCCGGTGGATGGAATCCGCTACGAAGCGGATCTGAAGTCTAGAGGACGCCAACAGGCACAGCAGCGACTTAGCGATTGGTCTAAACCAACGACAAATGAATGGGTCCCCGTTAAGAGGACACGTTCCACTCTTGAAGAACGAACCAAGAAGCGCCACGCTTTACTTGCGCACGCAAGAATCCTGGTACAAGAGGCCAAGAAACTACAAACAAGTACTGCAGACTTTAAACTGACGAAACCACGTCAAATCTAGAGGCCAAAATCCAGAACAAAGCCCGAAAAAACCGAGGCACTGGCTGCTGGCTCGGCCAAGGCCGAGTCACTAAACGCTGGCTCGGCCAAGGCCGAGTCACTAAAAGCTGGCTCGGCCAAGGCCGAGTCACCAAACGCTGGCTCGGCCAAGGCCGAGCCGCCAAACGCTGGCTCGGCCAAGGCCGAGCCACCAATTGCTGACCCGCGTAACCACCGAGCTGGTTTATCTCCGTCTGCAGAAATTTCGCCTCCTACGACCAGCTTCAAGTCTCCGGCAGCTCCTGCTTTTGTTCCGATGACTTCCTCACCTCCTGTAAAACCCCACGGCAACGTGGACTTATCCCGAGTTAAAATGAGCATAATGGATCGTCTCGGCCCTTTGCATAAAAATAAACCCCGCATGATTTGTCAGAATGGGGGTCGGGAGCGAGTCTCCAGTAACTCAAAAATCCCTCATACAGAGAAAGTACCAGTAACCGCTCGCCTTGGGCTACGGGTAGAAGTTCGAGATTCTGTTGAACCCTCACGCGCGCGGAGGCGAGTTTTCAAACGAGCGACTCTTGAAAATAATGACGGAGCGATATATCCTCAAAGAGAGTTTTATTCGTCAGAAGAAGACGATGTTAGAATAAGAGGGTTATGCCAACACAAGATAGGTGGCTCCGATAATAATATCGATGAGCTGTACTATCAGACTGAGGGTATGAGTAAATCTCGGAAGAGAAACTCCCGAGAAAGGGATTCTCGTTGTCCTTGTACTAAACTCATCAAGGCAGTATTAGCAGAATGTAACTGTTCCAAGACTGCCTCGCAAAGGATTTCAGTGTTTGAAAGACTTTCTACAGAAACGGAAAAAAATAAATCGAGACGTTTCCGTAAAAGAAAGCCACCCGTTCAGGAACGTGAACTTTCGGAATTCACGATTAATATGGCAGAAAAAGGAAAGTCCACGCGGCGCTACAACCCTGAGCCCTTTTCACAAATGTCCAAACGGTTAACTCGGCTGCAAACCGGGGCTATAAGGCCTAGGGATTACAATTACAACAGGATCCAGAGAAGACAGTCCTCAGACGAAGAAGCATCGGATGCTAACTCAGCGATTGCTTCAGATGCTACTGTATCCAGTACAGGACAGTCTCGAGAGTCGTTCATGATCACCACAGAACAGATGGCTCAACTTCTTCAAGAAGCTTTGGCCAAGCAAAAAGAGGATTTCAAAATTGAAATGGAGATGGCTGTACAACGTGTTAAAGATTTACACGCACAACAACTCCAACAGCTGACAAACCAGCGCGGTGAATCTAGTCGTCGTCCGACCGCTAATCAGATAGATAGCGACTCAGAGGTAGAAGAAAATCTTAACATCGAGACTCCCCGCGAGAACAGGAATACGGAAGGCGTTCTTAACGCTGGGGGTGGTATCAATATCCATCCCCAAAATCGCCAGAAGAGTGAGGTAGGCGAAGATCTTAAGATGAAAGACTTGGAAAGCAAAATCAATGCTTTGATGTCTGCCCAAGAAGTAAAAAAGACTGGCATTCCGTGTCCCTACCCGAGGGAGTGGGACTCCATTCCATACCCACCGAAGTTCAATTTGATCAACTTCACACCATTCGATGGAAGGGGCTCCCCTACCCAACACTTGATTTATTTCAAGTCTCACCTGGGGATCATTTCAGGTAACGAACCTCTAATGGTACGATCGTTCGTAGGAACCCTTCGTGCTGCTGCATTTGATTGGTACCGCCGGCTTAAACCGGGAAGTATCACTACATGGGACGATATGGAAAGCATGTTTCTCGCTAATTTCTTCGACGATGACACGGAGGTGTCAATCGGGACGCTCTTTGAAGAAAAGCAGAAGGATGGAGAACTCGTGGAAAACTTTGTTAAACGCTTCCGGAACAAGGCAATGAACTGCCGAGATCCGGTCACGGAGGAGTTCATACTCCAGACGTGCCATAATAATCTTTCCATAGATGTATTAGAAGCTATGGGAACAGCACCGTCCAAAACGTGGAAGGATCTGAAGGTCCGAGGGGAGCAAGCTGAGCGATTCCTCCGAAGGAAGAAAGCCGAGAGGGGTCAATCAACAACTAAGCCTCCGAATTCTAACTTTGCCTCTCGTGGCAAAGGCAAATCACCTGCAACAGCTGTTGACGCTAACCAGACGTCGCAAAAGCAACTCCGAAAACAGCAAAAGACTTCGGGTCCGAGACTCCAAAAAGAGTACTCTTTCAAGGACGAAGACGTTCCAGCCATCTTCGAATCCCTCCTTGGAAGCAACAAGATCAAGCTACCACCTATCACAAATCAGGAGGAAGCTGACAACACGACGGATCCAAAGTACTGTGCATACCACAGGATTCGGTTCTGTCCCTCTAGCGTGGTTTCAACCAAAACCCGTATATAAGGTACAAATGAAGACCGTCAACGATGATCCTTACGGACAACGTCAAAAAGGACTCGTACAGCATATAACTCCTAGCGGCGAAATTCTTTGGGTTCATCCGGACTTGTTAGAAGACGAGCAATGGGTAGGAACCTCATCTAAGAAAAAGCATAGGGGTAAAGGCAAAACCTGCTGCCCCACCACAGCAATTCCCGAAAAAGATGATGAAGGTATTCCCACCTTATCACTTTCTGAAGACGAACAAGAGGCTCTTGCCACTAGGGGTGGAAATGGATATCATTACAAATACCCCGAGACTTCAAACGCAAATGCCAAGACTTTAACAGAACTGGGGGTGGTTACAACTCCCCCCGCACCAGTTGAAAAGGCTCAACAAAAGTCAGCTAATAAGCAAAAAGAGAAAGAGCCTCAACTCCAAGAGACTCAAAACCCGAAGCAGTCTCGATTCAATCGTCCGATTGGGAGAGATAAACCGGGAAGTTCAAACGCTCCCTACCGCTTTGATGTCATGGCTCAGCTAGCTAACATCCCGGCAAGAATAACCTTATATGAGTTATTGCGTCTCTCTTCCTCACTCAAATCAAGCCGGCCCGCGAGGAAACGGAGTCATCAATTCAACTTTGCAATTTATCAGCTAAACAATTTCCCCATATCACATTCACTAAGGATGACATGCAAGTGAGGAACTCAAAGCATGATAGGCCCTTATACTTCACTGGATACATTGGCTCCAGCGTAGTTAACCGAGTCCAAGTCGACCCGGGTTCCGCTGTTAGCATCATGCCACTCCGATTGATGAACAATCTCGGAATCCCAACAAACAAACTAGCTTCCACAGGTACCGTTATATACGGGTTCAATACCAGTAGATCTAGACCTTTGGGTAAAATCCGGATTAAATGCCAACTTGGAGATCTAAAATCCGAAGTTACGTGTTCTTTGGGTAAAATCCGGATTAAATGCCAACTTGGAGATCTAAAATCCGAAGTTACGTGTTACGTAATCGACGCAGAAACCTCCTATAATTTACTATTGATCCGAAGTTACGTGTTACGTAATCGACGCAGAAACCTCCTATAATTTACTATTGGGTCGGCCATGGATCTATGGTAATCTTATAGTTCACTCTACTCTTCATCAGTGTCTAAAATACATAAATGCAAATAGTGAGGTCAAGACGGTGGTCGCAGATAAGCAACCGTTTAAAGGATTGGAGAACTACTTTACCGATTTCCTCCTTTACGGCGCTGAATCTGATACTGAATCATCGGCTCAAGGCGCGGAAAGCGGGGGAGAAGCTGACGTAGAGGCAGGATTTGATTACAATGGTGGTTTTGTACTAAATGACATTGTACCCTTTGTAATCGGTCCTGACGATGACGAATCGTCAGACGGTAGTTGTAACTGGCAGCGTGCCGAAGAAGTAATAAATGATGATTTAGAGTACTTACCGTGTTTGACTAATGTCGTGCAGGAGTTGTACGATAATCCCGACATACATATGCCGCTTCAGTCATCTTGCTTCACGAAAAAACGCTTCCAAGACTCGTTTGGAACAACCTTTGTCTTTCCTGCTAAAGCAGGAGGTGAAAAAGAGTTGGTGTTCGGCAAAGGGGAAATATCCCCACCATCATATCTCTCTCCAGATGAAGATAAAAATGAAGAGAGATCTGGCCTTCATTCATCTAGATATAGTCATCAAGCGCGTGATTACATGGAAAAATGAGGATATAATTTTGCGCTTGAAGAAGGTCTTTGTTTTGGTCGAGGCACACGAGTTCCACCTCGTATGGCCTATGTACCAGAAGGAAAATCCTATAACTATTATAGTCATAAAAGGGGTCTGGGTTATGATTCTGACGACGAGTGTTGTTGGCAAATCGTAGATCACTTAACAAATCAAGAGGGATATTCATCCGACTCGACCAGTTGGGATTCAGATGTCAGCCTGGGAGACATATTCAAAAGTCTGATGTCGAACATGACCACAATCGACTCTTCCACTATACAAGAAGATGACCAACTACCGGCTTGGGAAGATCCCTGGGTTCATCATCTAAATATACAGTATGGAGATCGATTCGAGCAAAGAGAACCTCCAACCGAAGACAAAGTGGTCCAGATAAATATGGGTGATGAGACGAATCCAAAGCCAATATTTGTAAGTGATAGTCTTCCACCAGAGAAAAAAGAGGACTTAATTTCCCTCGTTAAAGAATTCATAGACGTTTTTGCTTGGAATTACGAAGATATGCCAGGACTTGATCCGAACGTAGCAGCCCACCGCCTTAATATCAAACCGGATGCAAAACCTGTTAAGCAGCAGCAAAGACGGTTCCGCCCACAAATCATGGAAGCGATTGAAGAAGAGGTCAAAAAATTAATCGATTCTGGTTTCATCCGAGAAGAACAACATCCGGATTGGCTCGCGAATATTGTTCCGGTCCTCAAGAAGAACGGGAAAATAAGGATATGCATTGACTTCAGAGACTTGAATAATGCGTGTCCGAAAGATGATTTCCCTCTCCCTATCACAGATGTTATTATTGATAACACATGTGGGTTTGAGAGGATGTCCTTTATGGATGGATTCTCGGGTTACAATCAAATCAAGATGCACCCAGAAGATGAAAAACATACCGCATTCAGGACACCTCTCGGAGTGTTCTGCTACACAGTGATGCCTTTTTGTCTAAAGAACGCGGGCGCCACTTATCAACGGGCCATGTCTAAAATTTTTCAAGAGCATCTCCATAAAACCGTCGAATGCTATACGATTTGGTAGTGAAGAGCCGTAATAAAAACGATCACCTCAAAGACCTAAAGACTATGTTCGAGCTCATGCGAACTCACCAGTTAAAGATGAATCCCACCAAGTCTTTCCTTGGAATGTCAAGTGGTAATTTTCTGGGATTTGTCGTCACTACAACAGGTATCCGCATCGACCCTGATAAAGTTAAGGCAATTAATGAATTACAACCTCCGAGAAATCTCAAGGAGCTCCGAGGATTGCAAGGGCGATTAGCCTATATCCGTCGGTTCATCTCGAACCTTTCGGGAAAGTGTCAGCCATTCTCCAAACTCACAAAGAAAGGCGTGTCGTTCGTATGGGATGACGCTTGTCAAAAGGCATTCGAGAGTATTAAAGAATATCTCTCAAAGTCTCCTGTACTCGTTGCACCGAAATCGGGTAAACCGTTCTTGATTTATATCAAGGCGACGAGCCACTCATTAAGTGCATTACTTGCGCAAGATGACGATAACGGTCGTGAGCAGGCGGTATATTATCTAAGTCGGACCTTAATAGGCGCTGAATCCCGATATCCCATGATCGAAAAGGAATGTCTTGCCTTGGTATTCGCGATACAAAAAATGCGACATTACCCAGTAGGACAGACTATTTATGTTATCTCCAAAGTTAACCCAGTCCGAGTATTCATGACACAGCCCGCTTTTATGAACTGGCGCTTGGCAAAATGGGCCTTACTCCTGTCCCAATATGACCTGCACCTTAAACAACAGAAGTCGGTAAAAGGACAAGCCATCTGTGATCTCTTAGCAACTAACCCAACTACGGATACGCCCGAGATATACGACGATTTGCCGAATGAAACCCATGAAGTTAACGCAACCTCTTGTCAGCAAGTATGGCGTTTATACTTTGATGGTGCTTCTCGAGCGGCCAATGTAGCAAGTGCTCCTGGATCTTCTAAGATTTCCTCCGGAGTTGGAGTCGTCTTAGTCTCCCCAGGAAAACATGTGATACCTCAAGCTTACTCACTAACCAAGCCGTGCTCAAACAATGTAGCCGAATATAATGCGTTACTTATTGGGCTCAGCTTTGCTAAAGAGCTGGGGGTTGAGTATCTCGAAGCCTTCGGTGATTCTCAACTAATAGTTAAGCAAGTTCAGGGAGAGTATGAAGTCAGAAATCAAGATTTAATACCATACCACAAGGCAGCTGTTGAGATGGCAGAATCGTTCGAAGGATTCTTCATCGAATACATTCCACGCCTACAAAACACGTACGCAGATGCGCTTGCAGCATTAGCCGTGTCCCTGGCACAGCCGCCGGTGAGAACTCATCAACTCTTCGTGCCAATTCACGATGAAGATGACAAGGAAGAGGATGTTCAAGAGGTATATTCAACTCAACTCGAGCTTGAACCCCGAGATTGGCGTTTCCCTATCATCGATTATGTCCTACATGGAATCCTACCGGAAGATATAAAAGAGAGGGATTCAATCCGAAGAAGGGCGGCAAGATTTTACTATAACACAGAGAGTCGAACGCTATATCGCAGGGGGTATGATGGTTTACTGCTATGTTGTTTATCGATTAAAGAGGCGAAGGAAGTCCTCAAGGAAGCGCACGAAGGGGTTTGTGGTGCACACCAACCCGGTCCCAAACTTTATGACCGCATCAGAAGAATGTGATACTTCTGGCCTTATATAATGACTGACGCAGTTGCATACGCCCGAAAATGTCATGAGTGTCAGATACATGCGAATTATATGCACCAACCGCCGGAGTATTTGCATCCGTCAGTCACATCATGGCCATTTGAAACTTGGGGAATGGACATCGTTGGTCCTATAAATCCCCCGTCGATCAAAGGTGACCGGTTCATCTTAGCAATTACTGACTACTTCTCCAAATGGGCTGAAGCGGTCCCACTCAGAGAAGTTAAAACAAATGGTGTCCCAAGACGAATCATACATGACAACGGTCCTCAGTTTGTCAGCAACGCCTTTATCAGGTTTTGCGAGAAGTTTAAAATTCAGGATATCTCGTCAACGGCTTATAATCCCACAGCGAATGGATTGGCTGAAGCTTTCAATAAGACTATCATAAAACTGTTGTCAAAACTCGTGAATACCAATAAGCAAGATTGGGACGACAAGCTTGGCGCGGCTCTGTGGGCCTATCGTACCACAGTGGGTACGCCGACGGGAGCAACCCCATACTCTTTAGTGTACGGGTGTGAAGCCGTCCTTCCGTTAGAAATACAAATCCCATCTCTTCGAATCGCTCTCGCAACCCAGATGACGACTGAAGAGCAACATCAGAAACGCCTCGAAGAACTCGAGATGCTTGACGAAAAGCGCTTAGAAGCTCAGCAACATATTGAGTTCTACCAAGCCAGAATATCCCGTGCTTTTGATAAGAAGGTTCGACAACGGAGTTTTAAGGAAGGAGATTTGGTCTTAACTGAAAGACGGCCTATGATCCTTAACTCCAAGAAGAAAGGTAAATTTGAACCCAAATAGGACGGACCATTCGTAGTAGAGACAGTCTACCCGAGTGGCGTATATCGCCTAGTTACCAAGGATGGTGACCGGCTCATGATGCCAATAAATGGCAAATTTCTGAAAAAGTACTACCCTTAGTACATTCAGAATTCATTATTGACGGGAAGTTCCTGGAGAATACCATATACAATATTCTTAAGGATAACCCGGAAACAACCAGCTGTTCTCTAAAATAATTCAAACATGGTTATAGGGAACCCCTGCTGTAATCGTCCAAACAATCTTTTGTGAGGTGAGATTTGATTACTTGTTAGAACCAATCTTTCCTCACAAGAAAATTCTTAGTATCCCTCATTATCAGATCAGTTTACAACAGGCCTAAATTCCTTGGGCCAAGTCTGACTGCCACTATGATTGATACTCACATTCCTACTCTCAAGTTGCCTTCCCCCTTCGGTGAACGAAGGCCCTCGCTCTACTTGAACGACCAAACCTATAAAAGTCAGGGTCGTCTCAAATATCCCCCTTTTGGTCCAACTATCAAGTCACTCTGGCCAAGATTGGATTTCTCTTCGATAAAACAAAAACACTTCATGTCTTTCTCTCCGGCCAAACCTATAAAAGTTAGGGTTGGAGTTTGAATTTCATCTTGATAAACAAGAAAACTCATTCCCGGATCAGATAACCTAGACTATAAAAGTTGGGGTAAACTGAATCCTCCCGATTCTCAGGATGGAGATCCCATTCTTAGTTTCATTTCACAGATTCTTGAAGTGGAGATCCCACTTTTAGTTTCTTCTGCATATCAAGGATAGAATATAAAATTCTGCTTCTTTGGTATCGGGTTCACTTCTCCCTCAAAAGAAGGACTGAAGAAAGAATATAAAATTCATCCTCTTCAGTATCTGGTTCGTTTTTGTCCTATAAAAGGATGATATATTTTCAACTCCCAAAATCCGTACCTTACAGGTCTGGGGAATTTTATCCCGAATCCTAAGTAGGGATAGGTCAACGCCTAACACACGTTGCCGGTTTAGTCTTTCACCGATTGAAAAAGACACCAGAATTCTAGTCTGGGGAATTTGATCCCGAAGCCTAAGCAGGGATAAGTCGGCACCTAATACGCGCCGCCGGTTTGTCTTTTACCGTAAGAAAATGACCAAGTCTACGTATTCAAATTCGTAGTATTAAGTCTAAAGGGGTTCATCCCTTTAGTACAACGTTACTTGTGAAACGGGCCCAGATAATTCACAAGCTAGCCCGATTCAAATGGTAGTCGGTAAAGGCATACCAAATCCGTTGACGGCTGAGGATTTGCCAAAAATCCTACAAGTATTATGGTTGATTGTTCTAAAAAAGAATGAGAAATCATAATAAGAATAAAAAGCGCACTGAACAAAACATGCATATCATTAACAAAAATGTTCGGATACAACAGTCACAATCACTTAACATTGTATTTTAGACTAATGATTTCTTGCTCAAGCTTGATTAACTCTTCAGCATAAGCACGTTCAAGCTCACGCTGCAGCTCGGTTTTGAAGGAGTCCTCAGATGCAGATAAGAGTTGCGCGGCTTCTTCCTCCATCCTGGCTAATCTTTCCCTCGAGAGCATCACTTTGCTGGATATCACGGCCTTGCTATGCTCCTCCCCAGCCTTGGTCACCTCCAGAATAGTTCTTCGCTGCTTCGCCTCCACCAGCTTTCGCTCAAGCTCCGCTATTTCGACGTCAACAGAGGCTAACGACGAGTCAATTTCACGTAAATGAGCCGATCTTTCGGAAAGAACTGCCTCCGCTTGGTCGACCCGTTTTCGCTGCGCCTGAATCCCAATTTCGATCGATTCTCGAGATTCACGCCATGTCTGCATACGAGCCTCCATTTGCGCAGCAACATACCCAGAGACACCAATAGATTGGAGTTCCTGGAGTTTCACAAACCTACGCTCAAATTGATTTACATCGTCGGTCAAAGCTTCAGCGATGTCAAGGGAGACAGTATCCTTTATTAAGGCTATTTTGCGCTCAAGGATCGGGCGAAAATCACCGAAAGGGAGTCTCTTCTCCAGAAGTTTACCGATCAGTGACTCTACGAAATTGAGAAAATTGCCAACTTCCAAGTAGACGAGGAGCTTATCTGGGTCGTCATCAGACAATAAAGCATCAACGCGCGTGCGCAATTGAGATGACGATCCTAAAAAAAAATGAAGAAAACGCAAAGTCATGAATGTCCAGAAATAACAAGTCAAAAAAATATATATATAAGAAAAAGATAGCGCACGAGATTTACCAGTCCCTGAAGAGCTCTCGGCAACCGAATGCACTACGCCCGCCTCTCGCCGCTCAACTTCGCAAGTCGCTGGGGGTGGCACAGATGTAGTAACTGCTGTAGCATCAGCCACTTCAGGTGGTCTCACAGGCAAACTCTCGCTAATAGTTGCAGCGGGCACGGTAGTCGGTGTTCCCGAAGAAACCGAAGATTGTTGCGGAAAGTCTGATGACCGAGCGTCAATAACAATTCCTGCCAAAAGCAAGAAATCAAGACCCTCAGATTCACCAGATTTCCCATTAGGAGTAGTTGCATCAGTCGTTATGACTGGTCCTACGATTTGAATCTGCCGATGAGTGGCTAAGGAACCACGAATAAATAAAGCATGCGAAGAAGAATCTTACGTGCGGGTGAGTCAGCGGTGATTATCGGGTCAACGGCCTCGTATTGGGCTTGTTCACGCAACATATCATCCAGCAACATATCGTCGGAAGCCGACACCGGTTCACGCGAAGCCAGATCCTCTTCTTCAAAAGATGCGTTTTGGGAATCCTCCTCTTCACCTTGACCCTCTATTACCGTATCTGTAAAAAGGTGCGAGGGTCAAAATATAGTCGTTCCAACTCGCCAGACCATATAACAAAATTTTACCTTCAACGGCAATGTTGGATTCCGGCACCTGTTCGCTTCGATCCACCTCTTGTAGCTTTTCTAACAGAGTAAGAAGCATAGAAACAGTTAGCGGGGATACGAATTCTCCATCGATCATTGCCCGCCATCCGAAAGAGGCGCTACTGGTTTTAAGAATACCTGGACTCTCAGCCTGCTCGGTCAAACCTGCCTCGACGTCATGACCCACCTCGGTCTCGCCAAGAACGTTGGTCTCTGCGCCTGTACCCTCTTCTGGCCTGATTCCCGGAATTGGTGTCGAGAAATCAAGATCGGGCGAAGAGGCGTCAAAGACAAAGTCGCTTGGGAAATCTCCTCCTACAAAGTACGAAAATCATTTTAAGTTCGAAAGCTCAACATATATCAGAAAGAGCTATACAAAGAAGTACTCACCCCTCTCGACGGTAACACCTTGAGTCGAGGGCATCGTGTCAGGATTACTCCTCCGCTTAGAAGTCAACTTCTTGCGTTTAGCCGGACGTCCCTCTTCAGCTAGCCTCTCCTCTGAAAATTTAGAGCGCAATTCACGCCTTGGAGTAACCTGATCCGCGGAACGAGACCGCGTCCGAGGAAGTAGGCCGGACTCTTCTCTCTCCTCCTCAGAAAATACACCTGGGATTTCAACCGACATCTTGTTAGGATAGGTGAACAAGACTTGCATCTTTGGCTTCTTTACATAAGGCGAAGATTTGGATAGTTGAGAGCGGCGAGTCCTTTCAGCAAGTGCTAATTCAAATAACTCTAAAGAAGAGGGATCTAACACACCTGTTTCCGGTGCTTCTTCTCCACCATCGCCACCAAGCTTTGCACCACCCTCAACATGAGGTTCCATAGTTGGCTCTTTTTGCTGTGGATGGTTAGGAAGACCCACAGGATCCTTCTTTCTCTTCTCAAGCTCAGACTCATATACCATCCGAGTAGCAACTCGAGAAGCTTCTTCGTCGGTGGACTCGGTAATCGTTTGAACTGGCACATGTTCATTGGCTGCCAAAAGCCACCGGCATTGTAGAAAAGTCAGCTCTAACTTGCGCTCAACACCAGGGAGACTAAATTTGGCACCAGTGCAACCAGTAATATTCCAAAGCCACGCTCGAGCCCCATCTCCACTAAACCTACGGGTCTGGAGCCGTTGGTTTGGGTTTCCAACATAAATCTGATCGTAACCAAATTGATTAGCGAACCGACACGGCAAAAAGGGCTCTATGTAACAATGATTTCGAA
>NC_033801.1:35024889-35036379 GCF_001876935.1 Asparagus officinalis | reverse complement strand
TTATAACGGTCGGGAGTCCGCGACCTCAGTTGCTGCAGTTCCTTAGTAGAGGGGAAGTATTCCTGATAAATCATGTTCCCCATTGGAAGACCGGAGATTTTATGCATCTCGTGCAACGCTAATCCTAATTCACCATGTTTAGTTAGAAACGTATTGGCGTCAGGATTGTAGAATTCCAGCAGCGCCAAAAAGTGAGGAACACTCATAGCCAGTCCATAAGTGGTAGCACGAACGGCTGCATATAAGCCACTAGCCTTCAGGTCTTCACCGAATCGATCCAAGATGTAGTGGCTCAAACGGGTCCACCATAGTTTATCCGATGAGTGAATCCAGCCATAACATCGATGACCGGCTACTGGCATCTCCCGGCCTAAAGCCGCAAGCCGATTCCTCACAGTGTTCGCAACAGTGAAGACCTCATCCTTGGGTGGGTCACTCAGTCCAGTAATCCCTGGATGCAAACCTGTAATCCGATTCCGATTACTCGAATTGACCGTACCGCGGGTAATATAACCACAGTGAATGCGCTCGTGCTCTTCTGTTAGCCTCCACGACATCTCCCGATGAAGAGCTTGGCATCGAAGCTCGGCAAGGGAACGGTGGCGAGGAATCGGAGGAAGATATAGATAGCCACCGTCGTCATGATGCAGCCATTGCTCAGAACCAAGAAAAACAGAGGCGGGGGCTTCAATAGAATCCCCAAACAAATAGTCTGGCTTTCTTAGCGGATGCGTAGAACTCGGATCCTTCACTAACGGCGCATCTGTGATAAGTTGCCTTAAACTCTGGCGTTCTCCTTTCCTTACTAACCGAGGAAGCTCTTCCGGTACGCCCGGAGCAAATTGAGGAATTACTGGAACAGGGATGGGCTCATCGGTAGAGGCGTAAGCCTCACTACATCGACCCTCCACTGAATGAGCATTGAATTCTCTCGAGAGAAAATCAACTAAGAAAACAATGCACATTTATCAGATATAATCATTAACGCCTATGTTAAAAATGGTACAGGCGTCGAACTCAACTCACAAATTGTGAGATAGAGTCACGACCTTGTAAATGGTGAGACGATCTCAATTATATTGCGCACGCAAATGACAAAGCATATTAACGTGCGAATGACACGGTGATATACCTAAGTCTATGTGATGTAACACAACATGAGATCGCCCCATGTCATACTAAGACGTGTCTTGACTAAGTAAAACACGACTTGCGAAGCGTCCACTCCCAACGAAGGAGAGTGGCGGCTCTTCTCAATTGTCTCACAAAGGAGAGCAAAGCAAGGATATCATACCAGGTACATATTCATGGTGGTTTATCTAGGTGGGACGATTAAAGCCACACTATACACACGAAGCACGGGATATACTGTCGCATGAATAACACGACAATATATCCGCCCCTCGGAGTATAGTACAGCGAGAAATCGCCCCAAGATAGTTCAGCCATGTCTTGACCAAGCAAAACATGACTAGTAAAGCGTCCACCCCCACGAAGGAGAGTGGCGGCTCTTCCCAATTGCCTCACCAAGGAGAACAAAGCGGGGATGCAAAATGCAGCATGATATCTCAGAGGTATGAATGAAAGAGGCGGTGATAAAAATACCTGTGCAGCTAAATGGCGCCGGCTCAGGCGACTGAGTCGACGAACGGCCTCGAGCGACACAGGATCTCTTAGGCGACATATCTGCAGAGAATTAATAGGTCAATTACGAAAAAATTGAGAAATATCAGATCAGTGCAAAGAAAATATTGTGCTCAAATCAGACTTAAGTAGCAGGCGTAGGGCAGGTTCAGTCTCAACCCACAATGGGTCGTGCAACAATTTAAGCCTGAATTTCAGGAGTTCAGCCGAAGTCATCTACGTGGCCAACAATAAAACACGACGTGCCTACAAATTAGGCTATCATATACGCTAGAAGCCCGATATGGCAGTTATCGCGCACAAATGAAAGTTTAAACCAAGTTATTGAAGTCAAAGGGTGAACGCAAACTAAATATCTCTGTGGCTGAACCCAGTTTATGCACAAAACCAAAATCGAGTTAAGGTCTGACCATCAAAATCCCGAACATCACAGACCCAAAATCCGATGATCAGTTCAGAGAACATCTCAACCATTCAAAAGTTTCGGCCATCATTCAGAGAACAAATCAAGCGAAAGGGTTCCAACCATCATTCAAGAACCCGAAACCAAGCTTTCTGTTTTCCCCAAAAAAAAAACAAAAAAAAAAATAGGGTTTCGGCTATACTCTTAAAATTGAAGTTCAGTTGTTATATGGATTCAAATGGAAGTCTCGAGGGAACGAAGCATACCTGAAACCCGATCAAGAACAGAGAAGGTGAAACCCACGTCGCAAATCTTCCTCAAGATTCAAACGAGAAACCCTAAAATCCCAAATTAAGGCTTCAAGAAACAAGCTGACAATCCGAACTGAACAAAGAAGGCACGGAGTCGAGGGATTTGAAAAAAGGAATAAAGGAGGGAAGAGAGAAATTTTCGAACAGAGGAAAGAGTCGAAATGAATGAAGAAGAAGAACAGTCGTTCTTTTAAAGAACCGCCCGAAGCTGACTCGCAAAAGCCGAGTCACCACCACCTGACTCGCAAAAGCCGAGTCACCACGAGCTGACTCGCAAAAGCCGAGTCACCACCACCTGACTCGCAAAAGCCGAGTCACCACGAGCTGACTCGCAAAAGCCGAGTCACCACCACCTGACTCGCAAAAGCCGAGTCACCACGAGCTGACTCGCAAAAGCCGAGTCACCACCACCTGACTCGCAAAAGCCGAGTCACCACGAGCTGCCTCGCCAAGTTCCGAGTCACCATTTACTGACTCGCAAGGCCCAAAGCTGCCTCGCCAGTTCCGAGTCACCATTTACTGACTCGCAAGACCTGAAACTGACTCGCACAAAAGAAATCATTACCAACTGGCTCGCATGTATAGCAAGCTGTTTGGGTCAAATTTTGGGTATTTTGGTCCTTGGTATACGATATCCATATTTAAACTCCAATGGGTATACGAGTTTAAACTGTAAGTTCCTGGAGAATATCGTATACAATATTCTTAAGGATAACCCGGCGACCTCCGATAAGTATACAAGGATAAACTAACTTTCAGAACTCCCAAGAGTATACGAGTATAAACTGGTCCTCTCTGCTTCAAATGCATGACTTTTGGTCAACGTCTGTCAAGGCGTCACCAGATGGGAATTCCCCAACAACGAGGGTCAACTCAACGTTAAAACAAACAACGCCGTTTAGTTTCAAGATTTCAACAGCGGTCAGACGATAAACGCAGAGCCGTAAAAACTTCATCTATTCGACAGAACTCTGAATAGATTGAGGGCTGAAGGAGTCAAGAAATGAAACCCATGACAGGTCCTTCTGCAAATATAGCCTATCATATCCAAAGTATTTCAGGCTCCTCTATAAAAGAAACGAGACTGAAACACTTTGGAGGGGGTATCTGTAAGCGTTAAAAATTGCCCATAGGTCCTCAAACACAGTGCAAGACAAGGAAAAGACGATAAACGTTATTATCCAAGTCAAAGGAATTCATCCAAAATCAGCAAGGCGACGAAACGTACGCAAAACAAAGAAGCTGGAAGAATCACGAAACATTGCTTAGAAGCTTGAACAGTGCCGAGTCACCAGAAGCTGACTCGCACAGTTCCGAGTCACAACCACGAATTTTAGAGGAGAATCATCAGAGCTTGGCGAACACTTTCATAAAGAAAGCCCCTTCGAAAGGTTTGTGATTCTTTTCCCTTCTTTCCTCCGGATTAAACTTGGTTTTAATCTCGAGAAGAGCCACAATCTCGCTTGGTCGTGATTGTCGCTTCCGCAATTGTTTCCTTCGTGAAACAAGAGCGTAATTATATTGTCGATCGGCTTTGGTCTGCGGTGGTCCACGGACTAACGCGTCCCCGGCACAGGCAAAGATCCCACGCAAAGCAGCGGGAGATAAACTACTGCTGCGTTTTGTTTGATAAAGTTGTAATCTTTATTTTTCGTTGTAAGAAGATCTTATAAAAAGATCAACTCTCTTTTCAGTTTGAACTTGTAATCGATAAACGGTGTAACAGGTTTGAAAACAATGGAAAAGTCAACTTTTGACACAAACACCGGTCTAGAGGAAGTCAAATTTCAAGTGGAAGCAATGGACGCAGATGAAGGAAATATGAGATTAGAGAAGTTTGATGGAACAGATTTTAAATTTTAGAAGATACAGATAGAGGATTATCTGTACCAAAAGAATCTGTATCAACCCCTTTCAGGAAATAAGTCGGAGTCTATGAAGGAATATGAGTGGAACCTTCTAGACAAACAAGCACTCAGAGTTATCAGATTGACACTAACTCATAATATTGCATTCAACATAGCGAAGGAGAAGACCACAACGGGGCATATGGCAGCACTCTCAAATATGTATGAGAAGTCATCAACCACAAATAAAGTTCATTTGATGAGGCGATTATTCAATCTGAGAATGGCAGAAGGCGCGTCAGTAGCACAACACCTCAATGAACTCAACACGGTCATAACCTAATTGAGTTCAGTTGAAATTGAGTTTGATGAGAAAGTTTGAGCACTGATCCTTTTGTCTTCCCTATCAGAAAGCTGGAATGCTACAGTCACGGCTATGAGTAGCTCATCGGGAAGCAACAAGTTGAAGTTCGATGACGCTCGTGATCTGGTTCTTAGTGAGGAGATCCGACGGAGAGAGTCGGGTGAAGCTACAACCTCTTCAGTATTGCATACAGAGTCAAGAGGTAGAAATTCAACCAGAGAGAACGGACAAGGCAAATCAAACTACAGAGATAGATCAAAGGATATGAGGTCCAAGTCAAGGAATCCAAGCAATAGCTCGAAGACTATAGAGTGTTAGAATTGTGGAAAGACCGGGCACTAAAAGAATCAGTGCAAGAGTGTACAAAAGGAGAATGAGGCGAAGGAAGAGGTGAATGTCACTTCCACCTCAGGAGGAGACGACGCGTTGATATGCTCTTTGGAGAGCAAGGAAGAGTCTTGGATGTTAGACTCTGGAGCGTCGTTCCATGCTACTTCTCAGAAAGAATTCTTTGAGAAGTATGTCTCCGAAAATCTTGGAGATGTATACCTTAGTGATGATCAACCATGTGCTATCATGGGCAAATGTGTAGTGAAAATTAAGTTGAACGGGTCAGTATGAGAGCTGAAGGATGTTAGACATATTCCCGACCTGAGAAAGAACTTAATATCCATATGCCAGTTGGCTGGCGAAGGATACACTACGACTTTCCATAGAGATGATTGGAAGATCTCAAAGGGCGTAATGACGATTGCCCAAGGTAAGAATACTGATACCCTATATATGACAACAGGTGCACGCTGTTTGATCTCAGTTGTAGCAGGCAATGAGACTTTAAATTTATGGCACCAGAGACTCGATTATATGAGTGAGAATGGGATGAAGATTATGCACACAAAGGGAAAACTCCCAGGTCTAGAATCAGTGGAGATAGATATGAGTGAAGATTGCATACTTGGAAAGCAGAAAAGAGTTAGCTTTCAGACAAGTGGTAGAACCCCAAAGAAGGAGAAGCTGGAGCTCGTTCACTCAGATGTGTAGGGACCAACTACCACCTCATCTATTGGTGGGATACACTACTTCGTGACTTTTATTGATAATCACTCTCGAAAAGTGTGGGTCTACTTTCTGAAGCATAAGTCAGAAGTGTTTGAAGCTTTTAGGAGATGGAAAGCTATGGTCGAGAATGAGATAGGTCTGAGAATAAAGAAGCTTAGAACCGAAAATGGTGGTGAACATGAAGATACCAGATTCAAGAATTTCTGCTATGAGCACGGGATCAAAATAGAGAGAACCGTGCCCGACATGCCTCAGTACAATGGTGTAGCTGAGCGGATGAACAAAACATTGACAGAGAGAGCCAGAAGCATCCGTATATAATCAGGTCTACCGAAGCAGTTCTGGGTAGAAGCAGTCAACAGAGCAGCTTATTTGATCAACCGATGTCCATCAGTTCTATTGGAGCACATAATACCAGAGGAGGAATGGTACGGAAATGAGGTAAAACTCTCATATCTCAAAGTTTTCGGTTGTGTAGCTTATATGCATATTAGTGATCAAGACATCAATAAGTTTGATCCCAAGTCCAAGAAATGCACTTTCATCAGCTATGGTGAAGATGAGTTCGGCTACCGCATTTGGGCAATGAAAACAAGAAAGTGATCCGCAACAGAGATGTGATATTCAACGAGAAGGTAATGTACAAGGACATGCACAAGATAGATGCCTTTAACTCATAGGAGGGCGAGTCAACATTTGTAGATGCTAATGATGTCCCAGGTGACCTCTCGAAAGAACCAAATGCAGCATGTCCTCAGCCAGAAGATCCTGTTGGACAGAATGGTGCACAGGAGCCCGACGCACCAGCTCTGATATTGAGAAGATCTTCTCGGTCTCCTGCGCCCAACCGGAGATATATGAACTATATGTTACTTACAGATGGAGGGGAACATGAAAGCTATGATGAAGCTTGTCAGAGTGGAGATGCGAGCAAGTGGGAGATTGCCATGAAAGAATAGATGAAGTCTCTCATCTCAAACCAGACGTGAAAACTAGCTGAGTTGTCCACGGGTAAGAAGACACTTCACAACAAATGGGTGTATCGGGTAAAAGAGGAGCAGGATCGCTCCAGAAGATATAAAGCCCAGCTGGTTGTTAAAGGATTCCAGCAGAAGGAAGAAATTGACTACACCGATATTTTTGCTCCCGTTGTGAAGCTTGATACTATCAGGACAGTGATGAGTATTGTAGCTATTGAAGATCTTCATCTTGAGTAGTTGGATGTGAGGATGACATTTCTTCACGGAGATCTAAAAGAGGAGATATACATGTACCAACCAAAAGGTTTTCTAGAAGAAAAGAAGAAGAACCTAGTGTGCAGACTCAAGAAGAGTCTGTATGGATTGAAACAGGCCCCAAGACAAGTTTGACGGCTTCATACATAAGAAAAGTTTTCAGAAGTGCAGCATCAACCACTGTTGGTACTTTAAAAGATATTAGTCCAGTTATATTATCTTACTGTTATATGTTGATAATATGTTGGTTGCAGGTGCAGATATGGAGGATATCAGCAGTTTAAAACAACTGTTGTCAAAGGAGTTTGACATGAATGACTTGGGTCCAGTAAAGAAGATCATTGGAATGCAAATCACTAGAGACAAGAAAAAGGGTTATTGCAATTGTCTCAGACAGAGTACATCAACCGTGTTTTGTAGAGATTCAACATGGGCGACGTCAAGCCAGTCAGCACACCATTGGCCAACAATTTTCGCCTATCAAAGGGTCAATCTCCTCAGTCAGATGAAGAGAAAGAGAGTATGTCTAAGGTTCCTTACGCCTCAGCCATTGGAAGCTTGATGTACGCAATGGTCTGTACAAGACCAGACATTGACCATGCAGTAAGAGTGGTCAGTCGATTCATGTCGAATCCAGGAAAAGCTCATTGGGAAGCGGTCAAGTGGATTCTGAGGTATCTACGAGGCACCACACATAAGTGTTTGCACTTTGGTAAGAGAGAGGTGGAAGTGCAAGGGTACGTAGATGCAGACTTTGGAGGTGGAAGTGCAAGGGTCGAGGAGCTGTGTAGGCGAGTTCGAATCGACTCAGGCGAGGTCAACGCAGGCGGGGTTGGTTCAGGCGAGCTCGAGCACACGCGTGACTGGCGACGGGCTGTCGTCAGCCCGTCGTTAGGGTTCCCCTATAAAAGGGAACGCAGACTCGAGATCTTGGGTTGCTTCTTCTCGCTTTTCTCTTCCAGTGGCGGTGGACAAAAACCCTTTTTTCTTCTCGCGATTTCTCAACGACCATTTTTCTTTTTGCCTTTTTCTCTAGCACCCAGAGATTTGTATTTTTTTGAGAGATCTCAAGTTTGAGATCTGCTCTTGCATTGTCACTTCTTTGATTCATAAGAAATTAATTGTGTGACCTCCGAGGACATAGACAAGTTTGTCGAACCTCGTAAATATTGGTATACTTTTCTCTATACTGCGTTTCCTTGTTGTTTTAGGGGTTTAGCGTATCGCCGGGTTTTACCCAACACTTGTGCTAATTAGTTCTGGAATTGGGATTGGCCGCAATCCTTTTGTTAATTAGTTGTGGAATAATGATGGGATTGTGTTTCAACAGCAAAGACAACCATTAATTTCCGAACCTTGTCATATCTAGTTGTGTCTGTGATTGTTTTTGTCTTTCGCTTTTTCTCTCGGGATATGTAAATCAGATTTTCGGCTGCATTGCTAACGTACGCACGCATCCTTTTGATTGTACCTAGTTTAATTTGACCAAACAGTTTAAAAAGTATTGCGACAAGACCAATATCGCTTAGATTATAAAGGAAAAGGGTGGAGGAAATCACGTTTGCTTATTTGAACTCGAATCTTGCGGTCTTTGGTCATACGAAGGCTCCCGTGTGGGCGACTGCACGCCTTGGACTGGTTTCTAACTAAGACCAAAACATACGAGCACACGGAAATTGCCCAACTAATCAGGCCCGATATCAGTAACCTCGCCACCTAATTTTGGCCTTCTTCAATCCCAGTTGCTAAACTGACACTTGCTGAACTTCTCAACAACCAGCATCCAATCTTTTTTTTTTAAAAAAAAGTGAAGAAAATCAAATTGGGTATAAGTCCATTCTCTCCTTCTCCTTCCCCTCCCTCTGTGTTCTCACATGATACTGCAAAGGGCATGTCTCTTCTCCTGATACTCTCCTTGCTCCTATTCACAGGTACCGTGCGGGCTTCACTCCCTCTTCTTTCTGCTGTTTCATTCGTTTCTCTGTGTGTCTTTTTTTTTTTTTTTTTTGATTTTCTGTGTCTTTTTTTTTTTTTTTTTGATTTTCATCTAACATCTTCCTTCGATAGGCGAAGCGGCCTTCGGAGCATCGCAGGAGACCGATAAGGATATCCTCATTGAGCTCAAGCTCTTCCTTCAGAAGTCCAATCCGGTTAACCAGGGTGAGTACGCGCTATGGAACGAGACAACCACGAACCCCTGCGGGTGGCAGGGGATCAGATGCAACACGTCTGGTCGAGTCACCGGGGTCTACCTCAACGACTCAACCATCACCGGAGATATCTTCTCTGGTTTCTTTCAGCTCACGGAGTTAACTCACCTCGACCTCTCTAATAATACGATCGGGGGCGAAATTCCTTTAGACTTGAACAAATGCGTCAATCTCCGATACCTCAACGTCTCCCACAACCTCATCTCTGGCGAGCTGAAGTTGACCGGTCTGACAAAGCTCGAGACTCTCGACCTTACTCAAAATCGTTTCGTGGGACGGATCGAGTCCAATTTCCCCGCACTGTGCACAAGTCTGGTTACCCTCAACATATCGACGAACAACTTCAGCGGCGACATCGGTGATTGCTTCAACGGATGTCCGAGACTGCAGTTCGTCGACCTCAGCTCGAATCAATTCAGTGGCGAGATATGGCCAGGGTTTGAGAGGCTACGAGAGTTCTCAGTCGCAGAGAACAATCTCAGGGGTAGTATAAGGAAGACGTTCTTCTCACCGAGTTGCAGTCTCCGAATACTTGATTTATCGTCGAACGGCCTGCAAGGTCAATTTCCAGATACGATATCCAAATGCTCAGAGCTTGTTTCTCTAAACCTATGGGGAAATTACTTCACCGGCAGAATTCCGCCGGCCATCGGATTGCTCTCCAATCTCACCAGTCTTTTCATCGGCAACAACAGCCTCGACAGCGAGATCCCTGACCAACTCCTCAACTGCTCGAAGCTCACGTTCCTTGATCTCAGCCGGAACAACTTCACCGGAGACGTCCAACCAATCTTCGGAAAGTTCAAAACCCTGAAGATTCTACTGCTGCGCATGAATTCTTACACTGGCGGCATCCGATCTTCGGGGATCCTCGACATCCCTAACCTCGAGATGCTCGATCTCAGCTTCAACAACTTCTCCGGCGAGCTTCCTGTCGAAATCTCCAGAATGTCAAAGCTCAAGTTCTTGATCTTAGCTCACAACAGTTTCGAAGGGAAAATACCAGCGGAGTACGGCGCCATGACGTCTCTCCAAGCCCTGGATCTCTCGTTCAACGTTCTCTCAGGCGAAATCCCTGCAAGCGTCGGAAACCTCGGCTCTCTGCTCTGGCTGATGCTCGCAAACAACCGACTCGTCGGAGAAATTCCCTCAACGATCGGAAACTGCAAGAGCTTGCTGTGGCTGAACCTGGCCAACAACTCCCTCTCCGGCTCAATCCCCGCTTCCGTGTCGTTGGCGGGGACATTGAGCAAACCGAAGTCGATAACCATCGCGTTCCGAGGGGCTTACGGCGAGTGCCTGACGAGAAGCGGTGGAGTTCCGGCGACCTACCGGCGCCGTTCAGCTTCGGCCTACACGCTGATGACGGGGAAGAGCTGCTGGACTACGTGGGACCGCCTGCTCAAAGGCTACGGTCTCTTCCCGATCTGTCTCAATTCCTCGTCGCCGGTCAGAACTCTGACGGTCTCCGGCTATCTTCAGCTCTCAAGAAACAGGCTCTCCGGCGAGATTCCGGCCGAGATCGGAGCGATGAAGAGGATGAGCTTGATCCACCTCGAAGAGAACAACTTCTCCGGTCGATTGCCGCCGCAGATTGCGGGCGTACCGCTCGTCGTGCTCAACGTATCCAACAATAGCTTTTCCGGCGAGATACCGCCGGAGATCGGCCGGATGAATTGCCTGGAAAGTCTGGACCTTTCGTTCAATAATTTCTCCGGCGAGTTCGAGGCCAGCTTGAACCGGCTCTACGACCTCCACATCTTCAACGCCTCGTACAACCCTTTGCTCTCCGGTCAGATCCCGATCACGGGTCAGATATCGACCTTCGGGAGGGATTCGTTCCTCGGGGATCCGCTGGTCGAGTTTTTTGGCGGGAAACGACCGACTGGGGGAGCGCCGGCCGTCGTTGGCCGGAGGAATGGGCTGAGAGCGGCGGCGTTTTGGCATATTGCTGGCCTTGGCGGTGGCGCTCTTCGCTTGCGGTCTTCTCTATCGTCCCGTGGCCTGTCGGTCGGGTACCGGTCAACGGCAAGATCCGGATGCAGGATCGGCGTTTCCTGACGGGGCTAAGCGAAGAGCGACACGGGGGTCGGTCCGCTCCTATCGGTCGAGCGGAAACGAGGCTAAGGTGTTCCGTTTGAATAAGACGGCGTTCACTTATTTGGATCATCGGTATGAACGCGACCCCGAGCTTTTCGACGAAATGGTGATCGGGAGCAGGAGGGTAGCGGGTGTGTAACGGAGTGGGTGCTGCCGATGGCGGCACGTGGCGGTGAAAGACTCGAGAGCTGGGTCTCCGAGGGGAGAGGGAGTTCAGGCCGAGATGGAAGGCCGTGTACGGCCAGACCGGATCCGAGTGCCGCGACCCGAACGCTAGTGATGCCTCTACCCGGAGTGGTGTCCTCTTTCGGTGGGCA
>NC_033801.1:35018339-35024864 GCF_001876935.1 Asparagus officinalis | reverse complement strand
GATGGTGTCTCTTCGGTGCGGAGAAAGCTGTGGTGTACGATTCATGTCGAGGGCGGGAGTCTAGATGAAGCGATTACGGATCTGGATTCGGCTTCGGCTGGGAGCGACGACTCAGGCCGCCGTCGGAGTGCCGGGTCTACATCCGCGCCAAATGCAAACCAGCGAAATGCTCACAGGAGTAAACTACAACTGTAATGCAGATCGGAGAGGAAGAGCCAGGGTGACGGATTTTGGACTGTCAAGATAGTAAGACGGGGAGAAGCCAACGTAAGCAGATGTAGCCGGAACGGCTCGGCTACGTGGCGCCAGAGTATGGGTACACTTGCAAGGCGCCGACGAAGGCGATGTCACAGCTCGGTGCTGCTGATGAGCTGGCGACCGGCGAGACGACCGTTGACGAAGGAGAGGAGTGTTTGATGGAGTGGGTGAGGAGGGTGGGCGTCGGGGGAGTGATTGGAGAAACGAAGACGAAGGAAAGTACCGTAAGGACGGTGCAGATGTGGGGGGTAATGAAGATAGCTATGTGGTGCACCGCGGAGGCACCGCAGCTGAGGCCTGATATGAGGGACGTGTTGGCTCTGCTGCTCAGCGTATCCCCTAATTCTGATTTCAGCAGCTGTAGCAGCGACGGCAGCAGTGATGGCTATCAATTTTCTTCTTTTTGAAGCTTTGTTTTGAAAATTTTGTATCAAGCACATGTATACATATATGAATGATGTGTAAACCAGTAGTTAGTTAGTTTGGTAGGTTCACAGGCACGTGTTTGTTAATTTTGAAAAGAAAAATTATTTTTTATTACTGTACGTCATGCTTTTGTGCTTGGCTGTGGAACAAGGTGGATGAAGTGGAGTAGGGAGAAGATCTTATGCGTCATCAAGACTTAAAACTAATTTTGCTAAAAAGATGGTTATAATTACATCTGTTAGAGTTTTGGGTTGTGCAAACCATTAATTGCCTCAGGTTGTTGAGTTGGATAAATAAGCTAGTCTTTTACAATTCTCAGTAGTTCAGCTGTAGATATAAACAAAGCTTATCCAGGGATGTCTGAGTAGGATGTAAAATTTTTCTTCCCTGGTTGGCTCCAGATGCTTTGTTGTCATCTATGGAAGATTGGAAGCTTGTCAGTAATAAATTATGTAGAAATAAAGGTAAATTATCTTTATCTTTTCTAAAGTTTTTAGGGAATAGCTATTATTTCTAAGTTCTTTCTTGGGTACTTCGTCCCCTCAAGGTTGAGTCATAATTCATTAGTTAGTTAACAATAGAATGTTTGGTTACATTTGCAGGATTGGAAATTTGGAACCCTGATATCATTATCGTCGAACCCTTCTCTTTAACCTCACACCGAGCACCGCTTGATCATTTTTACATTTGGAAAAAGATAAATAGTATTCATCTTGAGAAAATCCAACAGGTGCATATATATTTAACACTAATGCTAAATATGATCACAGAATGCCTCGCTTTTTTCAGATAACTTCAAAATCTTCGACTTATTATAGTCAATCATATTATCCGTGTTTTTATTTTATTTTTTTTTCTAGAACCCTCGTGGCACCATCCTTTTGAGAAGTGTTCCAACAACAAACTCATCAGAAAAGTTCAAAGCGCCCAACGACCCCCCCAAAAAAAATCGCATTGGCCACAGAAAATTTCTGGGGCTTTTTCCCACGTGTCAGGCTCGTACAGGTCCATGTCGGAAAGTGAAAAGGCGAGGCATATCCAATCCAAGTTCGGGTTGGGTTGCAAGTTTTTGTGGCCTGGGTTTCGAGAGCCTGCCACTATATATATCCACCCAACTCGATAACCTCTCTTCATCATCGGCGTCGTCATCATCGTCATCAACAACAGAGGAACAGGCTTGAGATCAATGGAGGCATCTTGTTTCTTCACCCCTAAAACTTCTTTCAACAAGACCTTAAATCTTGTTCCATCCATCAGGACGCATCCGTCGATATTTTGCAGGAAGAGGTTCGGGCAGCGCCTGCACGGGTTCGGATCACCACCGCCACCACCATCAACTTCTTCTGTGATGGCTTGTAAGCAATCAAGCCTCTTCCTATTTCTATAAATTATAGGAATTCGATTCGTCCAATTTTCTTCATTCTTTAGTCGGTTGATTGTAGAGATCTTGGATGTGGTACATACATGATCAACAGCATATGGTTTTTTGAACTTGGATTAATGGTCGTATCAAATTGAAACGAATAGCCATTGGAAATAGTGTGTACTAATTCCTGAACTTCTATGATTTATACTTAACTCAAGAGCGCAGCGTTCTTGGTACACCAACTATCTAGTCGATTAGACAGAACTATAGGGTATTTTCTCTGCAAATTAAATTATTATATCTGTCCCTTTATTGTCAGCTTGCAGTTTGAGATCAGAATCACCGAGCGATGACTACGAACCACTGATCGAGTCGGACTGGCGATCATTCCGAGCTAGGCTCGTTGCGGGTGAACAAGCTTCAGCCCTAGCACCTCAAAGTGTCGATCAAATTCCGACACCTTCGATACTTGGCGATAAATGGGCTCACCCTCTCTATGAGCCAGAAAAGGGATGCCTTCTTATTGCCACAGAGAAGCTCGACGGAGTGCACATTTTCGAAAGGACCGTAGTCCTCCTCCTCTCCACGGGCCCATTAGGCCCAGTTGGTATAATTCTCAACCGGCCCTCTCTTATGTCCATCAAAGAGACTCGATCCACGGACTTGGACATCGCGGGCACATTTTCGAACAGCCCATTATTCTTCGGTGGGCCGCTTGAGGAGGGAATATTCTTATTGGGCCCCCGAAAAGGCAGCCCGAATGACGGGGTCGAAAATAGTGGGGTGTTTGAGGAAGTAATGGCTGGATTGTATTATGGGACTAAAGAAAGTATAGGATGTGCTTCTGAGATGGTTAAGAGAAATGTCGTAAGCGTGGATGAGTTTAGGTTTTTTGATGGGTACTGTGGGTGGGAAAAGGAACAATTGAATGACGAGATCAGGGCTGGGTATTGGAATGTTGCGGCTTGTAGCCCAGATGTTGTGGGCTTGGCAACTAGTGTTGGACTGTGGGAGGAAGTTTTGGGCCTTGTTGGTGAGAGGAAAGTGATGTGATTTATTCACATTTGGTGTTGATGCGTTTAACGTCGTATGTACATGTAACTTTCTCTTTAGCAAGTGAATAGAATCACCAATTTCATGATTATCTAATTAGTATAGTCTTCCTTCGGTAAGAGCACAAATTTCTTCTGTCAGAGAAATTGTGAGTAGGAGTGGAATCGAACCCAAAAAATTAATAAATTTCCTGTTTATTGTTTGTCTAAATATTTGGTTATAATTGATTCAATAATTTGCTTAACTGTAAATAAATAGTCTTTTATATGCGGTTCATAAATAAATAGAATTTAGTCATATGTATATTTTATTAGTTTAATTATTAAGTATTTATTTAGAATTTAATTCTTTATAATTTATATTATCACATAATGTTATATTTTGAGGTGGTTATATTTTATAATTTAGGTTATTTGTTTAACTTTGATAATCTTAAAGATACCTAAATGGTCGTAGCTGATGAGCTTACTGAGTCAAAGCTCTCAGTTTTTAATCCAATTTATTTATAATTAATTATTTTTTAATTATATAGTTAAATATTAAACAACTATAACTTATTAATAAAAAATATATATCATAATAGTCAATAAATATTCATGAATATTTAAAAAATATTTGTATTCGAATTCGATAAAATGGATAAATATAAGGTTTCTCTATGATGAGTTTTCTCAGATTAAAAAAACTCTTAATTTAAGAACCAATATGAGTAATCTAAATGGTTGGGATGTTCCAGTATAATTCCCACTCATTTTCAGACCGTGCTGTTAAAAAAGACTCTTGATTTGTATTATATGTTTACTAAGTAAATTGATATAATCTGTGAACGTGGGGGCCACCATGTTCATGAAGAGGAGCAGCACCCGTGTGAATGCGGGTGGGGGCCACGAGCAGCATGTTTACGAAGAGATAGACCCACGAACCGAGTTAACGCAGCTATATATATCTCTTCAATCACTTTCTAGGGCTTTGTGCAAAGGGTTTGTGTGCAGGGGAATTGTTTTTTTTCGGCTGTGGGTGTGCGACTGCAGAAAGGAAAAGAGCAAAGTGCTGTTTTGAGAGAGAATTTGAGAGAGAAATTGAGATCTTGTTTGATGGTTTTATTTGTGAGACTTTGTGCGTGTAAACCCTATTTGTATTCTCTCTAATAGTAGATCTCCTCCTTCCTTGCCCCGTGAACGTAGGCAATTTATCGAACCACGTAAAATTGGTTGTCTCACTATTTTTGTGATTTGTAATAGCTTATTTAGGTTCTCGATAAGTCAGTCCTAGAACTGATGAGAGGAAGAGCTGATATCCCACTTTGTTGAGATATTTTGCTTTTGGTTCTTGTTTCCTTAGTAAAACAGGAATTACTATTGCGACCTAACTCTCTTGTTGTGCTGCCGAGGTGCTGTCGAATTTTTCGCTGCGCGCAACAAGTGGTATCAGAGCACAGATTTTATATATAGGGTTTTGAAATTAGATGAAGGAAGATTCTTGTGTGAAGCATGATTCTTGGAGTCCTAGGCTTCGGTGGAGATAACATTAGGAGTTACCGTTGGAGATTTCGTTTTCCTCGCATGAACATGAGATCTATTTGGAATCCGATCTAGGGTTCAGTTGGATAATTCTTAATTATTACTATCAAAGTTTGTTTCTTTCTCTACAACTTGAAGTTAGGTTGCAATGGGAGAAGAAGGTGAAAGCAGCAAGTCGATGGCGAATACAGTTCAAGTTGGTTTTTAGAATACCAAAAATAGTGTGGTGAAGTATGACGGTAAAATCAACTTTGGTTTGTGGATGAGCGACGTACAGGATGCGCTCAATGCTCAGAACTTGGAGGAGACCATCATGGTTGATAATCATATTTTATTACAATTTTATACCCTCATTATCTAATTTATATGAATAAATATACCACTAATAATTGTTTTTATCTTTTAATTACAGGTTAATGAAGAATAAATCTCAAACTCTCATCTCTCAACAAAAACCCATCGATTAAATGAAAAAGAAGCACATTGGAAAATCAATTTCCAAATTATCCAAAAGCCCAGAATGAAGTCGTGTAGCCTGTAGAAGCCGGAGAAAATCAAAAATGCAATATGAAAAGAAATCATATTCAAAATGGTTGGCCACAAAGAAACGACGATATCTCCTAATTCGGAAGGCGGAATTTAACATATAATATATGAAAATCGCCTATCTCGATGAGACGAAGCTATCCGTGAAATCAGAATTTGGAAATAATGAGTATCGATGTCGGCATCGATGTGGGCATCGATGCCTGCATCGATGCCAGATTACTGTAGCGTGCGTCAATGGCTGATTGTGTTTGTCTTGGGGCTCAAGTTTGATCCAATGGCTCTCATTCACTGATGTTTACTATAAATAGGGGTAGAGACTGAGGGGTTAGAGGTGTGAAAAATTTTGTAACTCCTTTTGGAGAGGAGAGCTACTCTTAATTGAGAAGACCTTCCAAAATTGTAACTTTTTGTTGCAATTAATAATAATAATTTTTTCACCACTTTAAATTTTTCTCTTCTTCTCTTTGTTGGATGATGAAGATGAAGATGAAGATGGAGAATTATTTGAAGGTTTGTGATAATCACATTTTTATTATAATTTTATATCCTCATTATCTATTTTATATGAATAAATATACCACTAATAATTATTTTATCTTTAATTGCAGATTAATAAAGAATAAATCTCAACTTCCCATCTCTCAACAAAAACCCATGGATTAAATGAAGAAATGATTCAAGAAGCCTAATGCCAATTTTCGACTTTTTTAAAGCCAAACAAAAAGATTACACCAAGGAAATGTGGACCTGCTGCAGTTTGAATTTCACAAGGACTCAAATGCAAGTGGGCCTATTTTGATTTTCTTTTGATGAATCCAGGAGATTGCTTTACCTTTGCTGCATAGGAGACCAGACAATGAAGCTACCGGACTTGGAGAAAGTGCACGATTTGATTTTCATGACTTGGAGAAAGTGCAGAGGTGGACCGGACTTGGAGAAAGTGCCGGTTTGACTTGCGATGTTAAAGATTTGAATTGGGCCGCGAATGTTATTTCTATTTTTGAAAATCAAATAGGGAATGAATGGCTGCAAACTTTGATTTTTAAATCAAAACTCATGGGCCGGTTTTAGTTGGATTTGCAAGGCCAAAAATGAACAAGACCGACTTGTTTTTAAATTAATTGCTGCAGCTCTTCAACAACGAAAAAACATGGACCTGCCTGCATCTTTTGCGAGCTTTTGATTTAATCAAATGAATGGGCCGAAAATCATATGTTCATGGACCGGCTTTGAGCTTTGGATTTTAAAGATTTTAATCACATGAATTGCTTTTAACATGAAGGGCTTTTGATTCTTCATGGACCGGCTGCCAATATTTGACTTTCATTTACTTTTGACAATCTCTGCTCTGGG
>NC_033801.1:35013393-35017339 GCF_001876935.1 Asparagus officinalis | reverse complement strand
AGACTTAGGCTTCCAAACTTGGCGCGTTGGTGGTGGCTTCTTCTCCACCTCCTTTTGCAGTCTTCTACGGGCCTCCTGAGCTTGAGCCCGTGCCTGCGCTGACATCGCGCGGCGCTTGCGAATACGCTCCTCGAGCGTCGAACGGTTCCGTTTGACGCGGACCCATTCGTTCTTTGGCGGCTTGGAGGAGTCGCCATTCATTGGTGGTTGAGGCTGTTTGCCTCTTCTGTTCTTCAACTCCGCGTGGTAGCGGAATCCGTCCGTAGACTCCATCGCCTTAGCGAATTGCCGCGCAAGGCGTTGACGACGCCTCTGGCGGGCTCTCTTTGAGAGAGTCACAACGCCCTGAACAGTGGAGGCGTTGGCGGGAGTTGGGTTGACCTGATTGGAGGTCGGTGGAACTTCATCTGACGCGACTTTGGCATCAGCTAGGTTGAGAGCTTCGTTGGCTTTTCGAGCAGCTTCAAACCAACGAACTGCTTTTCTCCCAGAGGAGAACTTCTTGGACTTGCGGGGGGAGGTAGATCCGGACGAGGACACGTACTCCTCGAACTTGGCTTGGTCGAACTCGTACTCGACCTCCTTCACGACCGGGATTGGAATCCGCGGCTGCGACGCATCGATCTCGTTGGCGAGATCGCCGGCTCCCACTGTGATCGCCAGATTGTTCGCGGGGAAAACTGTTTTCTTCATTGAAATAATTGTCATCTTGGATTACAAAGATCCGGTCTTTTATAGATCCGGTTACAACTAAATCAAAGAAAAAAAAGTGAAAATTACAACTTTCCTCTTGTGAACAAATCGCAAGCTCCTGTTTTGCGGTTGCTTGCTTGTGTGGGTTCTTTGCCAACGCCGGGGTTAATCCGTGGACCACCGCGCGATCTAGATCCGGTCGGATCTACACGATTATACGGGTATTATTCCACGAAGGGAATAATAGCCGGGAGGGATTAATCCACCAAGGGAATAATCGCTCAGATCTCGAGATCTAAGACCAAGCTTAGATCTGGAGTGTAGTCTCGTGTAGATCTCAGATCTGTTCTTTCTTCCTCTCGAGATCCTGCCTTTTCTGACGTGGATGGTCGCCGAGGATCAGATCTGAATGTGCAAGTCTTCTGGTCTTCAAGCTCCGAGTTCACTCTTCAATCCGGCAGAGTTTCGGCTCTTGAAAGTTCGACCTCTGAAAATGAACATGCTATGGCCGAGCCACCTATGGGTGGCTCGGCTTAAGCCGAGCCCCCTTAGGTGTGGGTTTTCCGAGGTCTTGCGCTGTCTCGTTTGTCCGTGTTTTCGGTTGACTTAAACTTTGATTTGTTGATCTGATTTGGCAGTAAGTCTGATTCCTGATTTGGCAATAAATTCGCTTCTGAGTTCGAGTCCGAAACTGATCTTAATTCGATCGCGATTCGTCCGAGTCCGCTCTCGGTTGGATGACTCGTTGATTCCTCAACTCGTTAGCTTGATTCTGCACGCGGGTGGATTCATTCCGTTGTTCGCGTGCGATTTGTCGATCTCGTCGCCTCGTTGGTTCGTCGGTTTGTGCCGAGCTGTGCTAAGGGACCTATAAGCAATTTTATATGCCTACAATCGTTCATCCAAATCCGCACGGTACCTATCCCACAAATACTACAGGATTGGTCATTTCCCATGACTAAAACTCCCCCATCGAGCTTCTCAAAAGATGCAAACCAATCTCGCCTAGGGGTCACATGATAGGTAGCGCCGGAATCAAGCATCCAATCTGATGCATCCAAGTAGTTTACCTCCAGAGTAATCAATAGAGAAAAGCTCGAATCATCGGAATCATCGCCTTTCGTAACGTTCACCTCATTGGCCTTCAGACCCTTTTTCTTGTTATTCTCCTTCTCTTTAATCTTTGGACAATCTCTTTTCAATGTCACTGCTCCTTGCAGAATGCACATTGGTTCTTTTCTAGCTGGTGACGACCTCTTGACTTTGACCTTCCTCTATTACCATCTTTCGAATATGAGCTTCTACCTCTCGTCGATAAGGCCTCGTCTGAAGTACTAGCACGGGAAGTCTTCTTATTCTTCCTTCTCAAATTATAATTCGTCAATGCATTAGTAACTTCACTATAGCTGATAGAAGATCTCTCATTCAACAAAGTAAGCACAAAATTTCATACTCCTCATCCGGTAAGGAGCCCAATAAAATAATAGCCTTGTACTCATCCGATATCTTCTCATCAAAATTCGTCAAGTCCAATAACAACTTAGTGTAGTTGTTCACATGAGCCGCTAGTGAGGTGCTTCGAGACATATAAAATCTGAACAATCTTCACAGCAAGTGCAAACGGTTCTCAACACTCTTTGTAAGGTACTTATTGTTGAGAATTTCTCATATCTTCATTACAGACGTCACCCCAATTATATCATACTTTAATTCCTGTTCCAAACAGGATCTAATCACCCCACAAATGTTCCTATTCATCTTTTTTCATATCGCCTCTTCATATTTTGGTGGTCTCTCGTGGACCATTGATGCGGCATAAACATGTACCAAAAAGGTTGCAAGTGCACAACCGTGTCAAGTTATAGTATTTTAAGATATCGATCCCAGAGGAAGGTGTTTTTGTAGGAGAAAATATGAATTCGTCTTATCTTCGTGGTGCGTGACAATAGGAGTGGATGGAGTGATTGTGATTGCTGGAGAGATAATGAGGAGTGATTAGTGTGTAAGTGCAACTGTGTTTGAAATAAATGCTGATCAATAGGTAAGAAAGAAGAATGAATAAAATTGAGAAAACAATCAAATAAAATTCAAGAATAAAGAAAATGCAAGAAATTGAAGCTGGTGGATTCAATTATAAGATACTGGGTAATCTAAAATTAAACCCACTCTTAAAAAGGGTGATTCCCTAGAGGGTTATAGCTAAAGGCGAATCAAACAAAATAAAAATAAACAAAAAGAAAAACTAAACCAAGAGGGTTCTAGCCTCAGGTGAATAGTGTACAAAATTAAAATCTAACTAAAAATAAATTGCTAAAATCTAAACTACAAAATAAATATTGCAAGAATAATGCACACAAATAAATCTAGGCTCTATACAGCATAAAATAAATCTAAAGCAAGAGGTTCTAGCCTCATGTATTATACAAGAAAATAAAATCTAAACTACAAGCATAGAAATAAACTCAAATAAAGCAATAAAAAGAAAAAGAAAAGAAAATGCAAAGAAGCCTTTCAAAATAATTCTCGCATCTTCATCTCATCTTCATGCATCCAACAAGAGAGAAGAGAAAATTTAAAGTGGTGAAAAAATTTTGATTATTAATTGTAACAAAAAGTTACAATTTTGTGAAGGCCTTCTCATTAAGAGTACCTCCTCTCAAAAGGAGCTTACAAAATTTTTCAGCACTTTAACCCTCACCTTACCCTATTTAAGTAAACATATCAGTGAATTGTGAGGCCATTGATAAACTTGAGTCCCAAGACAAGCCACAATCAGCCATTGACGGCGCAGCTACAGTAATCTGGCAATCGATGTAGGCATCGATGCCCACATCAGATGCGTCGACATCGATACTCATTATTCCAAATTCTGATATTACGGATAGCCTTCGTTCGTCGAGATAGGCGATTTTCATATATTAGTATCGTGTAAATCGCGTCTTCGCGGATTAGGAGATAGTCGTGCGTTTCTTTATGGCCAACCATTGAAATAATGCATTTCTTTCATGATTGGATGTTTGATTTTCTCGCGGCTTCTACAGCTACTCGGCACTGATTGCTGCGAACTTTTGGATGAATTTGGACAATTGATTTCCAATGGCTCTTTGATTCATTTCTTTCATTTAATCGATGGTTTTGTTTGAGAGCATGAGAGTTTGAGATTTATTCTTCATTAACTGCAATAAAAGGATAAAAACAATTATATGTATATATATTCATATAATTAGATAATGAGGCGTATAAATTTGTAATA
>NC_033801.1:35009529-35012393 GCF_001876935.1 Asparagus officinalis | reverse complement strand
TGGAGAGCTAGGATTTGAAGATTTGCTTTCGGGTAAGTCCTCTTTCTAGTTTTTAATTCCACCCTTTAGTTACTTTTTCACAATTAGAGACAATTAGGATTCAAAAAAAAAAAGATTTTATTTCCCGTTGACCATAATAAAATTCATCCTCCACTTTGACATTTACTAACAAGATAATAAATTCAAACAAATCCCCCCTTCTCATTTGATTGTTGTTGACCATAATTTAAAAAAAAAGATTTTCTTTTTATCATCCTTTTTAGTCGCTTTTAATTTCTAGGGTTGCATTTCATATAGTGTAGGAATTCACCAAAGTGATTGTTGCACTTGATTTGGCACATACTTAAAACATTCTTAAGGGCAAAACCCCAATCAAGATAAGGTAAGGGATTTCATCACCCTTTCCTTAGCCCACAAATCACTAATTCCTCACTTCACAAACCCAAGCCTTCTAAAACTCATTAGACGTTGGCCCCTAAGGATTCGAGCTCAATAAGGAACAAGAAATCCTTAAGTGAACCGGTTTAAGTTTTCTCAGATATAGTTGGTGTCTAAGGCAAGTTTAGGGGTTGCGTAAAGCGCTCCGCAAGGAAAGAGGTACTTAATTGATCTTTGATCACCCTCTAGTACTATCCTTACCTGGCTAACTATCTGGGTAAAACTTTGATCTTTTCACTGAAGGAAATTTTTGGTTAGGAGCTGGTCTAGTGGAGTTAGGCAAAACCCTAGAGTTAGAATTGATTGAAAAGTGATTGCCTTGATTTGTTTTAGTTAGGATTTTTCTTTTTCTTTTTCTTCTAAAAAAAAAAACTAATTTTCTTTCTTTTCTTTAAGAAAAAAAAAATAAAAAGAAATATTTTGGTGTATGCAACAGTGGATTAGGGATAATACACATCGATTAATTCGCTTTGAACCAATCATAGAAATGGAGCATCCTAATCCACCCGTTCTTCATGATATGTGCTATCCCATTAGGAATGCAATCCCCTCATGCATTAGGCTCCCCGAAACAAATGGAATAAGTTTTGAGCTTAGACCGCAATACATAAACATGCTTCCCAAATTCCTTGGTAATGAAACAGAAGACGCATATATTTTTATTTCGGAATTTGAGGAAGTGTGTATTATGATTAAAATGAGAGAATTAAATGAAGATGCGGTTAAGCTTAGATTTATTCCATTTGCTCTTAAGGATAAAGCTAAAAAATGGCTGTACAGCTTACCAACAAATTCCATCTCAACTTGGGATGAATTTGTCACCGTTTTTCTTAAGAAATTTTTTCCTATTCATAAAACGGTAAAGCTTAGGAACAGCATTCAAAACTTTTAAATTATCCTGGGAGAACCTTTTTGGAAGTATTTTGACCGATTTAAAGATCTTCTCATCCAATGTCCTCATCACGGTTTAGAGAAATGGCGATTGTGCCAAATAATTTATGAGGGATTAGATTATTCTGCAAAAACTTCCTTAGAATCAATGTGCCACGGGGATTTTATGAGGAAAAATGCTGATGAAGCTTGGGAGTTTTTGGAGAGTCTTTCTGAAAAAACAATGCAATGGGAACAGTGCGATGACATGGTTTCATCAGTTCCCCATTCTAAGTCTAGTGGTCTTTCCTTGGAGTCAAACATTGCTTCTGAAGCGAAGATGGCGACAATTCTGCGGAGGTTAGAAGCCTTAGAAATTAAGGAACGAGCTCCAGCTCAACTCAATCATGTTTCTTTCCCAGGATGTCACAATTGTCAGTCTCCTACCCACGTTTCAGAGGAATGCCCTCTCCTAGGAAACAACAACGCATTAGAACAGATGAACGCAGCATTCCAGCATCCTAGAAATGATCCATTTTCTCCAACCTATAATCCAGGTTGGAGAAATCATCTCAACTTTGCATGGAATCTAGGAAATTCTCCTGGAACTCAAAACTTCACTCCCGCTTCAACCCAACATTTTCCTAGGGGAAACACAGTTCCTTTCAATTCTCATTCACAATTCCAACAACCCAATCTGCCATATCAAAATCAGTCTCCTCCTCATCAAGCTGTAATTCAAACTCCTCACAATCCAGATCAGGATAAACGTCTCAATGTCTTGGAAAGGGGTTTAGAAACCATAATTAAGGCCTCTACTCAAACCACGAATATGTTGACTCAAACATCTAGCACGCTGAATTCCTTCATGCAATCAACCGGACAAATGCTCAACTCCAACACTCAAGCAATAGCTAGATTAGAATCCCAACTTGGTCAACTAGCTAGTACCGTGAGTGAAAGAGAGAAAGGAAAATTTCCAAGTCAACCCGTGGTTAACCCTAATAACACAGGATGCAGCTCATCCTATGAAGCTCAAGTGAATGCAATCCATTCACTTCGGTGAGGTAGACAGGTCGATAATCAAGTAAGAACTCCTCCAAGTCAAACTCTTGATCCTGTACAAATTCCTTCTCCTTCTCCTTCTGATGAATCTATTCAACAATCACTCCCCTTAGATGACCAAGAACCCGAACCCGAACCTGAGCCTGCTTTTGATAGATTTAGACCGGTTGCTCCCTTTCCAGATAGACTCAGGTCTAGGAAACACTCTCCTCAGGAGGAGAAGATCCTAGAAACATTCAAACAGGTTAAGGTCAACATTCATCTCTTAGATGTAATTGAACAAACTCCATCTTATGCTAAATTTTTAAAAGAATTATGCACTAAGAAGAGGAGAATAAATGTTCCAAAGAAAGTCTTTCTAGCCGCCAATATCAGTGAAATGCTGTCAAATCCCATACCTTTGAAACGTAAAGATCTAGGTCCCCCTATCATTTCATGTATCATTGGTAATACTCACATTGATAAGGCGCTTTTAGACTTAGGGGCCAGTG
>NC_033801.1:35005599-35008529 GCF_001876935.1 Asparagus officinalis | reverse complement strand
CCAGCTAAGGGCTGTGGGTCACGCGTGATCCATCTACGTGTGATACCCCAATACCAACGCATATACGCAGTATAGTCAACAGCTGTGGGCCTCGTATCATGTATGCAATCCCACCTGTGAACCCACCTATCTATGTAGGCCGCACGGACTACAGCCCAGTAGTCCGGTGCGATGTAGGGCGCCGCCGACGATTGATCTGCTCGACAGGATCTGGAATATGCTGAGAGAGTGTAAACTACCGTAGCACACGGTCCGGTACATGCATCTCTACGATCTCCCAACAGATCAATGGAACTCTGGCTCTCCACAAGTCGGGACTATCTCGGCAGATAGGTGCAAGAGAATGTATATCGAGCTCCGGCGGTGTATAGAGTCTCCACTTGAACTGAAATAAAATAAAACATTTATCAGTATCATACAGAAAACTATAATATTCATACTTCTTGAGTTTTATATTTACCTGTTCGTGCTGGAGGACATCAAGCTCATTTCGGTAAAACTGGCGGTGACGCGTCGCTGATCTATACTGAGCGTATCGCACGTTATACCTATATGCAGAATAGCGGATATATAAGTACAAATATTCAGGTTACGAATGAAAATGTGTGTGTACAATTATACTTGTATGCCAACGGATACTGCCCCTCTAAGTCACAGTGCATAAGTAAAGTGGGTCGTCCAATATGAATGCGCTCCCATGACCAAATCTGTATCAACGTACAGCATCCCTTGAATTCTTTATTCTGCATCAGAGATACTCTACTCAATTCTCGATACAAATATGCCAACACCACGCTGCCCCATGATAGTGCGCCGCATACACCAAAATCCTTCAGCAGTGGCAGCCATCGTGCATGTACGAGAGTCTTGCTCGCATCAGGAAATAGTACGCACCCTATCATGTGCAATATGTATGCACGAGCATGAAACTGGAGCGTCTCATCAGAGGCATCCTGTGGTATATCGCCCTGAAATGTCTGACGAAGCCACGATAGCTTCATCGCACCACTCCTCAAGTCGGGAACCTGTCCAAGAAGCCGGGCACATACCTCCGGCCAACTATGATCATCGGTGCCCGGCCACGTCCTGTAAAGTGATTGTGCACTCCCCTATATGCATGTGAAAGGTGTTGGTCTCTGGCCTCCACCTCTCAATCAAAGCAGTGATAAGCGGCCAATCAAGCCTGATATAACGAATCGTCGAACACGATCGAAAACCGGCCTGAGCGATCAGTAGTAGTACCCTATCATCCTCAATGACCCAAGCCGAATGACTCTGGGAATGCTCGGTCATCGTGAACTCTGGTACGGGCTGCACATAAAACGAGAATCAGTTATAAGTATATTCATAAAAAAATTTCATTAATCGAAGAAATATATATCTAATTTATTCGTATTACCTCTCCCGAACCAATATGGTCTGAACAATGACTCGCCTGAAGGTACAAAACGTCGGGATTTTTCGGTCCCGGATCCATAATGAATAGACCTATGATTAAAATATGAGCATATATACAGAGTGCAATGAACACAGTATCATACATAACATATTACAAATAACGAGTATCATACGCTTCAAAGATAACAAATACGAATGACATACATAATCTGACATAGTGCAAAACGCTACATAATACAAATGCATGGGTGAAATGAACGCAGTATCATATAGAACATATTACAAATAACGAGTATCATACGCTTCAAAGATAACAAATACGAATGACATAGTGCAAAACGCTACATAATACAAATCAACGCCTAATACTAACTGGACACCTATTTTTGTTGTGACCCGGTTGATCACATCTACTGCACTTATTTCTCCTCCTAGCTCCTTCACGTCCGTCATCCATACTATTTCTAATACGCACGGAACGAGGGCGCCCCGCCGATCTTTTATACAATGGAGGTAATATCCGTGGCCCATCTTGTGTCCAATGTCGACTATTGTATGGTGGACGAAAACACTCTTTGTACGTTTGTTGATAGTTGTATGCAGAATACCAATCCGCGGTCCAATGTCGACTATCGTATGGTGGACGAAAACACTCTTTGTACGTTTGTTGATAGTTGTATGCAGAAAAGTTTTAGCAACTAGTGCCTGTATTGGCATGCCGCGTGCTCCCCTGAGCACGCCATTGAAGCTCTCAGATGCGTTTGTAGTCATCATACAGAACCGTCGACCGACATCCTCACATAAAGCCCACTTATCAACATTGTTTGGACCCAAACTAGTTTCGATCCAATCATGTGCAGCTCGTGAAATGAACTTGATCCTCTCTCGTATTTGTTCATAAACATATTTTTCTGTTGCACAACCGGCTTGCTAAAGTAAGTCTTGAACCTGAGCGTTTCCATACTTCTTCTTGAAGTTGTCTCTAATATGTCGCAAGCAATAGCGATGTGCATGTGGTGGCGGGAAATGTCGTTGGAGTGCTCTTGGAATTCCTTTCATCCTATCAGATATGAATGTAATCGGCCGCGTCCCCACACTAGGGATATGATATCTAATGCATGCAAAAAACCAAGCCCAATTCTCTGTATTTTCAACATCAACCACTGCGAATGCTAAAGGAAACAACCCGCCATCCGCGTCAACTCCGGTTGCAACAAGCAAAACGCCTTTGTATTTACCATATAAGTGAGTTCCATCAATGCTAAGAAGAGGACGGCAATATCGAAACCCCTCAATACAGGGCCCAAATGCCCAAAATACACCGGTGAACCGCCGTTCTCCGCCATCAACGGGGTCCGAAGATACTTCGTAGACAGTCCCCGAATTTTCTCTTTTGAGTGCTTTAAGATAATGAGGTAAGATCTCATACGAATTATCCCAATCCCCGAATATTTTTATCATCACCTTCCTCCTAGCATTCCAACACTTGTGATATGATACATCCAAGTTGGTGGCTTTATGCACTAAAAGAC
>NC_033801.1:34998745-35004599 GCF_001876935.1 Asparagus officinalis | reverse complement strand
AAGTACACCAGTCCATTACTCCAGCGGTGCCAGTCCCAAGTCTCCGTCCTGCTCCCTTTCTCCTGGAAGATCACCTTGGAATCGTCAAAAGAACACGATATATTTTAGTGGAGTGATAATAGCACTAACTGCGACAAAAGATTTACTTGGAAACGGAAGGAGATGCCCAAAACATTGGACAGCAGTGTAAAGAACCTGTTACACATTAACGGTGACCATCTTACCAACCACAGGCCCTCTGAATGTACCATCAGGTTTTGGATGCTATTTCTGCCCTGATTGCTAGGTGAGTGATATGACGAGAACTCCTAGCGTTGCCCGTCACAGTCGCAGATCGCACCGCGACGTCGACAATTCCATTCTGCATGGTCTGATTGGCACAGACAGACCAGCAAGAGCCCATGTATGTCATCCGTACCTTTGGTCGCCCAGAGCATAAGTAGCCAGCCAGTTCCCCCTCTTGGATGCCGCTTCCTCCCCAGTTTCCACTTCCTTCTGTCCCCCATCTTCCTGCTACTCTCTGCCTTCATTCGAAGATCTCCAGCGGCCGCCACCTCCCCATGGCTCCTCCCCTCCCCCAGTACCACCAGACTCATCCCTCCCCAGTTTGCTTCCTCTCTCCTCTGCCTACCATTAGACTTCCTCCCGCATTGCCCTGCTCCTCTTCCACCTCGCTCGCACCCCCACCGGCCACGACCACCGACTTCCGAACTGTACACGTCACTCCACCCGCAATCTTCTTCCTTGGTGGCTCTCGTGCAAGCCCACTGCCTTAGCATTGACCCACTGTACCGCAGTGTAGCATGTCGAGTCTCTCCCCTAGATCCAGTGTTGCTATGCAGGGCTGCCATTGCTGACTTTCACCACAGAAGATCCACCTGCCCTTGCCTGCCCAGCCGAATGCCGAGTCTCCTCCTGGATACATAGCAGAGACAGCCTCCTCAGCGTCGGGAATCTTCGGTTGAGCTAGTAACCCAATGAAACGATTTCGCTGAGCCGAACCTCTGATTGTCAATCCCTTCGAGAAACACCATAGACCTTTCCTGTAGAAAGGCCTCCCGCCTCTTCTACATCCCCGCGGTCCTTGCCAGCTATGGCCGGGCTGGTGGAAATGATCATAATTCAGCCAACAGGGCCGCGCTTCCAACTCAGTACTAGCATATTCCTGTACAGTCCTCTCTCCCTTGGGACTGTCGGCCCATCCGATCTCTCCTTTAATCTGGAATACCCTCAGCGTATCCTCAACTCCATCATATGTCCTCAACTTCTCCCAGACGTCCCTTCACCTTCCTCAATTGCATCCACCATGGCGTGCAGTCGTCGGGCACCAACGAGCTTGAGAAGCCATATGTACAACCAAACGATATGAGTGACTTCCACTCATCTCTTCCCTCCGAGTCCTCCTCCGCGCTCTGCTCACCTCCTCCCTGTCAGATAACCTACCCAGCCATTCCTCCCTGCAAGGGGTGTATCTTCACCCGCCGGGCACCAGCCCTTCCACGGTAAAGTACTCGGTCCATCAAGCTTCAGATCGATGCGTCCGGAAGCCTCCAACGTTCTTCGATGCGTTTTGTCGCGCTCTCACTAGCCGACAACTTCATTAGCCTTCACAAAGCTTGACACCTCCGCGGGCGTTTCAACTTCTTGATGATTCTCCTCCATCGAATTAGGCTCAGACCCACCACGCTGTTCACCTTCTCTTCCGACCCTTGCTTGCTGTGCAATAAACAATTTCGGCAGCACCTCTGCTGCACAACAAGGCAGCTAGGAATCTCAAACAAATTTCTCGTTTACTCAGAGGAAACAAGACAAAACCAGTTATATATCTCATCAATGTGAGATATATTACTCTTTCCTGTCATCAGGTTCGAGGACTGAGTCAAGGGAACCAATGCCAAACTCTAGGTTCGACATGGCGCAGCAAGGGCGAGCGGTGGGGGGGCTTGCAAGGTCGGCAGCGGCTAGAAAGAGCGGTTTGGAAGAGCGCGGCTCAGCGGGAGGGTTCTGGGGTCGCGTCAGGTCTGGGCGTTCTGAGGATCGCGTCAAGGTGGCGCTGTTTGATGAGCGTGGAGATCAGGTCGGTCAGGATGGGACGATCAGGCTCGCGTCAGGTGGCGGCTGCTTTTGAATGTGGCGAGGGGGCGGTCACGGGGCGGGTCTGTTTGATCGGACAGAGGAGTGGGGGTAAGGTAGTGAGGTCCGGGCGGGGCTTACTGGATGATCGGACACAGGGCGAAGGGGTCGGGCGGGCGGGGGGGGGGTTCTTGGCATGATCGGAACAGCGGTGGGGGTCAGGTCGGGGGGTCTGTTTGATGATCGCGAAATGGTTGGGTGGGGCGTCGGACGAGTGGAGAAAAAGGGGGGGGGGCGGGCTAGGGTTTGCGATAGCCTCTGATACCATATTTGAAAATAGAGAGAAAACCCTAACGTATTTACTCCATAAGATGGCGCTGGGCTTATATAGGCCCTTACTACACAACTTACAAATAACACCCTATCTATTACTAATATGTCAACAGTGGTAACGAATTCCCTATATCAACTACATGGGCATGTTAGATTATAAAAATATTAACCCAACAACTTCAAGGTTTTGGTGTAGTGTAAGAGACCTCTGCCAAATTACATATCTGTTTGAACACCTTTTCGATATTGTGATTAAACCCCAAATCTTCTTCAAAAGAAATGGATACAATCATGCAAGACACTCCTTATGAGAGTAAAACTTACCTAAGATCTATTCAAGAGCTTTCCACAAACTAAAAGTGGATACTGTGTATAAATCAACATTTCACAGACAATGGAGTAAATGTGATAGCAGTGTGTAGCTTGACCAAGTCATACCAATCGAGCAAACACTTTAGACCGTCATAATTTTATTGTTTAATATCTTTCCTTTTATCTTCTTTCATCCCTATCCCCTTTTGTGGCATCTCAGAAATTATGGATTTTTTCCTGGCCTAGGGTCAACCTATAGAAGTCATAAAAATGTGAAATCTTCTTCATCATATTTGTGCTTCATAATCAAACAGAGTTCAACCAATATTTGATTATCGTAATTATATTCTGTTCTTTTTTCCCCTTATTGATAAACTTGATAACATAAGTGTAATTTCCAAGTTGGTTGCAGCACTACTTATTAGCAAATAATAACATAAAGCCTATATGTATAATTTATTCCATGTAGAATATATTAAGTATCAACATTAAACAAATAATATATTTGGACGATTGAGGCAGGGTTATTGAGCCTGCATTCTTACACTTCTCAGTTAGCAACTATAGTTAATTGCATAGGAGAAATCTAGTTATTGGAAATCAGCACGAAATTCGTGTTTACGCAGTGTAAACTTTTATTCATAACATCTAATCATTTGACTGTTATGCTAACAGGTCAATTATGAAGCAAATGGTTGGGTGGCACACCAGGTTTCAGATATATGGGCAAAAACATCTCCTGACCGTGGTGACCCTGTGTGGGCTTTGTGGCCAATGGGTGGAGCTTGGCTTTGTTGTCATCTGTGGGAACATTATTCATTCACTATGGATAAGGTAAAATATTTAAAATTATTTTTGTTTCTTTCTTCCGGCATTCTTCTATCACCAACACAATTGACCTTATTATTTAATCCGCTGAAAACGCTTGAAACTTTTCAAGCTTAGTATATGACTGTGACGCTCATGGTTTCACATAAGACTGCAGTTCAAAGGGAATCTAAGGATGTCAAACCTATCATGCACCCAACACTGTGCAATAACATATTTCACCATCACATTAATACCTCTCTAGTGGAATCAAATAAAAAGAAGTGCAGGTACAAGCAGATAGAATAAAGGTAATAATACAAGGAACACGATATAGAGAAGAGATATCCAATAATAAATGTAATCATGTTCCAACAGAAGATAGGTATTACATCTGATAACTCTGAAATAAGAGTAATAAATTTCTAACACAAGAGTCAACTGAATACAGTACTAAGACACTCAGCCTCCAACATGAAATACATCTCTAAAGACTGAAAATAAATAATAACTACTATGGAGCACTAACTACTAATAAATGACGAAAATCTACACTGAGTTCCCGTCAACCTGTGACTCTCCGAACGCTTGACTCGCTGCCTAAAAAAGATAAAAACAACGAGCATCAAAATGCTAGCGAGAACATCTCCACCGCCCCCAGGGGGAAGGGGGTTAGGTGTATGAAAATACAAGTGATAGCATATATAATATATTAACTATATGCACTAAACTAAGAGGAAATTGATATTTAGAAATCCATAACATGAGAATGAGTACGTCGAGCGAAATAATCCAAACAAGAAAACCCTCATGTATATACCACGTATCTTAAATTGTGAATCATTAAATACCAACTCTAAATTCTATGAATAAAAATAAATAACAAAGAATATCACATTACCAAACCTCATCCAAAACAAGTCGTGTCATAACTACCCTCGGGTAGTTGGTGTGGTAACAAGTATAATTATCCGTAAAAAAATCTCATATAGTATACGTCGTGTATGACAAACTTCAGCCTTATACCCTACACTCGGGGTAGATAACATGCGAGCAAAAATACAATTCTATGATTCCTCTACAAAAAGAATGGTGTGGAGTATATGCGCTCATATATCCTGTGGCTCATCACAATATTTTACGATTCACTACCTTACTCGAACACTCTGCGGAATATATACATATCAGCCTAATCCGAAACCCAACACAAATAAAAGAAATGTAGAGTCTTGGCACTCACAACATTCTATGGTTCAGCGCAATCTCATGCGACTCACAACCAAACTCGCTCGTTCTTCGGATTATAGGCATATCAATCTAATCCGGAACACAATGATGCATAATGGAGTGTAGTCTATTGCGGTCTCATTGCATTATACCAACTAACCCACTCAGAGTGTAGTCAATTCACGGTCTCATTGCGATGTACCAATTAACCCCACTTGAACATCCAAAACTATCATAATATGAAATAAATATTTCTCTCTATCATGACAAACTCAAAGATTAAATTACCCACCTCAAAAGCTCGTGCGTGCTCAAAATCCAAAACATGCGCTCTCGTAAACAACGCACATGTATCAATGTGTGACTTGTACTTCGTATGTGCGATCAAAAACATGAGGAAAGAAATAATATATGCAAAACAACCCAAGTCGGTCGATCGAAATGTTCCATTGGTCGACCGGCGACGTGCACAAATAAGCACTCAGGAAAAAGGCCTTGATCGGTCGACCGACTTGACCGACTCCATGTTTCGGTCGACTGATCAAGGTACATCGGTCGACTGATTCTTTGGGTTGGTCGACCAATCAGGGTATAGGAAATGGGTGCATGTTTCACGAAATTAAACCGACTTTTCTCGCAAGAACTTTTGAAATTATTATCATGGAGTGTATAAACATGTATAAATCTCATGTTTAACATACTGGAGGTTTAATTCTACTACATGAAATCCCAAATATAAACTTTTGAAGGGATCTACTAACCCTAACATGGTGATATTGATAAATTCATTATAAAAACAAAATCAAATCGGCAAAATCTCATATAAATTTTACTTCAGAACTTATGTCCAAGTTAAGAAATCTGTTTCATAATATTTTAAATCAAAAAAGATCAAATCTTTATATCATAAAATTAAAAGTGTGATTTTTACTCATAAAATATGTTTTAAAAATCCCATAAAACCAAATAAAATCGAGAAAACAGGGAATGAGTTTGGAGGAAATGAAACTCGCCTCAAAAATCGTGTTGGACTCCCAAACACGCGAGAGACACGATCCTCCTTTACCAAAAACCGACGATCCCGCCCTCCTTTAGGTCTTTT
>NC_033801.1:34993832-34997745 GCF_001876935.1 Asparagus officinalis | reverse complement strand
GGCCATGGACCATTCTCTTGGAGCTTTATTAGCTCAGAACAACGATCAAGACCAAGAGCAAGCCATCTATACTTAAGCAGGACCATGATGGGAGACAAACACCGGTATAATCCGATCGAGAAAGAATGTCTCGCCATAGTATTCGCAGTCCAAAAGATGCGACATTACCTGGTAGGACAAACAATTCATGTCATTTCTAAGGTAAACTCTTTGAAAGTTCTGATGAAGAAACCATCGTCCCTAAATTTCCGGCTCGCAAGGTGGTCCATCCTCTTATCACAATATGACATACAATTTATACCCCAAAAAGCAGTCAAGGGTCAGGCGTTGGCAGACTTCCTAGCTGATCACCCAGTGCCAGGAACGTCTAAGTTATATGAAGAATTGCCCGATGAAGTTGCCGAAGCTTGTGTCACTCAAAAAGTTATACAAGTATGAAAATTATTCTTTGATGGTGCATCCAAGGCAAACCCTCATGAGCAATTACCATGGGAGTAGGAGTAGTATTCATCTCTCCAAGCGGGCACGTGATCCCAAGGGGATTTTCCCTCATCGAACCCTGCACCAATAATATAGCCGAGTATAACGCTCTGCTATTAGGAATGCAATTGGCTGAAGAGCTTAATATTCGACATCTCGAGGCTTACGATGACTCTCAGCTCATCGTAAATCAAGTCCGAGGGGAATACGAAGTGTGTCATGAGGATCTGATCCCGTACTACTTCGCAATGCTAAAGCAAGCTAAGAAGTTCGAAGGTTTCTTTATTGAATACATTCCACGAGCTCAGAATGCTTATGTAGACGCTTTAGTCTCTTTAGCAACTTCATTAGTATTGCCACCAGGGGCTGAAACAATGATTCCAGTCATGAGACGCGAGCTATACTGTTCCAAGCTTCCTATAGAAGAAAGTTCAGACAAGACAATAACAGGAGAAGTCTGCACAACCTTCATGGAGCTTGAATCTAAGGATTGGCAATTCTCGTATATTGACTATGTCCTATACGAAATTTTGTCCGATGATCCTAAGGAAGCGGACGCTATCAAACGAAAAGCCCTCCGATACTATTACGACACGATTTCCCAAACATTGTATCGTAAATCACACGATGGAGTTTTGCTTTGATGCATTTCTCGAAAAGAAGCAAAGGAGGCCTTCAAGAAGGCCCATGATGGGATGTGCGGAGCTCATCAACCCGGAGGTAAATTAGGAGATCGCCTCCGATGAATTGGCTATTATTGGCCAAAAATGTTCTCAGACGCAGTCGACTACGCTAAATGTTGTCATGCGTGTCAAATTCATGGGGACTTTATCCACCAAGCGCCAGGTAACTTACATCCCACATCTGCGTCATGGCCATTTGAAATGTGGGGTATGGATGTCATGGGACCAATCTCACCTCCGACTTCCAAATGATACCAGTTCATTTTGGCTGTAACCGATTATTTCTCCAAATGGGCAGAGGTAGTCCCGCTAAAAGAAGTCAAGACTTCAAATGTGATTAAATTCATCAAACATCACGTCATCTACCATTTTGGGGTCCCGAGACGAATAATTCACGACAACGGGACATAATTTGTTAGCTTTGGGTTTCAGAGATTTTACGATAAGTTTAGAATCAAAAGTGTCTCATCTACGGCATATTATCCGCCAGCAAATAGTCTTGCAGAAGCTTTTAACAAAACCATTGTGAAGCTTCTCAAAAAGTTTATTTCTAAGATCCGACACGATTGGGACGAAAGACTCGGTGAATGTTTGTGGGCCTACCGCACTACGGTGAGGACCCCTATGAAAGCTACACCATTCTCTTTGGTATACGGTTGTGAAGCTGTGCTACCGTTAGAAATTTAGATCCCTTCCCTAAGAGTCGCCATCGCGGCCGGAATGATAGAGGAAGAGAAACATCAACTGCGCCTTCAGGAACTTAAAGCCTTAGATGACAAACAACTTCAAACCCAATAGCAGATCGAGTTGTATCAAGCCCGCATTTCTAAATCCTATAACAAAAAGATCAAAGAACGGACTTTCAAGAAAGACGATTTAGTTTTGGCCAACAAACGACCCATGGTAATGACCCACAAAACCAAAGGGAAGTTCAATCTCAAATGGGAAGAATATTTTGTGATAGAAACAATCTATTCCAATGGAGCCTACCGTCTCATCGATAAAAAATATAATAGGCTCATGATGCCAATTAATAGGAAATTTCTCAAGAAATATTACTCGTAGATTCCAAAGTCTCTTTTTACCCCCCCCCCAAGTAAGCCTAGCTGGGGGTTGCCTACTAGGAGTTCGTTTGAACAAAGAGTAGTAATTTATTTCTTCTACTATATATGTCGTCAAGTTAACATTACACCTCTGACGATTGAAGTTGTCGAGAACTGTTATAATAAAGAAAATTTCCCAAAATCTACCAGAAAATCGTCAGATTGATTTGATTCAGTGGAAAAGTCTTAACAACTTAGAATGCACATCCAAGGTTGGAGGAAAAAGCGTCTAGCCTCCCCGAATGCAAGTTCCATAATTGCGTTTCATGTCTCTTAGACGCAAGGCTTGACCCTGCGTTTTTGGCTTTTATAAGGGGGACAGACCCGCGTTGAGTTCATTCAAACATAGAATCTCAACTATAACAAGGAAACTTCCAGAGATTACTCTAGCAATAGCAAAGAGGATCTCCAATCTAAAGTCAAGACCACAGCATTTCAGAAAAACACAGAAAATGCAAGGAAAAGATAAGCAACAACAGTTCATGCAGATAATAAGCGTTTTAAGAAATAATGTAAAGTTATTACAAAACCAAAATTAGAGTTGCTGGGGCTTAAAATAAATAGAAGCTTAAAAGATATGCTTCTGTCTCAGATACGTCTTTTTCATGCTTCGCCAGCACCTCTTCTTCAGCCTTCTTGCAAAGTTGGACGTCAGAAGCCGCGGCGGCAACAAATGCTTCTTGTTGTAGCGCTTGGATGGCCTCTTTTTCTGCTTGGACCCTTGCCTCGAGGGTAGCATCCCCAAGGTTGAACTCTTCTGGGGTTATTTCTCCTGCAACAAGCCTGGCCCTAGCTTGGCGACGCTGCTTCTGCAAGCTCCAGATGATGGCCTTCCTCTCCGAGATATCAAAAGCTTGGGCTTTGGCAGCAACCCTCTTCTTCAGCCTAGCATTACTGATGGCCCATTGTATCTTAGGCCTCAAATTTGTATGCTTCAGCTCCTCTAAGAAGCGAGCGACACCTGAGAAGCGGTAGATCTTCTCTGCGCAACGCCGAGCATGGTAGAGGTTGACTTCAGCAAGATTATTCGGTCCATCCTCGATAGAAGCTTGAAATTCAGGGAAGGAGCCACAGCCATGCATCACAATGGAGAAGGCTTGCTTCACCTGATTCTCCAGGTGCCTAAGGAGGAAGAGAGTGCAGTTGGGCGCCAGATAAGAAACCTCATCAGTCACCCGCTCAAAACCCTCATTTGGAAGGATTGTGGAGATGGGTGGAATGAGAGGAGCATCGCCTGAATTATGAGGTATGAGGGGTTCAGAAGTAGAAGCCCCACCTTGCAACAAAACAAATAAAAGCAAAGTCAGCAACATAGAAAAATTCAAGCGCAGTGTTATAGACTTGCGTCAAGATCAACTTGAACGCAAGGGATCTATACCCGTGTTGAATCATTGTGAACGCAGTGAATTGCGTTATGAATTTTCAGGACGGTAAGGCTTAAGTCTGCGTCAAACACAGCAGGATCAAACCATTATGTCAAAACGAAGGGATCAACCCTTCGTCTCGTCAATGAACGCAGAAGCTTCTTCATGCGCTCAAGATTAAGGGATCGACTCCTTATTTCATCAACGAACGCAGAAGCTTCTTCATGCTCTCAAGATTAAGGGATCGACTCCTTATTTCATCAATGAACGCAGAAATTTCTTC
>NC_033801.1:34989770-34990674 GCF_001876935.1 Asparagus officinalis | reverse complement strand
TCATCACCCAAGTTATCATTATTCTCATTACTTTCACTTTGGTCGCCACCATCATCTGTGTCATTCTCACCATCGTTATGAGATGAAGGTTCATAATCCATAGGCTCCTCTTCGTCTATAGACGGAAATACTGGCAGATTTTTGGTGAAGATAGGTTTTGATATGACTCCAGTAGTAGGGCTGGGTTGTGTGTCTCCTATAGGTGGCAATAATGCAGAAGCAGAAGGAGATTTGTCCGCTACTAAGTCTTGATGAACAGTCGTTGTAGGATCTTGGGCCGGATGTCTATCTTCTTCAACACGAGGAGCAGTAGAGGCAGTATCATGAAGTACGTCTTCAAAGGAAAATATGCGCCCCCTAAAAATTATTCATCTCCACGCTCTTCTTCATTCAAGGAACGAGCAGAAGAAACATGGCCTCCTAAAGCGGGACCAACTGTGGGGAGACCAGGCTGAGGCAAGAGTCCCATAGCAGTAGACTCTCGTTCTTCCTCTTCCGCATGCCACGCTTTCTAAGCATCTGACATAAACTTAGAAGCAGGGGGCTCGAGCGCTAACTTTCGTCGAGCTTGTTTATCATACTTGGCTTCTTCAGTTGGGTCAAGTGCTCTTTTTCCAGTAGCATTTTTACTCCGAGTCTTGACTCTCGAAGGTTCCACCTCGTGGGTATCAGGCATCCTGATTTCTTCCTGAACTCCCCCAGGTGATTGTCGACGTTCGTCTTCAGTAATCGCCTCTTCATATGATAAGTATTCGTTAACCCCCCTGGCATGAAATTTTTTGGCACTCCTCTTTGAAGCATACTATTTGCGAATGGCCTTTAGGCAGGAAGTATTCATGTTGTAGGCTGAAATTTGAGAAGCAGCCTGGTACCACGTACAAAAGCTTAAAGAAGTACGAACGTT
>NC_033801.1:34974413-34988770 GCF_001876935.1 Asparagus officinalis | reverse complement strand
TTATGGGAAATTATAGATGATGCCTATATTGTGCCCACTATGGAGAAATCCAAGTGGAATAAAAATGATAAAAGATTAATTACCATGAACAAGGTTGTGTTAGAATATATGCTTAATGCACTTGATTTTTCTCATTCTAACAAGTTTGTTCATTTTGATAGTGCTTACAAACTTTGAAAATTTATTGAAGCACATCAAGGGGACTTGGAGGCGATCCAACAAGCTTTGGAGGATCCGGCTTCAAGTTCATATGGAGCAACATGCACACGGCCACTAGGCGATAGCCCTAGTGAGGTTTGCGAGTTCGAATCTATTAATAGTTTACCTAATGATGAACTTGCTTGTGCTAGTAAAAGATTAGTGCATGCCTACAAGAAATTACAAAATAATTTCATTGATTTAAAATGCAAGCATGAGGATTTGAAATCCGATCATGAGTTGTTAATTTCTAAGTTTGATAATGTTTCTAATGAGAATGTGATCCTCAAAGAAAAGAATGATAAATTAAAATCGGATCATGATTCATTGCTTTCAAACTTTGCTATTTCAACTCATGAAAAAGAAAATGCCATGCTAGAAGTAGAGACTATTAGAAGTAAATTTACATCATTTAAAAATGATCATATTTGCTCTACTTCTATTGACAATGCTTCTATGCCTAATGATGAGTTGAACAATATTAAAAATCGCATTTCATCTTTAGATTCAACTCTTAACACATGCATTGTTAATAACAAGAAACTTATGGACTTATGTGCAAAGTCTCGTGCTAACTCTTCAAAACCAAGCACTCACTATGCACATATGTATAGCAAAGTTTACAAATGCTCAATTTGCGGTCGTAAAGGCCACATTGCTAAATTTTGCTATGATGCACACAAATCTTCTAAGACTAATGCCTCTTGTGCATCTCATAAGGCTTCTTCATCATACACTCATGCACATGCACATAATGTTCATCATAAGCATGCTAGTGTGTATCATTGTGATCCTTGTGGTCGGTTTGGCCATTTGGCAAAGTTTTGCTTTGATTTGAAAAGAAATTCTAGTTTGCCAAATGTTTCTAGTAGACCACAAGTGTTTGAATTTGATATTTATGGTAGATTTGGTCATTTGGCTAAGTTTTGTTATGATTTGAAAAAATATTCAAACTTGCCAAATTTCTCAAGTAAACCACCTTTGTTTAATAAGGTTTCTCATTTGCAAAATAAATTTAAAAGACAATCTTCAGTTGCAAATGATTTTCGTGCACGCTCACTTGGTCAACACAAATCTTTTCACTCTTTTCATTGCACGAATTGCAATCGAAAGGGTCATTTGAATGAATATTATTTTGACCGTGCTAGTGCACCATATGTGCCCAAGAGGGTTCATAACCCTAGGGCTTTGAGCTTCATTGATAGGGGTCATGTCCCTAAATCTTTTGGTACCAAGAATACTTGGGTACCAAAACAAATTTGATTTTAAACCAAGAACTTTAGTGTTTTTATTTTTTTTGTCTTGGTTTTGAAAATTATGTTTTAAGATCTTTTGGTTATGAAAACAATTTTTTCTTTTATCAAATCCTTTGTTTTCATGATTATTAGTTTTGATTTTGATGAGAGGTTTGTATTTATATAACCCTCCGGATTTATTGGGTGTTTATTCCCAAATCATGTTTACCGGATGCTTAAATGATTATATGGGTTGGAACAAGCTCAATAGCTTGATATAATTGTTGCCTCTCTTAAAAATTGTGTTTTGATTTGTTGCTTTTGAATTCATTATAATTCACTTATATGATGATATTTATGTGTTTGTGCTAATGGATCATCTATTCGTGCTTTATAATGTATTCTATGAGTGGTTTGATCAAGTTATGTAAAGAAAATTTTTCTTTATTGATCAAACATTGTTTTTGAATATAAACTTTGATTTATGAATTCTTTTGGTTGATTTGTTTTCATTTGAAAACTTTTTGCATGATTCTCATGTTCCTCTTCTTTTGATTTCATAAATCTATTCTTTTATATGGTTTTTATATTTTTTTGTGTTAATGAGACACTATTTTCATATTGACATATTTATGTGTGTTCTCATTATCTTCATGTATGTGAGTAAATTTTTAGCATATTCATGTATGCTTGCTCACATATGTTTTGCCATGATATTCATTGCATATATTCTATATGGCTTTTTGATAGAGGGAGCAATCCCTATACTTGTTTAATACTCACCTATGCTTATTGATAGGGGGAGCTTTCGCTCTCCTCATTCCTTTGTCCCATTTTTGATGTTGTCAAAGGGGGAGAAATATTGTGAGTATATTCTTTCTTATTTATATGCATGATATATTATACATTGTATGTTCATTTCTTTTCATGCATATATCCTTTTTGTAAATTGTTTGTCATCATCAAAAAGGGGGAGATTGTTGGCCTTCTTGTTTTGATGATGATTTACAAACAATTTACTACTAATGTTATTTGTCTAGTATTTGTGCATTCCTATGTATTATAGACAAACAACGTTGTTGGAGGATGGATGGAATAGAGCTTCAACGATCATATCCAAAGGAGGTTGGCGGAATGTCGGTGAAGCCTTGCTATTCAAAGTTCAAGATCCAAGTTAAAGCTTCATCCGCGAGTTTACCTAGAAGAGCTTATTGAAGATCAAGATCTAGCTTGGGTAATTTGTTTAGGATTTATATTATGTGTGTTATACACTCTAAGCTCAATTATCTATACACACACATTTTATTGGTTTCCTTGTATATATATGTAGTCACATATATATACAACACAAGTTTTAGTTTTCATGTTTATAAATATGAAATTACATGTTTCATATTTATTATTGTGATTTGGTTTATCTACATAGATATGAAACAAATATATTTTAATATACATACTCATAGGTTTCATTTTCTATTGTATTTGTGAAAATATTGTATTCTTAGTTTGTAGACTTTAATATCAGTTTATACATGTTTTACTAAGTCTATAAAAACATTTCACAAAGTTTCAAAAGTTGGTTTATGTCAAAACATCAAAATTCAAGTATCTCATATTTTCATGTTTTGGACTATTTTGTAAAATGATGATATTTTTCATTTGGGAAGTCCTTTTTCGAAACCAGTCATTGTAGCATGTTTATTATCACGTCTACAATCATTCCCCAAAGTTTTATATTTTTTGGAATTTATTTGATATTTTTAAACAGTGTTTTAAAATCAGCAAAACATGTTTTTCATATGTCAGATTTCGGTCGACCGCACCGGTCGACCAATCATTTGATCTTTCATCACTGTGCGACAGAGAGTTTGTCGATCGACCGGTCTGGTCGACCGAAAGCTCCATCGGTCGACCGCACCAGTCGACCGATGATTGTCCAGAGCTGGTTTTCGTGCTTTTTCTCTCCATCGGTCGACCGACTAAATTTCCGGTCGACCGACAATAGAGCCGTTGTCTCCTAACGGCTATTTCTGAGCTGATTTGTCTGGGGCTGTTTTGTCATTTGGTTTGAAGGGTTTAAGTTTTGTTTAAAAGAGTTTAAGAGTTTGTTTGAGTTTAGTTTGTGAAGCAAATTTCACAAGAGCAAAGAGGAGATCATCCTTTGGTGTTTGGGCATTCAACTCATCTCTCTCTCACTCTTGATCTATAGAGAAGTTTTCCTTAAACTCAATTCTAGCTATTTATTGTTTTGATCTTAATTTCCATAAGCTAGATTTATATATTGAGTTTAATTGTTTTATTGATACTCTTTGTTCACACACAACCTTTTGAGCTTATTGTATTTACATTCATAGTATAATTTTGGGTTGTGAGATTAGTGACTTAGAGTTGTGCTTAATTGAGTTCTCACCTTGTTTAGAGAACAAATCATTTGATTTATATTGTGCTTATTGTGAGGATTCACTTGTAATACACTTGTATACCGAGAGAAGTGTGTGGTGAGAGACGGGGTCGAATCCAAGAGGAGTGGCGTCGGTTGACGTGCCTAAGGAGAGGTTGTAACCGAGCACTTGAGGAGGAGGACACGGGCTAGGACCAACACTTAGTGTGTGAGGTGTGATTACATAGTGATTGTATTGTGAGGTGTAAACGTTATTCGGGTGAATGTAGAAAATCCGGTTGTGATAGTGGAGATCTCCTCGAGGTGAGGAGCGGGGACGTAGGTCGTGGGGACCGAACCTCGTAAACATATCGTTTTGTTTGTGATTGCATTGGCGTTCTTATTCTTGTTTTCATATCTTATATCGCCTTTGTGTATTGCTCATCATATTACCCTATCACTTGTGTAGATTGTTTATTTTACCCTTGTGTTAGTTCATATATCCTTGCTCATATATTTGTAATATCTCTTTGATAGGATATATTCATTTGTTCATATTGCTTATCCTAGCTTACGTATCTTGTTGTATTTTATACTTGCTAGGATAACTTATTAATTAGTTTTAATTGGCATTTAATCGGATTAGATTAGCATAAGACCCTAATCACCCCCCCTCTAGGGTCTAACAATTTGTTGTTCTTGAAATAACGTTGCTTCATCACTATGCCTCCTCCTCCTTTGGATATCATCGTTGTAGCGCATATTCCATCCAATCCACCATTTGTGATACTAACAAGCTTGATAAATGAATTTACTATATTTACACTCAATAAGCTATTAGTACTGATAATGGTGGTTGTAAAACATCATCAAAATATAAGGGCTAACATATCTATCCAGGAAACTCAAAACCCTCAGTACTGAAAGTATGTTCAAGTATCATCCGAAATGTGCAAGGATGAGGATTACACACTTGATTTTCGCTGATGATTTGCTTCTCTTCTGTAGAGCTGCCATGGATTCAATTGCAAAAATAAACTACTGTCTGCAGGAATTTAGTAGAGTTTCAGGATTGGAGGCCAACTCTTGTAAAATCTCTGTTCTCATGAGTGGGATTGAAGAAAACACAAAAACACAAATATGTTCATACTTGAACTTCCCCGAGGGTTCTTTGCCTATGAGATATTTAGGATTACCCTTAGTTTCAAAGAGGCTTTCATTTTTGGACTGCTCACCTCTGATCTCAAAGATATCAAACCAGCTCCAAAACTGGCAATGCAGGGGAAAATTGTCTTATGCTGGGAGAATCCAACTAATCAAGACTGTTATATTGGGGATTCAAATGTATTGGACAAGCAATTATATTTTGCCAATTAAGGTACCGGAGAAAATTGATATGCTATGTTCTGCATTCCTGTGGGGAAACAAAATCCACCTTGTCTCCTGGGCAGAGGTTTGTAAGGCAAAGAAGTTAGGAGGATTGGGTCTATACTCTGCAAAATTGTGGAATTACGCTGCTGCTATCAAAATGATATGGATGATTCACTCTAAAAAGGATCTCTTATGGATAAAATGGATACATGGGCACTACTTAAAAAATCAGGATATCTGGCAAGTGCAAGCAAGGAGAAATGATTCTTGGATGTGGAGACAAGTTCTAAAGGTGAGGAATATGGCAATAAGCTGATTTGGGGATGTGAACAATCTCTTTAGAAGCATTGCTAAATGTCACAATGATGGTAAAATGAAAATTTCATCTATATACAATGCTATTTCTCAATTAAAAGTTGTTGCTCCCTGGGTGAATACAGTGTGGGGAGGCTTACATTACCCCAAGCATTCAATAATCTTATGACTTGCAGTCCTATCAAAGCTTCTGACCAAAGACAAGCTGTGTAGCATGGGTATGTTAGATATTATTCAATGTATCCTATGTGTTGATACTGGTAATCACCTAGAGTCCAGAAATCACCTATTTTTTTATTGCCGATACTCTTCTTATGTTTGGAACAAACTGATGGCATGGTTAGAGTTTCCATGGAGGTCTTGTAATTGGGATCATGTTTTGAGATGATACAGCAACAACTTGAGGGGAGTTGGTTTTATGAAGAAGCTAAAAAGAATGGTATTTTCCGTGACTGTCTACTCGATATGGAAGGAAAGAAATATGAGGATTTTTTAGCAAAAAAGCCGCAGTCCCGATCAACTGGTCAGAGAAGTGAAGATTTCATTGCTATTGAAGATACTAAATGAAGATATACCTGAACACTTGAGAGATAAAATAGGAAAATTGTAATTAGTTTGTGGTTTTTTCTATTTTTGATTGCCAGAGATTCTTTACTCTAGTAGTTCTTTGTAGCACTCTCATTTCAAAACTTGGTGATGAATATAAATATTTTTCATTGAAAAAAAAAAAAAAAAAAAAAATCGGGAGAGACCTCCGACTCTAACCAAGGAAAACTGCGCTAGTTAGGTCCCACAGGACCCACACCAATTCCAGCCCGACTTTAGGTAAATAGGAAGGACTATTTGTTTGTGGAGATTTCATGCACCCACGTCCTAACCAACTGGGGAGCCCCTTTGGGTTAAAAAAATAATAATAATAAAGCAATTTCCTAATCCATCGATATCGATAGTATACATATCAAAAGTCCCTTTTTTGATTTATGTGAGTCGCATTCTAAGAATGACAACATGCTCTCCCACTTGATAAAGCTAGAAAAATACACTCACACCTAGAAAAAAAAAAGCTACACAAATATCCTCACACCAGGATACTAGCTAGTTTGTATTAATTAAGCCACTAACCCGGTCCCACTAAAGTAGTAATTCATCTAGTAGGGGCACGCAATTTTCCCCATCTTTTGTCCCGCTGGATTTCACTTGTTTCATTTTAGCTGCGAAGGGACGTGCAATTTTGCCCCCAGCTTTTGTCTAGCTGGAGTTCATTTGTTTCCTTTCGGATTCATCTGCATGCATGTTTGGTTTTTTCTTAATTTTGGTAGAACTTTATTTACAAACATTATTTGATGAATCTGGACCATCCATATACGACTTATCTTTATCCAAACTATTCAATAATATGTAAAAGGTAAAGACTAACATAAACTAAAAACATAACTGTTCTGAATTATAATTCTTTCTATTTTTTACTCAAATTTGGGACTATGGTCACACAATAGACTCAGTTTGATCAATAATATATACTCCCAAGTGTCTAATTAAAAAGTTTTCAAGTTGTGTTGCCCAGGTTGTTACCAACGTATACCATACTCATGCATGTTTTCAGGCTGCCAAAGCAGTAAACCAGACGTCTATAAGCGTGCGCAGATGACTGGTCCTAGGTGGCAAATGTCTAGAAATTACTGACAGAGAACCGTTTTGAGAAATTTTTTTTTGAGGCGTTTGAAGATTCAGACGAGACATCTGGACCTCGGACCAGCTGTCTGGACATTAGAACCAGACGTCTGGACTTCAGACTAAACTTCTGGATATTAAGGGCAGATGACTGAACCCACTTTGACAAAAACCAGTTTTTAGGGTATCTCTTTAGAGACATCATGTCATCCATCCAGACGTCTAGTCCACATATTTTGGCAGATTTGATTAGTTTTCTGATTAGGGTTGATTTCCTATAGATAATCTACAGAGATTTACAGAGATTAGGAGAGTCGTTGAGAGATAAAAAAGAGAGATCATCTCTTAGGGTTTGAAGTGCTGTTGATCGTCACCATGGTTCTCGGATTTTGTGCACATCCTTGAAGTTGTCTACATCATCGAATATGATTCTTCATGGAGTGCAACTAGCTCTATATTCATCACTGATATTGTTCTTCAAGATCCACAATCCAATTTTTCAAAGAATGGGTTTTGATTCAGGCTGTAAGATCTTTTTAGTTTGTTGTTAAACAATATTTGTTTTGTAAAATTCTTGTTTTATGATCGTGTATTCAGAGTTTTTACAACGTACACAAATCAGAGTTAATTGAGAAGTAAGGGTTACAATTGTGTGTGAGGTTATTAGTGGAGAATAATAATTTAGGATTAGAGTAGGGAGCTGTCTTGTAACCACCTAATGATTGAGGTTTTGTAATCCATGAAAACTCTCATATAGTAGAACCATTATAAAATTCTTATGATTGAGGCTTGCATCTACGTGCTAACAATGGCAATAGAATGGAGGGAAAAAAAGGAGCGGGGGCTGTCTGAAGGCATATGTTAGTGGGCGATTTAGCTGCTAACATACGCTCCCGCTTTGATTTCAATGGTGAGGAAGAAGAAGGGAAAGCAAATTCTTAGTATTGGATTGCGATCATCAAGATCGTTGCAAGCTGAGGAGGATCTTATTGATACAACTTACTTGGAAGATGATGATGATATCATGGGTTCAACAGGTCCGAAAGGGGAGAGGAAGAAGAAATTGATGGAGGAAATCATCAGATCTGCTGATTTCTTGCCGAAATCTCATCAATCTCCACCTAATGAAGGAATTCAAGCTCGGCAACTCAGTAATGGTGATACCAGTAGCTATTCTAGGGCTAGCTGGGCTGATGAGGTTGATCTTGAGGTGACTTCTTTTCCTTTGCTCCAGAAATCTCCTAGTGTTCTTGGTTCAGATCCAGACATTTCAAACTTGATTTCATCTTCAAACACTGTTCCATTAATGGATAGAGGCAAATCTCTTGGTAATAGTGTTGTTGAATTGGAAGTTGGTAACTCTGTTAATGATTCCCTTATGAAAGATTCTTCTATACCTAAAGAATCTGAGAATTCAATTTTGAAATCAAAAGAGACTGGAAAATCTCTTGATGATGAAAGGCTTAAGGAGACGATGAACACAGAGCCAAGAAAATCATTTGTCAGTTTGTTTGCTGATAACAGAAAACTTAGCAATGGTTTATCTTTGAAATTCATGCCATCTTCTGTGCCAAATTCTGCCTCATTTACAGCGGATGAATGGAAGGAAGGGGAGGATCTATGGAGTAATGCATTAATTGGGCATGTTATTGGTTTGAACGTCAAATTTAAGTCCATGGAGACCTATATTAGCAAATTATGGAGCAATTTCTCTATCCCGAAGGTCTCGTTAATCAAACAAGGTCTCTTTCTTTTTGATTTTCAATCTGAAAAACATATGAAGGATATTCTTGAGGCAGGCCCCTGGTTTTTTGGATCTAGGCCTTTAATGTTGAAACCTTGGAGTATTGACACTGATTTGGACAGAATACAGGACTTCTTCTACCCTCTATGGGTTCAATTTCCAAATCTAAAGCTTAATCTCTGGAGTTCAACTGGTATAAGCAAAGTTGCCAGTCTCATTGGCAAACCTATTGCAACAGATAAGCTTACTGCCACAAGGCAAAGACTGAGCTATGCTAGAGTACTTTTGGAAGTGAATCTTCCCCTCAAGGAGCCTCTTCCTGACCATCTTGTCATTCATGATCCTGATGGGAGAAGGCATGTACAGGAGGTGATATATGAATTTAAACCAAGGTGGTGCACAATTTGTAATAAAGTGGGTCATGAGACTGGTCAGTGTAGGAGAAATACAAGGAAAATTTGGGTACCTGTCAACAGGCGCAATGGCCAAGCTACTGATGCTAATAAAGTGCAGCATGCTGTTACTGAGACTAATTCTGAACAAGTGCAGATTCACAATGCACAAGTTGCCAATAAAGTGCAGCATGATGTTGTTGTGACTAACTCTGAACAAGTGCAGCTAAAAAATACACAGGACAGTCATATAGCAGATATCTCTGTGGTTCCTGGTACTAGTGCACACTCAAAACATGCACAGATTGGTCCAAAACATGCACAGACTCAGCTTGGGGTGGGGTTTGCTGTTTCTGAGATATTAACTTCTGGATTAGCTGAACAATTGGATCAACAGGGAGAGGCACACTTTCAGTCTTCTCCTACTGTCAATGTTACTGGCTTCACAAGTGTTGCTAAAGCTAAAACTGCCAGAAAATTCCAACCAAATGTGCCTGGTAATACAACCCATACTTCTCACTTCTCAGTCTTGGCTCATCAGGTCCTTGATTTAGACCCCTATAGTATTGATAGGGGTGGGATATATCAATAAATGCATCTTGCAATATGGAACATTAGAGGATTTAACAAATCCTCTAAGCATTTGGTTGTTAAGAAATTCATCCAGGACTATAAAATTTCTTTTTTAGCTCTTCTAGAAACCAAAGTGGCTACTGAGAAAATGAAGATAATAGCTGCTAAAATTGCAAAGGATTGGCAATGGACCTCTAATGTGCAACATACTGCAAATAAAGCCAGAATTTGGGTTTTATGGGATAGCAATTATATCTCTGTCCAGAACATAAATAGTTCTGAGCAGTTCATGTCCTTCAAAGTGGAATCTAAAGATGCAAAGCTAGCCTGTCTCTTTACAGTGGTTTATGCTCTTAATCAGATAGAGGGTAGGAGGGATCTTTGGCAGGACCTTTTAGCTTTTAAAAGGACTGTATCAGGCCCTTGGCTAGTAGGGGGTGATTTCAATGCTATTCTTAATGGTGAGGAGAAAATGGGAGGTGCACAAGTATCAGATGTAGAAACAGAAGATTTTCAAAACTTCATAGTTTCAAGTCAACTCAAACACATTAAATCCACAGGTTGCTTTTTTACTTGGAGCAATAAACAGGATGCACATACAAGAATCTGGAGCAGATTGGATAGAATGCTAGTGAATGAAGACTGGATTCTACAATATACATCCAGTCAGACAGAATACTTAATGCCTTTATGTTCTGATCACTCTCCAGGACTAATAACAATCAGTGATGAGCAAATAGAAGGTAAGAGACCATTTAAATTCTTTGCTATGTGGGCTAAACACCCTGATTTCCTGTCAACTATCAGAACAGTTTGGGAACAACAGGTGCAGGGTTACAATATGTACAGGTTCTACATCAAGCTCAAAAATCTAAAACCTGTTCTCAGAGATCTGAATAAGAGGCACTTTATGAATATCAGTGAGCAAGTTACTAGAGCAAAATTTGAGTTATATGAAGTACAATCTCAACTAAGTTCTGACCTGTTCAACTCAGTTCTGATTACAAAAGAAAAAGAATGCATCAAAAAGTACACACATTTATTGGATTGTGAAAATTCTTTCTACAGACAAAAAGCCAATATCAGTTGGGGTTTGCATGGGGATAAGAGCACGCAACACTTTCATTCAGTTATGAAAAATAAAAGGCATCATAATAAGGTGTTGTCTCTTATTTCTCAAAATGGCACCAGGATTTATGATCAGCAGTGCATCATCTCAGAATTTGTTGAGTATTACAAGAATCTACTTGGATCTTCAGGTCTCACAACAGCTCCCAATCCTGAGGTTATCATTCAAGGGCCAATTCTCTCTCCTATTCACCGTACTGAACTGAGCAAACCTGTAACTAGAGATGAGATCAAACATTCTGTATTTACAATGTCTGATGGCAAAGCTCCAGGCCCGGATGGTTTTAGTGCCTCCTTCTTTAAATCTGCCTGGAATGTGATCAAAGAAGACTTGTTTATGGCTATTGAAGAGTTTTTTGTGTCAGGTAAGCTCCTGGGCACTTTGAATACAACCTCAATAACCTTGGTGCCTAAGATTCTCAGTCCAAATTCTGCTTCAGACTTCAGGCCTATAGCTTGCTGCAATGTTATCTACAAAATAATCACTAAGATCATTGCAAACAGGATACAAAAAATCATGGGTTATTTGATTAATGATTCCCAAAGTGCCTTTGTTAAGGGGAGACTCATTTCAAGTAATTTCCTTCTAGCTCATGAATTAATCAAACATTATGGTAGGAAACATATCTCTCCTAGAGCTATTATTAATGTGGATCTTAGAAAGGCATTTGACACTATAAATTGGGGATTCATCAAATCTATGCTTGAGGGTATGGGCTTTCCAAAAATTATGGTTGGATGGATCTGGGAGTGTATCACCACTCCAAAGTACTATTTGTCTCTAAATGGAGTTCTACATGGCTATTTTAATGGAGCAAGGGGGCTGAGACAGGGAGATCCATTATCTCCCTATCTTTTTGTTCTAGGCATGGAATACTTGTCCAGGAGATTATCCATGCTTAAGGATGATAACTTGTTCAAATTCCATCCAAAGTGTTCTCGATTGAAGCTAACACACCTAATCTTTGCTGATGATTTATTGCTGTTTAGCAAGGCTGATTTAAGATCAATCACAAAGTTACAAGCATGTCTGCAAGAATTCTGCCAGGTTTCGGGCTTGGAAGCTAATATTGGCAAGTGCTCAGTCTACCTGGGTGGTATTGATGACATCTTAAGAGCTCAAATATGCATGTCCCTGGGCTTTTCGGAGGGGATGCTGCCAATGAAATACTTGGGTCTTCCATTAACAACAAGGAAACTTTCCCATCTGGAATGCTCCCCTCTAATCAGCAAAATAGCTGATCAGTTTCTCAATTGGCAGCAGAACAGGAAATTATCTTATGCTGGGAGAGTTCAACTGATCAAATCTGTTATTCTTGGGGTTCAAACATTCTGGTTTAGCAGCTATATCTTGCCGATAAAAGTCCTTGTAAAAATTGACAAGCTGTGTTCATCTTTCCTATGGGGTAAAATACATTTAATCTCTTGGCATACAGTCTGTCTGGAAAAGAAACAGGGTGGTTTAGGTCTCTTTTCGGCTAAGACATGGAATCTTGTTGCGGCTGTAAAGCTCTTATGGATGATTCACCAAAAGAAGGACTTGCTCTGGATCAAATGGATTCATGGTCACTATCTACAACGTAATAACATTTGGCAAGTTCAGTATAGAGAGGGGGATTCTTGGATGTGGAAACAACTTCTCAAGGTTAGAAGTATGCTGATTTCTAAATTTGGCAATGCTACAAGCTTGATGAACACTTTAGAAAGCTGCTGTGAAAATGGAAATATTCAGATGAGACTGGTTTACAATGCTCTGTCTCAGCCGATTAGCTCAGTTGATTGGGCTTATACTACATGGGGGAAGTTAAACTACCCTAAGCATTCTTTCACCCTCTGGCTTGTTAATCATTCTAGGCTACTCACCCAGGAAAGATTGTGTCGGTTCAGAATGCTTGATACTAACTGCTGTGTCATGTGTTCTACTCAGTTGGAAAATTGCAGACACTTATTCTTTGATTGCCAATATTCGGCTGAAGTATGGAACAAAGTGATGGACTGGATTGGTTTCACTTGGAGAACGTGTGACTGGAACCAACTTATCCACTGGTACGCCTGCAACTTGAGAGGCAAGGGATTCAAGAAGGAGCTGAAGAGAATGGCTTTAGCTGCCACTGTATATACCATTTGGCAAGAGAGAAATGCCAGGATCTTTCAAGAGAGAGCTAGGGGGACTGAAGAGCTTCTTCGAGTAATAAAACTCTCCATTTACTCTAAACTTTTGAATGATAATATTCCTGTACATATGAAAGAAACTTTAGAGAGACTGTAATGTCTATAGTGAGGTCATAGTGTTTGTTTTAGTTCACCAGGTAATCTAAGCCTGGTTCATTGATGTACTACAACTTCTAAAGATGAATGAAGGATTTAATTCATTGATAAAAAAAAAGGCAATAGAATTATGACTTTTTTGTGTGTAAGGAATCTTGACTTAATACCAGCCTATTAAATCTTGAGGTCTAGATCCCCTAGAACCCCCCACCCCCCTCCTCATAGTAGTACTATCTATTTACAATGAAAATTAAGTGCTTATGTAATAAAGCTTCGATTGGTTAGTCAAAAGAGCACAATTGTTAACAGCTGTTGAAGACAAGCAAACAAAGTGAAACAATAAACAAAAAAACTTGTTGAAAATTAGCTTTATATTAGTATAATATGTCAAAGGGGTGTATATAGAAAATTAGTTAAAATTGTCCCCATTGACAATTCTTCATATTTCATCTCTTTCTAGAAAGATCGTTTATTCAGGTTTGGATGCTAGTCACCACGCGATAATTGGTTAATTTACACTTCAATATTCTAAAGTTTCACAAACATTAAGCACAATAAATATTATTGGCGCTTCTTTCTTTTTCTTTTCTTTTTTTTTTCATTTTACGGCTTGAACACCATCAACATGATTTAAGCGTTGAAAAGGCCAAAATAGTTTGGATCATCTAAGAGCATTTTTGAGAATTTTGAATTATAATTCATTTGAGTTGTAATTTATTTGTGGATTATAACCGAAGTGGACTATATTCAGTGTGAGTAGATAATTTAATAGATTCGCTATAACAATGGTTGTAAATTATAATACATTGTTTATCTCCATGCAACACATTTTCGTGTCGTACAAATATGCCACAACACATTATAAAAGTATGGGTAAAGCATGCGTAGAGAGTGTCTCTCTACACATGTGAGAATGTGTCGTGAAACTTATGATACATACATGTGTTATAAAATTTGCTATACAACATGTTTCAAGACACTCACGACACATATATACGTCAAGAGTGGTGACACATACATGTATCACAAAACTCATGATACATATATGTGTCAAGAGTAGTGATACATAGTTATGTCTAGAC
>NC_033801.1:34971081-34973413 GCF_001876935.1 Asparagus officinalis | reverse complement strand
TATCTGTTCGGTGTTGGCCATGCACACCTCTCGAGCTTGCCCTATGCTAGACGTTGTATCGTCAGAGGCAAGCGCGGAATGAGAATCCGAGAACTCATCATCGGAATGGACTCCTTCATGGACTCCACGGTCGTCGTTATCTCCGACGGTTTCTAGCTGAAGGTGAGCTATTCCCGAATTGACCCTGCTTTCCAAAGAGAAACTAGGGTCGGAATCACCTGAAATGATTGGGGATTTTCCCTTGTTGACCATGTTGATGGTAACTTCTAGGGGTTCATCCTCTCGAGCAATCGATCCTCTTTGGTGAGAACGCCTTGATTTGGGCTTTGTCGTTCCATCGGAGATTCCCTCGGATATCGAGACCCTCTGGGGAGCGGTCTTGGGGCAGCTACAGGCTGATAATACTGCCCTGATAATTTTGGTACACGGACAGTGAGAATCCGCTTCCCGGGTGTTTCTCTTTCGAGATTCATTCGCACCCCCAGCCTGATGAATCACTCTTTTGTGAGGGTGAAACTTTAACGGGCTCTTGGTCCTTTGCACGCACCGCCGAGCTGGTTGTTGCAGAGATCGATTTGTTAGGAGATCGTGTACGACCCCCAGTCTGGATGTTGGCTTGAAACTCCTTCAGCGATCCCCAGCTTTCCTTGACAAGCGCTTTTCCTCGATTCTCGGGTAGAGCGTCGATACGGTTGTTCAGAGGATTCTTGAACTTGGGGAAATCCACGCTGCGGTGGGGCTTTACCGAAGGTTCGGGACCTGAAATTGACGAAGGTTGGAGAGCAATATTACCTGCTATTACCTCAGGCGTTGTTTCGGCCTTTGGCATCCAAACTCGTTCGGACCTCGGCGATCTCTTAACGGCCTCTCCCTTTAGCATTTCTCGTGCTTTTTGGACCAGGGCTCGGGCATGCGCACGCAAGGCGCGGCGCTTCTGGATTCGCTCCTCGAGAGTAGAACGGGTTCTTTTGACATGAACCCATTTGTTTGTTTCTGCTTCGGAGGAGGGGCTGGTTGTTTGCCGTGGTTGCTCCTGGCGTTGCCTGGATTTTAGATCCACGTTATAGCGGATCCCATCCATTGGCTCCAAAGCCTCGGCCAGCTGACGAGCAAGACGTTGACGCCGTCTTTGTCGTGCTCTCTTTGATAATGCCGGAGCGTCTTCAGAAGTCATCTCCTCGGCGGAAGAGGAGTCCGGATCTGCGATCTCGACCATTTTGGATGACGCGGGGACGTCACGTGGTGCAAGTGCAGAGGCGGCAACGGGGTCTTGGATTTTTGAACCGAAGGACCTGCAATCATTTATGAAAGAGGTTACCTTTCTGTACCCGTTTGGAGAGGCGGATCTGGAGGAGGAGGAAGAGAGGCCTTCTTTGAACCGTTGTTGATCGAGCTCGTGTTCTTCATTCACCCCGATCTTGAGTGCTGGTTGCGTCACGACGGCGTCGGTTGCGATGCCGTTGGCTCCCACTGTGGTCGCCAGCTTGTTTGCGGAAAAAGTTGCTGTATTCATTGCTGCATTCATTACAACTTCAATCGTTACAATGAAATAAAAAGATAGCCTTTTTATAAGACCGGTACACAATGAAAACAAAAGAAATACAACTCTTTTCAAACAAACGCAAGATCTGTTTGTCATCTCTTGCTTGCGTGGGTCTTTTGCCTGTGACGGGGATGTTGATATCCGTGGACCACCGGGGCACTCAGATCTGGTCCGAGAAAATCGGGCAGAGTTTCGTCTATCCGCGGGGGGATTTTAGAAACTCTGAACTTCGTCGATCTGCGTGAGATCTAGAAGTTTACAGCTCCTATCTCGGATAATCGAGATATTCGCTCTACTTAGTATCACCGCTAAGGGGCAACACTAAGGAAAATAGAAAGGGGAATGAAGAAGGAGGCTCCTTTGCTGCAGAAGGCTCGCTCACTCCTCGATCCGGCAGGGCTTCGCCGCTCTCTTAGAAAACCCCGACTCCTTCCTCCGGCAGGGCTTCGCCGCTCCTCTCTGGAATTTCAGATCTCAAAGGCTAGAGCTCTAGATCTGAAATTCCTCTCCCAAAACCAAGGCCAAGAGAATGGAGGCCCTAGGGGCCTATTTATAGGAAAACAAAGGGGGGGTAGGGGCTGGTTGAGGACACCCCCTAGGGGGGTGTCTCGGCTCCAAAACCGAGACACCCCTTGGGGTGTCTCGGCCATGGCCGAGACACCCCCAAGGGGTGTCTCGGTTTTGGAGCCGAGACACCCCCCTAGGGGTGTCCTCAACCAGCCCCCTACCCCTCTCCTTTTCCTATAAATAGGCCCCTAGGGCCTCCATTCTCTAGGCCTTGGTTTTGGG
>NC_033801.1:34956875-34967743 GCF_001876935.1 Asparagus officinalis | reverse complement strand
AGGTACCTGCCCGAATTTTAATTTACACTGTACCTGCATTGATGAATTTGTATTAGCTTATGCTTGTTGAATCAACATTGCAGCTAAATTTGTCCTGTGATTTACTCAAGCTCGTAGGTAGTGCATGCGCCTTATACTAAATCCATACACAGATGCAAAATAAACTCTACCCATATTCATTAATTGTTTATTTCTCGGCTGTTATCTTTGTTTGGGTTTTCGTCGTAAAATCACCTTGACTTCGCGATTTTCCTTTGGACAAATTTTCAAAACCAACCCTTTTACAAATTTAGTTTGCAAAAAACCGACCCCCTTTTCAAAATAATTGCAAAAACCGACCTGTTTTCAGCCCAGCGCTGAAAACAGGTCGGTTTTTGTAAAAAAATCTCCGAAACATCACGGGAGTTCAACTCCCGTGAAGTTTATGGAGAAATTAAACTTCACGGGAGTTCAACTCCCGTGAAGCTTAATTTCTGCTTAAAACTCCACGGGAGTTGAACTCCCGTGGAGTTACAGTCAGCAATTCCAGAGAATCGAGTCTCTGGCAAATTGTGACTGCAACTTCACGGGATTTCAACTCCCGTGAAGTTGCAGTCCACAAATTGCCAGAGATCGAGTCTCTGGAATTTGGCACTGCAACTCCACGGGACTTGAAATCCCGTGGAGTTTGGTGACCCTATTTAAGCGCGTGACCCGACCCCAGACCACACAAACCCTAATATTTCAGCCTCTTTCCCAAACGCCGCCTTCTCAGTCGCCACCCCATCCTCCGACCGCCGCCGCTCCAGCCTCCGACCCCCGCCGGTGCCCCAGCTTCCGACCGCCGCCGGCGCCGCCGCCTCCGACCGCCTCCGACCGCCGCTCCAGTTCAGATCTCAGCCAGTTTTTTTTTCAGAAAACAGGTAAATTATTTCAAAAAAAAGCTATACTCTCTAATTGTTGTATACTCCCACTATTTGATTGTGATTACATGTAAGAATCTAGATTTTAAAATTTAATTATGAATTGTTTATGAATTTTATGAAGAAATGTGAAAAGTAGATGGGAAATTATCAATAAATGTGAAAATTAGAGGGAAAATTATCAATAAATGTGAAAAATAGAGGGAAAATTATCAATGGGGAAATTATCAATAATTTTTGTGAAATTTGTGAAGAATTAGTGTGTAATTTATCAATAATTTTGTGAAATTAGAGGGGAAATTATCAATAATTTCGAAAATTATTGTATTTAGAGTTTAGAATTTAATTGTGAATTATTTAGATTTTGTGAAGAAAAATTAGATTTTAGATTTTTGCATATGTATGATATAAATTAGATTTTAGAATTTAATTGTGAATTATTTACGAATTTTGTGAAGACGTATTAAATAATTTTGCGTATTTAGAGGTGAAATTATCAATTAATGTGGAAATTAGAGTTACTACCTAAATGTAAAAATTAGTAACAATCAATATTTATTTGGCTTTTCGTGTAATATTGATATTGAATTTTTCACTCTTCAGAGGTAACGATGAATGATCGAATTGTAATTCTCTGTTCTTATGATGGGAAGATTAATTACCTCGAGAATAATATGCCCGTTTATGAAGGAGGCACGACGAGACCGTTGTTCATAACAAAATCGTGTACTTTCGATGAGTTGGTTAATGAATTACACAAACTTACATTAACTAACTCACGTGAGTATCACCTCAGTGTGGTTTGCAATTATCCTGTTGTGGAGAACAGAACAAGTGGCATTCAAATATCAAGTGACTACGATATGGGTCTCATTCATGTCTTACACGACGAGAAGCGTTCGGTCGAATTGTTCATTGAAAAACATCAGAGAGATTTGGGCAAATCGTTGAACTACGAAGGAATGTATTCCCGCATGTTGGAGGATCCTGAAGTTGATTCTGTAGGCTTTTTATCTCCTCAACAAGATGAATGTTGGACACAATCACAATACATGAGCGGTCCTTCGTTCGTGGGCACTTCGAATGCTTTCGATACTAACACGGGAATTCAAGAAGATAATGCAAGTGTTGAATCCGAGAATGATGATGAAGAGGAGGGATTACAAATTAATAGCATGACCGTGATAGATCGTGATGACGGGGAAATCCAACACATCGACGGGGCTTATGTTAATAATGAGTATGTCGGCTTAGAGGATCCGCCGCCCGATGAACTTCAAGGAGATGAATGGATTGATAACTCCGCGATGGAAAGTGTTCCTATTGGCACTAATAGCGGTGTTGATACACAGGCCGAGGACTTCTCATTCATCAAGGGAGATCTTTACGAGAGTAAGGAGAAATTGATCCATGCTATTCGCACGTATTCCATTGCAAAAAATGTGAAGTTCAGGCCAACCAAAAATAATACTACAAGCTATAATGTGGTTTGTTTCTATCGCAAAGATGACGATGTCGAAGATAATAGTGGACACCACGACGGCAATGCGAGGTGTCCGTGGAAGCTTAATTCACGCTCGGGTTCAAGAGTAGGTGGGCAATTCAAAATCACGGCATACAATGGACTCCACACTTGTAGCAATCCTCGATTAGAGATGAATAACAAGAATGCGTCCTCTTCTTTTATATATCGATTGATTTTACCGCATCTGAGGGAGGATCTTGATCTAAGGCCGAAAGATATCCGTCTTTTAGTGCATAAAGCCACCAACTTGGATGTATCATATCACAAGTGTTGGAATGCTAGGAGGAAGGCGATGATAAAAATATTCGGGGATTGGGATAAATCGTATGAGATCTTACCTCATTATCTTGAAGCACTCAAAAGAGAAAATCCGGGGACTGTCTACGAAGTATCTTCGGACCCCGTTGATGGCGGAGAACGGCGGTTCACCGGTGTATTTTGGGCATTTGGGCCCTGTATTGAGGGGTTTCGTCATTGCCGTCCTCTTCTTAGCATTGATGGAACTCACTTATATGGTAAATACAAAGGCGTTTTGCTTGTTGCAACCGGAGTTGACGCGGATGGCGGGTTGTTTCCTTTAGCATTCGCAGTGGTTGATGTTGAAAATACAGAGAATTGGGCTTGGTTTTTTGCATGCATTAGATATCATATCCCTAGTGTGGGGACGCGGCATATTACATTCATATCCGATAGGATGAAAGGAATTCCAAGAGCACTCCAACGACATTTCCCGCCACCCATGCACTCTGTATATATGCTCATATTTTAATCACAGGTCTATTCATTATGGATCCGGGACCGGAGAATCCCGACGTTTTGTACCTTCAGGCGAGTCATTGTTCAGACCATATTGGTTCGGGAGAGGTAATACGAATAAATTAGATATATATTTCTTCGATTAATGTAATTTTTTAATGAATATACTTAAAACTGATTCTCGTTTTATGTGCAGCCCGTACCAGAGTACACGATGATCGAGCATTCCCATAGTCATTCGGCATGGGTCATAGAGGATGAGAGGGTACTAGCTTTGATCGCTCAGGCCGGTTTTCGACCGTGTTCGACGATTCGTTATATCAGGCTTGATTGGCCGCTTATCACTGCTTTGATTGAGAGGTGGAGGCCAGAGACCAACACCTTTCACATGCATATAGGGGAGTGCACGATCACTTTACAGGACGTGGCCGTCATACTTGGGCTCCGGATTGATGGACCGGTAGTTACGGGCACCGACGATCATAGTTGGCCGGAGGTATGTGCCCGGCTACTTGGACAGGTTCCCGACTTGAGGAGTGGTGCGATGAAGCTATCGTGGCTTCGTCAGACATTTCAGGGCGACATACCAGAGGATGCCTCTGATGAGACGCTCCAGTTTCATGCTCGTGCATACATATTGCACATGATAGGGTGCGTACTATTTCCTGATGCGAGCAAGACTCTCGTACATGCACGATGGCTGCCACTGCTGGAGGATTTTGGTGTATGCGGGGCACTATCGTGGGGCAGTGCGGTGTTGGCATATTTGTATCGAGAATTGAGTAGAGTATCTCTGATGCAGAATAAAGAATTCAAGGGATGCTGTACGTTGATACAGATTTGGTCATGGGAGCGCATTCATATTGGACGACCCACTTTACTTATGCACCGTGACTTAGAGGGGCAGTATCCGTTGGCATACAGGTATAATTGTACACACACATATTTCATTCGTAACCTGAATATTTGTACTTATATATTCGCTATTCTGCATATAGGTATAACGTGCGATACGCTCAGTACAAATCAGCGACGCGTCACCGTCAGTTTTACCGAAATGAGCTTGATGGCCTCCAGCACGAACATGTAAATATAAAACTCAAGAAGTTATGAATATTATAGTTTTCTGTATGATACTGATAAATGTTTTATTTTATTTCAGTTCAAGTGGAGACTCTATACACCGCCGGAGCTCGATATACATTCTCTTGCACCTATCTGCCGAGATAGTCCCGACTTGTGGAGAGCCAGAGTTCCATTGATCTGTTGGGAGATCGTAGAGATGCATGTACCGGACCGTGTGCTACGGCAGTTTACACTCTCTCAGCATATTCCAGATCCTGTCGAGCAGATCAATCGTCGGCGGCGCCCTACATCGCACCGGACTGACTGGGCCGTAGTCCGTGCGGACTACATAGGCAGGTGGGTTCAGAGGTGGGATTGCATACAGGATACGAGGCCCACAGCTGTTGACTATACCACGTATATGCGTTGGTATTGGGGTATCACACGTAGATGGATCACGCGTGACCCACAGCCTTTAGCTGGACACATGCCACGCCCACCGACAGATAGTTACATCCCTAGTGGGATGAACGAGAGAGATTACATAAGTTTCTAAGCTAAATTATAACATTTTTTATTGAGTTGATACTTAATAAATTGTTTACCACGCAGGTCCGTGTTTTAGATAGTATTGATGCTGATATTGATGCGCACGTGACTGAGATTCAGGATCAGGTGGCGTTAGGTCTCCTCAGCAGGATCAAGAAGAGCATAGCGCAGGTGTTCCATAAGACTCACCATAGCGCAGGTGTTTCATAAGACTCACGTCGACGAGTTCGCAGGCCGTGAGGACAGGTCTCGCTCATTTGGACGGGCGTACGCTCGACGTCGACGGCCGCGTGATGATGACGCCGACACTTCGCATGCCGATGGAGCCGACACTTCGCATGCCGATGACGCCGGCACTTCGCATGCCGATGGAACCGGCACTTCGCATTCAGATAGTTGAGGCTCATCAGCAGGAACCCAGGGGGCGGGGAAGAGCGAGGGGGAGGGGGAAGAGAGGGAGAGGAAGGAGGGGAGCTATATTGGGTTGTATTTGAACTTATTTTGTTAAAATTTGTAACTTTCCTGAATTTTCAAATACTAAACTTTTGAAGGTAAATTATTGTTCATATACATAATCGTGTGTGTTTAATTCATGGTTGAATCATGTATATATTGTTGTTTGCAAATAAATTGGCATATATAATTCATGGTTGAATCATGTATATATTGTTGTTTGCAAATAAATTGGCATATATATGAGTTAACTGTTTGCGGAAAAAGTTGCTGTATTCATTGCTGCATTCATTACAACTTCAATCGTTACAATGAAATAAAAAGATAGCCTTTTTATAAGACTGGTACACAATGAAAACAAAATAGATACAACTCTTTTCAAACAAACGCAAGATCTGTTTGTCATCTCTTGCTTGCGTGGGTCTTTTGCCTGTGACGGGGATGTTGATATCCGTGGACCACCGGGGCACTCAGATCTGGTCCGAGAAAATCGGGCAGAGTTTCGTCTATCCGCGGGGGATTTTAGAAACTCTGAACCTCGTCGATCTGCGTGAGATCTAGAAGTTTACAGCTCCTATCTCGGATAATCGAGATATTCGCTCTACTTAGTACCACCGCTAAGGGGCAACACTAAGGAAAATAGAAAGGGGAATGAAGAAGGAGGCTCCTTTGCTGCAGAAGGCTCGCTCACTCCTCGATCCGGCAGGGCTTCGCCGCTCTCTTAGAAAACCCCGACTCCTTACTCCGGCAGGGCTTCGCCGCTCCTCTCTGAAATTTCAGATCTCAAAGGCTAGAGCTCAAGATCTGAAATTTCTCTCTCAAAACCCCGCCTCGAGAATGGAGGCCCTAGGGGCCTATTTATAGGAAAAGGAGAGGGGTAGGGGGCTGGTTGAGGACACCCCCTAGGGGGGTGTCTCGGCTCCAAAACCGAGACACCCCCCTTGGGGTGTCTCGGCCAAGGCCGAGACACCCCTTTCTCTCTCAAAACCCCGCCTCGAGAATGGAGGCCCTAGGGGCCTATTTATAGGAAAAGGAGAGGGGTAGGGGGCTGGTTGAGGACACCCCTAGGGGGGTGTCTCGGCTCCAAAACCGAGACACCCCTTGGGGTGTCTCGGCGTTGTGGCCGAGACACTCCTTAGGGGGTGTCTCGGCTATTGGCCAAGACTTGTTAGGGTGTCCCGCCGTTGACTCGCGGTTGATTCGTCGTCCGGATTCGGATTTGAGTGATTCCGGGTGCGTTGGATGCGCGACGAAGAACAGTTTATACTCTTGTACTCTTTGGAGTATTGAGGAACAGTTTATACTCTTGTACTCTTTGGAGTATTGAGGAACAGTTTATACTCTTGTACTCTTTGGAGTATTGAGGAACAGTTTATACTCTTGTACTCTTTGGAGTATTGAGGAACAGTTTATACTCTTGTACTCTTTGGAGTATTGAGGAACAGTTTATACTCTTGTACTCTTTGGAGTATTGAGGAACAGTTTATACTCTTGTACTCTTTGGAGTATTGAGGAACAGTTTATACTCTTGTACTCTTTGGAGTATTGAGGAACAGTTTATACTCTTGTACTCTTTGGAGTATTGAGGAACAGTTTATACTCTTGTACTCTTTGGAGTATTGAGGAACAGTTTATACTCTTGTACTCTTTGGAGTATTGAGGAACAGTTTATACTCTTGTACTCTTTGGAGTATTGAGGAACAGTTTATACTCTTGTACTCTTTGGAGTATTGAGGAACAGTTTATACTCTTGTACTCTTTGGAGTATTGAGGAACAGTTTATACTCTTGTACTCTTTGGAGTATTGAGGAACAGTTTATACTCTTGTACTCTTTGGAGTATTGAGGAACAGTTTATACTCTTGTACTCTTTGGAGTATTGAGGAACAGTTTATACTCTTGTACTCTTTGGAGTATTGAGGAACAGTTTATACTCTTGTACTCTTTGGAGTATTGAGGAACAGTTTATACTCTTGTACTCTTTGGAGTATTGAGGAACAGTTTATACTCTTGTACTCTTTGGAGTATTGAGGAACAGTTTATACTCTTGTACTCTTTGGAGTATTGAGGAACAGTTTATACTCTTGTACTCTTTGGAGTATTGAGGAACAGTTTATACTCTTGTACTCTTTGGAGTATTGAGGAACAGTTTATACTCTTGTACTCTTTGGAGTATTGAGGAACAGTTTATACTCTTGTACTCTTTGGAGTATTGAGGAACAGTTTATACTCTTGTACTCTTTGGAGTATTGAGGAACAGTTTATACTCTTGTACTCTTTGGAGTATTGAGGAACAGTTTATACTCTTGTACTCTTTGGAGTATTGAGGAACAGTTTATACTCTTGTACTCTTTGGAGTATTGAGGAACAGTTTATACTCTTGTACTCTTTGGAGTATTGAGGAACAGTTTATACTCTTGTACTCTTTGGAGTATTGAGGAACAGTTTATACTCTTGTACTCTTTGGAGTATTGAGGAACAGTTTATACTCTTGTACTCTTTGGAGTATTGAGGAACAGTTTATACTCTTGTACTCTTTGGAGTATTGAGGAACAGTTTATACTCTTGTACTCTTTGGAGTATTGAGGAACAGTTTATACTCTTGTACTCTTTGGAGTATTGAGGAACAGTTTATACTCTTGTACTCTTTGGAGTATTGAGGAACAGTTTATACTCTTGTACTCTTTGGAGTATTGAGGAACAGTTTATACTCTTGTACTCTTTGGAGTATTGAGGAACAGTTTATACTCTTGTACTCTTTGGAGTATTGAGGAACAGTTTATACTCTTGTACTCTTTGGAGTATTGAGGAACAGTTTATACTCTTGTACTCTTTGGAGTATTGAGGAACAGTTTATACTCTTGTACTCTTTGGAGTATTGAGGAACAGTTTATACTCTTGTACTCTTTGGAGTATTGAGGAACAGTTTATACTCTTGTACTCTTTGGAGTATTGAGGAACAGTTTATACTCTTGTACTCTTTGGAGTATTGAGGAACAGTTTATACTCTTGTACTCTTTGGAGTATTGAGGAACAGTTTATACTCTTGTACTCTTTGGAGTATTGAGGAACAGTTTATACTCTTGTACTCTTTGGAGTATTGAGGAACAGTTTATACTCTTGTACTCTTTGGAGTATTGAGGAACAGTTTATACTCTTGTACTCTTTGGAGTATTGAGGAACAGTTTATACTCTTGTACTCTTTGGAGTATTGAGGAACAGTTTATACTCTTGTACTCTTTGGAGTATTGAGGAACAGTTTATACTCTTGTACTCTTTGGAGTATTGAGGAACAGTTTATACTCTTGTACTCTTTGGAGTATTGAGGAACAGTTTATACTCTTGTACTCTTTGGAGTATTGAGGAACAGTTTATACTCTTGTACTCTTTGGAGTATTGAGGAACAGTTTATACTCTTGTACTCTTTGGAGTATTGAGGAACAGTTTATACTCTTGTACTCTTTGGAGTATTGAGGAACAGTTTATACTCTTGTACTCTTTGGAGTATTGAGGAACAGTTTATACTCTTGTACTCTTTGGAGTATTGAGGAACAGTTTATACTCTTGTACTCTTTGGAGTATTGAGGAACAGTTTATACTCTTGTACTCTTTGGAGTATTGAGGAACAGTTTATACTCTTGTACTCTTTGGAGTATTGAGGAACAGTTTATACTCTTGTACTCTTTGGAGTATTGAGGAACAGTTTATACTCTTGTACTCTTTGGAGTATTGAGGAACAGTTTATACTCTTGTACTCTTTGGAGTATTGAGGAACAGTTTATACTCTTGTACTCTTTGGAGTATTGAGGAACAGTTTATACTCTTGTACTCTTTGGAGTATTGAGGAACAGTTTATACTCTTGTACTCTTTGGAGTATTGAGGAACAGTTTATACTCTTGTACTCTTTGGAGTATTGAGGAACAGTTTATACTCTTGTACTCTTTGGAGTATTGAGGAACAGTTTATACTCTTGTACTCTTTGGAGTATTGAGGAACAGTTTATACTCTTGTACTCTTTGGAGTATTGAGGAACAGTTTATACTCTTGTACTCTTTGGAGTATTGAGGAACAGTTTATACTCTTGTACTCTTTGGAGTATTGAGGAACAGTTTATACTCTTGTACTCTTTGGAGTATTGAGGAACAGTTTATACTCTTGTACTCTTTGGAGTATTGAGGAACAGTTTATACTCTTGTACTCTTTGGAGTATTGAGGAACAGTTTATACTCTTGTACTCTTTGGAGTATTGAGGAACAGTTTATACTCTTGTACTCTTTGGAGTATTGAGGAACAGTTTATACTCTTGTACTCTTTGGAGTATTGAGGAACAGTTTATACTCTTGTACTCTTTGGAGTATTGAGGAACAGTTTATACTCTTGTACTCTTTGGAGTATTGAGGAACAGTTTATACTCTTGTACTCTTTGGAGTATTGCCGTTTTCAATCGGCTTACCCTAGCGTTATAACGCCGGCTTCAACCAAGGTCTGAATGTTATTCTTGAGTGCAAAGCATTCCTTGGTGGGGTGGAGGATCCTTCTGTGGTACTCGCAGTACGTTGGATCCGCAGAATCGCCATCTTCCTCTTGATGCGTGATGGGCGGGAGTTTGATTTTGTTGTTTTCGAGAAGGGTCTCGAAAATAGCTGGAACGTCTTCGTCTTTGAACGAGTACTCGTTTTGGAGCTCCTCGTCTGAATTCTCCTGTTGTTCCCAGGACTGCTGTTGCGACGTTTGATCATCGTCAATAACCGTTGCAGGTACGTCCTCTTCATCATGAGGTACGAGATCCGAATCCAGAGGATTAACCATCGGTTGGTTTCTCTCGACCTTCCGCCTTCTGATGAAGCGTTCAGCCTGTTCTCCTCGAGCCTTCAACTCTTTCCAGGTATTGAGCGGCTCTATTCCCATCACGTCCAAGATGTTAATGGACAAGTTGTTCTGACAAGTCTGCAAGAGGAATTCCTCCGTGACGGGATCCCTGCAGTTCATTGCCTGATTGCGGAAGCGTTTGATGAAGGTATCCACCGACTCTCCGCCTTTTTGTTTCTCGTCGAAGAGTGTCCTGATCGACACCTCGGTGTCATCATCGAAGAAATGGGCGAGAAACATGCCTTCCATGTCATCCCAGCTGTTTATGCTTCCGGGCTTGAGACGGCGGTACCAATCGAAGGCAGGCCCGCGAAGGGTGCCAACGAATGACCGAACCATCAAAGGCTCGTTGTCCGAGATTACTCCCAAGTGAGACTTGAAGTAGATCAGATGTTGAGTGGGCGAGCCTTTTCCGTTGAACGGCGTGAAGTTGATCAGGTTGAACTTCGCCGGATACGGGATCGAATCCCACTCTTTCGGGTAAGGACACGGAATGCCGGTCCTCTTCACCTCCCGAACAGACATCAGGGCTTCGATTTTTCTTTCGAGCTCCTTTATCTTTTCGGCCTCACCCATATCCTGTTTTGGATAAGTTTTGAGAGGAATCATACGGCCACCCCCAGTGTTGTCACTACTGGTGGGTCCACCCCCAGTGTTGTTATTTTTAGTGGGGCCAACCATAGTATTCTTGGGCGGTGCGTCGGCCATGACGATTTCAACCACCTCCGGATTGCTGCCAACTGCGGCGT
>NC_033801.1:34950892-34955875 GCF_001876935.1 Asparagus officinalis | reverse complement strand
ATGACAGGTTTGACATCTCTGGGTTCACCTTGGACTGCAGCCAAGTGTGAAAACAGGGGCGTCACATGAATATCCTTGCATAGGTCTTCACTGTGTATGTCATCTTCACTGGTATGAAATGTACTGACTTCGTCAACCGATCAACTATCATTCAACCGTAATCTTTCCCCTTTTTCAACCTCAGCAGTCGTATAATAAAATCTATGGAAATATCTGCCCACTTTTACTCGGGAATGGGTAAAGGTTGTAGGGTTCTAGCGGGTCTCCAATGTTCTGACTTCACTTGCTGACAGGTAAAGCACTTAGCTACATACTCCGTAATCTCCCTACACATGTGTGACGTCCCAGGGTTCACACAAGGCTGCAGTCCCAGGTAAAACCCGGATTGTCAAACCTGCCAAGCACCAACCACCATGCTATGACAAGTTTCACCATCTCAATCACTATCTCTCTAGTGGAAACAATAAATAGGTGAAGGTACAGATAGGTAAAAATAGAAATAGGACAACACTGGATATACACAGAAGAAGCATAAGAAAAATCAATAATGAGCCCAACTGGAATAAAATAGATATATCTCTGAGTCTGAACTGAATCTCAAATACAATAAGTCACATACATAAAGTCTCACAATAGCTCTCAACTCTATGAAACAAAATACCAATCTAGATTCTGAAATTTATCAACTAAATTTATCAACTACATGTGGAGTTCTGTAATAACTACAAAATATGATAAGTAACTAAATGGACAACTAAAAAGTCTCATCAACCTGCGACTCTCCGTGATGATAAGTAACTAAATGGACAACTAAAAAGTCTCATCAACCTGCGACTCTCCGTGCGCCAGACTCGCTACCTAAAAGGGGGAAAAACAACGAGCATCAAAGCGCTAGCGAGATCATCACTACCTCTCCTCAGGGGAAGGGGTAGGAGTATGTAAGAAAATAGAGTCAGTACATACATATATCAAATCATTCATATAACTCTCTATGAATGAAAAACAAATAATCAATGATAAATACTCCAATCTCCAACATAAAGAATAATCATCTCATCTCGAATTACGTCCGAGTGACCTGCTCTAATATAAGAGGATACCAACTAAACTAAAACAAATATATCTGCCGTCTATAACGAGTGTATCAAATTCTCAAAGGAAATACCCTACTCGCGGGCAATCTATCTGGGAAGTAAAACTTATAACTGATCAATTATCTATGAGTGCATCATCTTGTACTATAGCGATACTTTTGTAATGCTCGTTACTCAATCGCTCTGCGGTAATAGGGTTTATTATTTTCCTATTCCGGATACATGTAATAACGATACTATGTTAATACTCTTACTCAATCGTTCTACGGCAATAGGGTTTATTATTTTCCTATTCCGGATACATATAATAACGATACTATTGTAATACTCTTACTCAATCGTTCTGCGGCAAATAGGTTTCATCTTCCTATTTCCAGATGATACGTATAGAACATCATTATCCATATGTGTTTATTAATTTAACTCGTGTCAAAAGTGTGCCAATCTAACACAATATAGCATACATGTACAAATCTTGGTGTGCGTGTCCACATCTGAAGTCCACCATCATCCCAGGTATTAAACAACTCTTAATCATTATAATATAACAGTACAAGATCAAGAAACTCTCTCAAAAATAACAAACAAGAGCGAAACTCAAGAAACCTTTACGTAATATATCAATTTATTTCAAATCAGCACACCTACAGTTTTCTACAGAACATATTATTAGTAAATTGAGAATATCTTTCTCTGGACAAACTCTTTTTAAGAATATTTTTTCGTTTTGGAAACTAGACTCACATAGCTATCATTTGACACTGATTTGGTTCATTTTGGAGTTCATATGATATTTCTAATTTCCAGTTAAACATTTTATATGTGCAGCAGCTTTTCTACAGAACATATCATCAGTAAATTGAGCATATCTTTCTCTAGGAAAACTATCTTTAGGTATGGTTTTCTGTTTTGAAAACTAAATTAATATATCTTTCAATTGGCATTAGTTTGGTTCAATTTGGATTTTATTTGTTATTTCAAATTTCTAGTTCAATAGTATATATGTGCAGCAGATTTTTAGCAGAACATAACAAGCATGATTATTTGCACAAGAAATCATATGTAAACCTTCAATCATGCACGAAACTTTAAAACGAAGAATAAGATATCTAAATTCAGATAAACAATATTTTAAATTATTTTTAGATCTTAAAATACTTTTGTAAATTCGTGCTTAATCTCTTTAACATGAAAAGACCTAGTCTTTATACATATATACAAAAGATCCAATTTTTATACACAAATTAATTGATTAGGCTCTATAAAACTTATTAAAAAATCTTCAAAAATATTTTAAAAACTGGGAGAGGGATTAGTAGAGATGATACTCGCCTGGGATTATAGGAAAACTTGTTAGAAGCCACGTCGAATGAGATCTCCACTCCAAAAGTCAAAAAAAAATCAACAAAAACCCAACTTGAAAGCCTCCAATCTTCTCCAAGAATTCAAAATAGGGTTTATGTGGTTTTGGTGGCTGTTAGGATTCTTAGATATGATAAAAAAAAGTAATTTTCGTGAAAAATACAGGTATTTATAGAGGTAAACCCGAAACAAATCTGTTAGACCCGAACCAGGAAACCTAGTCTGACTAGGAAAATAACCTTCTGTATTTTGGTTGTAACTTTCTCATCCGATCTCGGAATGAGGTGATCTAAGACTTGTTGGAAAGATGTTGAAGAGACCTACAACTTTTGTCTTTTACACTTTTCCAAATTCTAACTGCATAGGTGTAAAAAACAAAAAAACTCATAGCTAGTTATTATTCCCAGATTTTCACTCTTTTGGCATTGTGCATATTTTGTGCATTTGCACTAATATTTTCACAAATATATATTGAATTGATCTCAAATCAATTCTTATCATATCTAAACATCAAAATATATTATTTTTCACCATATAACATATTTATCATTATTTATCATAAAATATTCAAATTTATGGGGTTTTACAGCATGTCGCTCCACCAAAAATGTCACTTCAGGTCCTTGTACATTTTGGTTGTGCCTAGATGCACGGTGTACCTGGTACGATGCACCTTGTCAAATAAGTTTTTCTTTAGCTACGGATTATTCAGTAAGACTAATCGGTCCTTCATTCGAAGATCTCCATCTACTCTAACTGTCCAATCAGCCTTTGGCTCTTTGGAAATCTTATCATTTCGGGTTTGAATCCAAGAGTCCTCCAGTTGAACTCTGACCACTCTATTAGTCTAAGATGGTTGCACAACTAAAGTTTCTAAAAATGCGCTGCTCCCCGCCTATCTCTGGCATCAAATTGAATTGGCTAAGGGTGCGAAGATCTCGATATAATGAACATTTCAAAGCTGAAATCTGATGGCGATGCTTTCTACTCAATGCGTCTACTATAATGTTCACCTTCCCCGGATGATACTGAATCGCGAACTCATAATCCTTAATGAACTTGACCAATCGCCGCTGCCTTTGGTTGAGTTCCTTCTGGGAGAAGAGATACTTCAGACTCTAGTGGTCCATGAACATCTCAAACTATACCCCATAGAGGTAATACCTCCATGTCTTCAGTATGAAGACCACTGCTACAAACTCCAAGTCATGTGTGGGATAGTTTTGCTCATGAGTCCTTAATTGTCTCGAAATGTTAGCTACTACTCTCTGGGTCTGCATCAAAACACCTCCTAGACCCGATAACGATGTATCTGTGTAGATGAAAAAGATCTTATCACTACTCGGGATGATCAACACCGATGTTGTAGTCAACTTAGCCTTCAAAGTCTCAAATGACTTCTAGCACTTTAGTCCCCAAACAAACTGTACACACTTCTTCATAAAGCGTGTCAGTGGCGTGACAATCTTCGAGAAGTCCTAGATGAACTTCCTGTAATAACCGGCCAGACAAAATAAGCTACGAATCTCTGTAACGATCTTCAACGGCTCCCAATCAAGTACTGCCTCTATCTTAGCTGGATCTACAGGTATGCATATTGGCCTTTTTGTTTTGATGATTTTTAATAAATAATTTAGAACTAATATTATTTGTCTAGTGTTTGAGTTTTCTTATTTATTCTAGACAAACAATGTATTGGATGTTGGATGGAATTGCGTCATAACAATCATATCCAATGGAGGTTAGCAAAATATCGGTATGAAGCAATAAAATTCAAATAAAAGATTCAAGTTCAAGCTTCATCCGCAAGTTTACCAAGTCGTGCTCATTGAAGACCTTCATCAAACTTGGGTAATTTAGTTTTAGGTTTATACTTGGGTGTTAATACTTTAAGCTCATATATAAATTTGTGAAAATAATGAGTTATTAGTTTATAGACCTAACAATCATTATATATATATATATTTCATTAAGTCTATATAATCATTTTATAATGTTTCAAAACATGGTTTAGTTAAAATGTTAAATTTCAAGTATGTTCATTTTCATGTTTTGGACTATTTTGAAAAATGATGAGATTTCTCAAATGGGAAGTGTTTTTTGAAAGCTAACATTACTGTAGCACATTTTAATGGCTATAGATTTTCACATCGATTTAAAGATTAACATCATAAACTAAGATTTTAAAACACCGGGTTAAGCTTAAATATGAGATTCATCAATTGAACATATTAAATCTTTAATTAACTATAGGGAAAGGTTTGGAGGAAGATGATCTTGCCTCAAACGTCATGTTGAACTCCTGAACACGTACGTTCAAGATCCCTCTTCACCGAAGTCACAAAATCCTGCCTTCCTCTCGACAAATGCCTTAAGAACTCCCCCAAATCCTCACAAATTATGATTATGGTTGGAGAGAGACGACGAGGGGCTACTAGGGTTTTGAAATACGGATGAAAAGATGTTTTTTTATGTGTGTGTGTGTGTGTGTGTGTGTATATATATATATATATATATATATATATAT
>NC_033801.1:34944919-34950103 GCF_001876935.1 Asparagus officinalis | reverse complement strand
TGATTAACAAGTTAAAAATAAAATTAAATACAACCCTAATGATCATGATCATCAAACTAATATAAACAGCAACTAAAACTATAGTTTTTCATATTGGTTTAAAGATTAACATCATAAACCAAGTAAAATATCGGGTTAAGCTTAAACATGAGATTCATTAATTAAACATATTAAATCTTGAATTAACTATAGGAAAACGTTTGGAGGAAAATGATCTTGCCTCAAATGTCGTGTTGAACTCCTGAACATGTGCATGCAAGATCCCTCTTCATCAAAGTCGTAAAATCTCGCCTTTCTCTCGACAAACTTCTCAAGAACTCTCCTAGATCTCACAAATTATGATTAGGGTTTGAGAGAGAGAAAGAGGGGCTAATAGGGTTTAGAATACTGATGAAAATATATGTTTTTCATGTGTAAACATGTATATATATAACTACAAACCCGAATCAAAACAGTCCAAACCCGAAACAAGAAACCTAGTCAAACTAAAAAAATAGTTTTTGGTATTTTGGCTATAACTTTTACGTATGACCTCAGAATGAGGTAATTTAAGATGAATTGGAAAGCTATTGAAGATACCTACAAATTATTTCTTTTTAGCTTTTCCAAATTCGAAATGTATCGGTGTGTAATGTAGATATATTCTTAACTGGTCATATTTCTAGATTTCTTCTTTTTATATGTTTAACCTCTGTATACTCTCATATATACTCTTAATTGATCTCAAATCAATTATTAGAATAATCATTCATCCATGAATAATATTCATCATAATTAGAGCTTATTTATCAATATAATTCATATTATTTTCTAAAATTCACGCGGTTTTACAAAAGAGCTGAACCACGAATCTCTAGCTCCACCTTCCATTCTGCAGTGCGTGCTATATTTGCATCAATTGAAACTAATGACCATTTTTGGTGGAACATAGAAGATTATTTAAAAGTAACATCATGACTGATAATAATCTTAGGAGAGTTCGGATCAGGACACCACAATCTAAAACCCTTAACACTCGATGCATAACCTAGGAATATACACTTCTGTTCTCCAGGCTCAAGTTTTCCTTGACTCATATGTACATGTAAAACCCCGAAAATTTTGAAAATATTATTATAAATGATAATAAATGAGTTTTATTATGATTGATGATCATTCTGGGATGAATGGATCAGATTGGAATTGATTTGAGATCGATTCGCAGTTTTAGCCTCGATATCGCGAGTCTACTGAAAACTGATACTATTTTATTTTTAGAAATTTTTCTATTGATCAGATGGGCACGAGATTTATGTCATTGATCTTAGAATATCAATAACCTGTTGTGGGTAAAGTTTCATTGAGTTCTGACGACGGAGACTGAAATACTATTTTGAGACAGTATCGCGTCTACTGTCATCCATTGCATTTGTATTTTTTATAATTTTTATATTGATCATATGGATATGAGGTTTACACCATTGATCTTAGAATGACGAGACGGTGCTATGGGTAAATTTTCATTGCTTTCTGAGAACTACAGACCCAGTTGGATGAGTTGTTATCTCAGGGCTTTATTCGTCGGAGTCATTCTCCATGGGGAGCACCAGTCCTTTTCGTGAAGAAGAAGGACGGTAGTATGCGATTATGTATCGATTATCGTGAGTTGAACAAGGTCACCATCCGGAATAGGTACCCATTACCGAGGATTGATGACTTGTTCGACCAGCTACAAGGAGCGCATTATTTCTCTAAGATTGATCTTCGTTCTGGCTATCATCAGTTACGAGTCAGGGAGATGGATATTCCCAAGACCGCCTTTCTGACTCGATATGGGTCCTTTGAATTTCTCGTCATGCCATTTGGGCTGACCAATGCACCCGCAGTATTCATGGATTTGATGAACCGGGTTTTCCGTCCATACTTGGACCAGTTCGTGATTGTATTTATCAACGATATCCTTATCTATTCGAGATCGGAGGCAGAGAACGAGCAGCATCTACGATTGGTATTGCAGACTTTATAGGAACATCAGTTATATGCTAAGTTCAGCAAGTACGAATTTTGGCTATCAGATGTTAGATTTTTAGGCCACGTCATCAATAGAGAGGGCATTGCAGTAGATCCAGTGAAGGTTAAGGCAGTACTAGAATGGGAGCCGCCAAAAACTATCACAGAGATCCGTAGTTTCTTAAGATCCGGCGAAGGTTGAGGCAGTACTAGAATGGGAGCCGCCAAAGACCGTCACAGAGATTCGTAGCTTCTTGGGTTTAGCCGGCTATTACAGGAAATTCATTCAGGACTTCTCGAAGATTGCGACGCCACTTACACGCCTTACGAAAAAGGGTGTACAGTTCATTTGGGACACAGAGTGCCAGAAGGCTTTTGAGACATTAAAGACAAAGTTAACTACAGCACCGGTTTTGACTATTCCGAGCAGTGATAGGACATTTGTTGTCTACACAGATGCGTCATTAGCAGGCCTAGGAGCCGTTTTGATGCAGACCCAGAGAGTAGTAGCTTATAGCTCTCGACAGTTAAGGACGCATGAGCAGAACTATCCTACGCACGACTTGGAGTTAGCAGCTGTGGTTTTCGCACTGAAGACATGGAGACATTACCTGTACGGGGTACAGTTCGAGTTATTCACAGACCACCAGAGCCTGAAATACCTATTTTCTCAGAAAGAACTCAACCAGAGGCAGCGGCGATGGGTCGAGTTCATCAAGGATTATGAGTTCGCGATTTAGTACCATCCGGGGAAGGCGAACGTCGTGGCTGACGCTTTGAGCAGGAAGCGTCAACATCGGGTTATGGCTTTGAGGTGTTCGTTGTACCGAGATCTTTACACTCTTAGCCAGTTTGATTTCAGGCCAGAGACCGGTGGGAGCAGCACATTTTTGGGAACTATGTCAGTGCAGTCATCTTGGAGTAATAGAGTGGTCAAAGCTCAGCTAGCGGACTCTTGGATTCAAACCCGAAAGGAGGAGATTTCCAAGGAGCCCAAAGCTGATTGGACCGTTGGAATAGACGGAGGCCTTCGAATGAAAGGCAGATTAGTTATGCCAGCTAGTACAGAACTGAAGAAGGAATTTCTTGATGAGGCGCATCGTTCTAGGTACACAGTGCATCCAGGCACAACAAAGATGTACAAGGACCTGAAGAGACACTTTTGGTGGAGCGGCATGCGTAAGGAGATAGCAGAATATGTCGCTAGATGCTTTACCTGTCAGCAGGTGAAGGCAGAACATCAGAGACCAGCAGGAACCCTACAGCCTTTACCCATTCCGGAATGGAAATGGACGTGTATCTCTATGGATTTCATTGTGGGGTTACCGAGGTCAAAGAAAGGGAATGATTCCGTTTGGGTGATAGTTGATCGGTTGACAAAGTCAGCACATTTTATACCAGTGAGAACTACCTACACCGCCGAGACTTATGCGAGAATCTTCATTCGGGAGATAGTTCGACTGCACGGAGTTCCAGAGACGATCGTGTCGGATCGAGGCTCAGTTTTCACTTTGCATTTTTAGAGGAGCTTTCAGGATTCGTTCGGCAGCAGATTATCATACAACAGTGTATTTCACCCGCAGACAGATGGGCAGACGGAGAGAGTAAACCAAGTCTTGGAGGACATGTTGCGGGCTTGCATTTTAGACTTCCAGGGCAGCTGGGAGGACCACATACCTTTGATCGAGTTCGCTTATAACAACAATTATCAAGCAACGATTTGTATGGTTCCGTATGAGGCATTGTACGGGAGACCCTGTAGATCCCCGATTTGTTGGGCAGAGCCGGAGGATAGCTTATTGCTTGGGCCAGAGCTTGTGAGGCAGACTGCTGAGAAGGTAGCATTGATTAGAGAGCGTATTCTTGCCGCTCAGAGTCGGCAGAAGAGCTACGCAGATCAAAGACGACGACCTTTGGAGTTTCAGGTTGAAGATTTTGTTATGTTAAAAGTACCACCAATGAAGGGCGTTAAGCGATTTGGAAGACGAGGTAAACTTGCCCCGAGATATGTTGGACCATTTCGGATTACCAAGCGTGTTGGAGCGGTTTCATATAGACTAGATCTTCCAGCATCGATGTCAAGTGTGCACGATGTATTTCATGTGTCGATGCTTAAGAAGCACCTACGCGACGAGGAGCAGCAGAGGGTGATTGATACATCTGAGATCGAGATTCAGACAGATTTGTCCACCATTGAAGTGCTAATTTGCATCCTTGCTAGAGAGGACAAGAGACTAAGAAATAAGGTGATTCCTTTAGTTAAAGTTCAATGGAACTGGAAAGGAGCTGAGGAGGCTTCTTGGGAGCGCGAAGAGGATATGCATCGCGACTACCCACACCTGTTTGAGCAGGTAAAATTAATTGATTATGACTTGTTTGTGTTTATGATTATTTATATGGTCATATTTATATTTAATGCTAGAATGAGGGTATTAACACTTAGCTCCTAATCATTCGGAACACATGGTATATATATGGGGGGTTCCTTGTTTGGATTTTTCACCCGACGTACTAGTTTCGCTTAATTAGGGGTTAAGTGAGAGTATTTACATTCTACATTGTTGAGTGTAGATATTTTTTATTTCATATCTAGAGATTAATGGTACGAGATGTATATGTGAGGGTTTCCTTGTCTGGATTATTCCCTCAATGTACTTTTCTCATATTATTAATCTCTAAGATGCGATTGCGGAATTTCGAGGACGAAATTCTTTTAAGGGGGGAAGAATGTAAAACCCCAAAAATTTTGAAAATATTATTATAAATGATAATAAATGAGTTTTATTATAAGTTGTGATCATTCTGGGATGAATGGATTAGATTGGAATCATTTGAGATCGATTCGCAGTTTCAGCCTCGGTATCACGAGTCTACTGAAACCTGATACTATTTTATTTTTAGTAATTTTTCTATTGATCAGATGGGCATGAAATTTACGCCATTGATCTTATAATGTCAAGAATGTGTTGTGGGTAAAGTTTCATTGAGTTCTGACGACGGAGACTGAAACACTATTTTGAGACGGTATCGCGTCTACTGACATCCATTGTATTTGTATTTTTAATAATTTTTATATTAACCAGATAAATATGAGGATTACACCATTGATCGTAGAATGTTGAGACGTTCTTGTGGGTAAATTTTTATTACTTTCTGAGAACGAAGATTTGAAACTCAATTTTTAAATAATATAAA
>NC_033801.1:34927450-34944808 GCF_001876935.1 Asparagus officinalis | reverse complement strand
GAGAGGAAGAGAAGGAGAGAGAGAGAGAGAGGGGGGAGGAGAGAGAGAGGGAGGGAGAGAGAGAAAGAAGAGAGAGAGGAAAATAGGGAGGTGATTTTGGCTACGAAGGAACGGATAGGGATTCTAATTTCAGAGATCAAGAAAGACAAGTTCATCTCTTTCCAAACTCATCCCCAGTAAATTTTGATCTTGATGAATATACATGATATTGATGAAAAGACATGATATTGATAAAAATTGATGAATATACATGATATTGAAGATCCTAAAGACATGATTATTGATGAAAAGATATGATATTGATAAAAATTGATGAATATACATGATATTGAAGAAAAGACTTGATATTGCGACACTATTCATGGGTACTATTCATAAATACTATGGTACTATTTATAAATACCGTACTGTTCATACGTACGGCACTAGTCATGGGTACTATTCATACATACTGTGGTACTATTTATAAATACCGTACTGTTCATACGTACGGCACTAGTCATGGGTACTATTCATACATACTGTGGTACTATTTATAAATACCGTACTGTTCATACGTACGGCACTATTCATAAGTACTATTACTATTCATGCATACTGGGGGTACTATTCATACGTACTGTTATTGTTCATACATACGACACTATTCATAAGTACTGACATTATTCATACGTATGGGTACTATTTATACATACCGTTACTATTCATGCATACGGTACTATTCATATGTACTGTTACTATTCATGAGTACGGATACTAGTCGTAAAGTACCGTTGTTATTAGTAAGTACTGCTACTATTCATAATTAGTTAATACAGCAGATAGTCGGGGTTGGTAATCCTGATCATTTACTGGACAGTTTGGTCCAGTTTTATTTTCTGGAGTTTGTTTGCGCCATTTGTGACGCGATCGTGGAGTTTGAGCCGCTTGATGTTATACTTACAGTCATGAATATGACGAAATACGCATTTGAGTATCCCACGGGGATTATGACGAATTGAGATCTATTTACTTGTGAGTTAGTACACCGCAAATGAGACTGCGATGATACCTATTTGTCGATCCGCACGGTGATGCGATGATACATATATGTCGATCCGCACTATGATGCGATGATACATATTTGTCGATCCGCACTATGATGCGATGATACCTATTTGTCGATCCGCGTGATGATGCGATGAGTTGGAAGAAGTTCAGAATGATAATATTATAAACTATTTACATGAGTATTTGGCGGATGCCAAAAGTGTTTCTACTCATTGTTGAGATACTTTGCTATACGAGTACACGAGATACATATGTTGATGTCTATTATGATGCTTTACTTTCCAATTATATTTTGATTGCTTAGTTCAGGGTTAATATTTAGTTATTTACTATTTGAGACATACGGTATATACATGAGGGTTTCCTTGTTTGGATTATTTCGCTCGACGTACTACGTCTCAAGTTGTAAGTTTCTAAATATTAATTTCATTAGATACAGAGAAAATGATCTAGGTAGACTATGCTTAATAGATAGAGCCTCCACTTCATCATCTAGTAGCCCTTCCCCTGGGGGCGGATGGAGGTGAACTTGCTGTAGCGCTCTGACGCTCTTGTTGTTGTTCTTTTTCTTTTATTTTATTTCTCATTTCAGGCGGCTCAGAGCATCGGAGAGTCGCAGGGTGACGGAGTTCTTGCATAGTCGCCGTCGCGTATTTTTACTAGTATGGACTCCACAGTGATCTTATGTTTCCATTTAGTCATTTGAGTTTGTACTCATATTGTTAAGGCAATATGCCTTCGTACGATTTCTAATCGATTCATGTTGAGACATATCATGTTATTTTAGACTCCAGATGTATATCAGTTGTATTCCAGTTTAGTTTATTTGGGACATGATTTCATTTATGAGATATATCTTTCCGTATCATGTCTATAGTATTTATTTCCCTTATTTGCCTGTTTTGTACCTTCATTTATATTGGTTTCCACTAGAGGATATTACTATGATTGGTGAAACATGTTGTTGCACAGTGGAGGTGCATGACAGGTTTGACATCTCTGGGTTCACCTTGGACTGCAGCCAAGTGTGAAAACAGGGGCGTCACAGTACATATGCAGGACAACTAAATATTTTAAGATTAGAATAATTCGCAGGCTTACCGGACCAGATTTCCTTTGGTGTTTTATAATAGATAGCAATAGATGGTGACTGATTCTTGAGTAACAAGCCGTATTCACCTCTTACACTAATATTCCTTGCCTAAACCTACATTGAACAATATATAATGAGCTTTCTCTACAAGGATTTTATTCATACATTTGCCACTCCCTTTTGTTGTAGTGTGCAAGGGACTATACAATGTCCAATGATTCCCTCATTCTTGCAAAACTCATTAAATTCTTCTCCACAAACTCAATGTCATTATCAATTCTAAGCTTCTCAATCAGCCTCCTTGTCTGCTTCTAAATCAAAAACTTTTACTGCTTAAAAGTCACAAACAACTCATTTTTATATCTCAAAAAGTAGACTCAAACCTTTCTAGAATAATCATCAATGAATGTCAACAACTATCTTGAACTGCCACTCTTCGAGGTAACTGGAGGGTCAATAAAGATCTGAATGGATATAATATAGAGTTCTTTTAGTTTAATGCACCGATGTACTGAAGCTGACTCTTTTGTGTTTTTTGAAGATATAATGCTTGCGGAACCCTCATTTTTCTATATTCTATCTACATAAGAGACCCTTCTTGCTCAACTCGACCAATCCGCGCTTATGATCAAGCCTGATATACCATACTATGATAGTATCTGCCCCTGATATCAATGATGCGGCTGCAGCCCCGAACCTATAATGGCGAAACCTTACAAAACATACAAGTTGCTAAATCTTTTTTTCTTTCATAATCACAAGAGAGCCTTTTATAACCCTAAGAACTCTACCTTCATCTGAAGAATTGCACCTAAGATTATTAAGAGTACCCAAAGAGGTTAGATTCTTTCTTAAACCTAGAATATGTCTGACATCAGCCAAAGTCCTGATGACTCAATCAATATCATGCATCATAATCCAATTTGTCCCTTTCCCAACAATCTTGCATGAGGCATTAGTTCTATGAGAATAATTCCACCATCAATAGCTTCATAAGTGGTGAATCAGTCCCGATTAGAGCACATATGATAGGAATAACCTGATTCCAAAATCCAATAATTCATGCTCCTGTTTTTATTGTAGGTAACTAACAAAAGCACATCTTTAGCAATACCAACTTTAGCGGAGTTTTCTTTTAGTTTTTCATCATACTCTTCTTTCTTCTTCTAGTTCTTCCAACATTTAGCAATTGACCTTAATGTGTTCTTTTTTCTTGCAATAACTATAGGTGAGATTTCAATACTTCGACTTATACATGTTACCTCCAAAGCCTCTTTCTTCTGATCTTTCTCGAATAAATAAGCCATTAGGTTTATCCACTTTTGCTTATGGTTAACTCCTTATTGATATTTTCCTCATTCAATAAGTTCTCTTTGACGTTCTTGATTCCAAATAGAATCTTGACCGTAAATCGTAGTATCCTTAAAGTGCTTGTAGAAAGGCAACGAAGAACATAATAATAATAGGGCTTGATGTTCATCAATAATCTTAATATTAATTATACTCAAATTTGTAATCACATAATTAAATTGACCGACATTAGATTTGATATGTGTACCTTCCGACATCCGAAGTGTTATATTCTCCATGAGAACTTCGAAAATTTTGTTTGTTAAATATAACTGGATCGCTATGAGAGCTTTATAATCCAACTTGTTCCCATCTTCCTCAATCATGGTAGCCGGTTTCTTCGACTTCCTAAACAAAGCATTCTTCAATCTGCTCTATGTCAATACGGTGATCATCCAAACTTGCTAAATGTTAAAACTAATGTTACCATTAAACTTCTCAATATCCCACTTTGCAGTAATTGTTGTCATCTTCTTGTTCAATTTATAGCTGAGATGTTTAATACCAATTTGTTATGACAAATCCTCAAGAAAAACTAATATCAATCACATGAAAAGAACCAAAAATATAGAGAACACAAAACACACGGATATATATGTGGTGGTGGTTTGTGAAAGTGTCCATCGTCCTGCGGGTATTTTCTTCATTTGCGTACCTTGCATTAGTTATATATCAAATTATTACCAACTCTCGGAGTAGTGCATTGAAAGAGAATTATGGCATTGAATAAAGGTAGACATCTACTTGATCCAAAATGAATCGGGTTATTGGATATTTTCTCAGAAAAACATTGATAAATGTACTAATCTCCGGATATTCCTGCTTGGATTTGTTTCAGAAATATGCAAAACTCTTGATGCACCAATTACTTCTCTTCACAGTTCCTCAAATAGAGCAACCAGTACTCAAGGATTATGTTTACCGTGTGACGATTATCACGTGGCACCTCCAAAAAAAATTAATTATACATACACTGCGGTCAAATTGGCTTAATAGAATCAGAAATGAATTGGTTTGCTTTAAAAAATATGGGCTAGCTAGCAACATGTCGTTAAATTGGAAACTATAAATCTATTAACAAATATTTTTAGAAAATTATAATCTGTTAGTATTGCGAAATAAATAATTATATAACTTGTAGGTTCCCCCTAGAAATAACCTCAAACAAAAGCACTAATAGAGAAACCACATGAATATTACTTTATGGGGCTGTTTGTTTGCCTTAAAAAAAGGGAAATCAAAGAAATGGAAAACTATTTCTAAGAAAAATTGTTTTGGGAATGTTTGGTTGGCTAAAAAATAGAAGGAAATCAAAAAAATAGAGATGAGATGATGTTAGTTGTCACCTTATTATAGGATGATATGAGTGATTTAAAAAAAAAAAATTGTTTTGATGTTGTTTGGTTGGTGAAAAAAATAAGGAAATAAATTATAAGAAACCTATTTCTTGTAATAGGTTGTTTTCTTTTGTTTGGTTCATTCTTAAAAATAAGAAAATAGATGAGATGAGATGAGTTGTCATTATAGTTCATTCTTAAAAATAAGAAAATAGATGAGATGAGATGAGTTGTCATTATATTATTGAATGATGTGACACACACACTTAAGGAAATCGTTTTCCTAATTTTTTGGGAGGAAATGAATGGAAATAAAATGTTAATGAGATGAGATGAGTTGTCACCATCTTATTGGATGATGTGAGTGATTTAAAATGATGAGATAAGATGAGTTAAGTGATGTTGTGAATGAAAATAATATTTTATTAGATGTGGTGGATGAGTTGTTAGGTAAAAATAATATTTTATTAGATGTAATAGATGAGTTGTTGGATAAAAATATTTTTTATTAGATGTTTTGGATGAGTTGTTGGATGAAAATAATATTTTATTAGATGTTTTGGGTGAGTTTTAGGGATGAAAATGGATGAAATATTACTTTTTGAGATTTCCACTTTTTAATTTACATTTCTTGATTTTTAGGAAATAACCAAACAGACCCTATACATAAATTGCCTTTAAAGTGTGTTTTCATTGCAATCAAATCACATCCCTGTCAAAAATTTCACTAGAACCCTTAAAAAACTTGAATTCGATGCACATGACTCATATTATTATAGTTTAGGTCTTGTACGTTAAAATACAATTCATATACCTTGAACGTGAATTTTGTAAACTTGTTTTTTAATGTTCTTTTTTTTTGGACTGGAAAGTGGTTGGTTGCAATACAAGCACACTTTAAAGATAATTTACATATAAATTGACATTGGAAGGTAATTTTTTATAAGAGAATAATGGATATGCTTGGTACTAAGTACAAATTTGATGTTTCGTAGTGTAATGGTTCATTTCCATTCACATATCTAAAGCTGTTCACTTGAAAATGGTCCCCACTTATTTACTCACCCATTGATTGAGTGGATGAAAAGTGTCTACTTCACTACCAAGCATCAAATATGTTTCTTGGCACCAAACATACATACTACTCTCTTCCTTCTTATAACTACCTCATTATAAGGTTTTTGCAGGAAAAAAAAACCTATTCCTATACTTACATGCAGACTGGAGGATAAAATAGTAATTACAGACTTGCTTTGGTTTCTAACTTGTGATATCTCAACATCTAATTTGTTAGTGTAAGAAAGATTCTCTCACAAATCCTTCAGGACATGTTTGGTTGCCACTTTTTTGGGTTGTAATACTGTAGGTATCAGATTCTACAATATCGGAACAAACTCCTCTAGCTAGTTTTTAAAAATGGGCACGGTATACCATTGTTACTGTAACTGTCACTAGTAGAAAACTGAGCATTAGCGACGGGGCATTGGCGACGGATTTGAAATCCGTCGCCAATACAAACATTGGCGACGAAACATTGGCAACAGGGTTGTTCCCGTCACCAATGTTTGTATTGGCGACGGATTTCAATCCGTCGCTAATGATTTTCCGTCGCCCATAACCTTGGGCGACGGGAAAACATTGGCGACGGATTTGATCCGTCTCCAATGTTCCGTCGCTAATACTTATTGGCGACGGATTTGATCCGTCGCCAATAAGTATTGGTGATGGATTAGATCCGTCGCCAATAAGTATTGGCGATGGATTTGATCCGTCGCTAATGTTCCATCGCCAATACTTATTGGCGACGGATTCTAATACATCGCTAATACTTATTGGCGATGGATCGAATCCGTCGCCAATGTTTTTCCGTCACCAATACTTATTGGTGACGGATGCCATCCGTTGTCAATGCCAATGTGTCCATCATAAAAAAATTGGGGACGGATCTGATCCATATATGTGTGACCCAAACTCACTGTTTAATGCTACCCGATCAGACCCGACTCGTATAACCCGAATAGCTCATTTATCGTAGCTTGTAGTGTTTTCATAGAGATTAGAGATCCAAATGGCTAACGTTAATTGGTGCAGGGGGGTTAGATGGATCTAGTAGTTTATTTAGCTTCTCCAATCCTGCTAAGCTATTGTATTATTTCTTGACTTTCAAACGAGTCGAATTCCTAAATATAAACAAAGCATAAAAATATTAGATCTCCAATGTTGTATTATTGCACATATTAAACATAACTAGCTGAAACTTATCTTATTTTGTAATTTCCATTCATGATCAATATAATGTGATGTGAGACAAGTATATCCGCTGGTCGCTATTAATGTTTACAAATCGAAAGTCAAGCCAATTCTACCCGGAATCGATTCAAAAGCTTCTTTTAACCTACTTTTCTCTCTTCCATAGATTTTAAGAACATCGACTTTAAAAATATTTATTGATATGTGTTTTAGATCCTCACAAAGATGTCAGAAGATTGCTCAAATACCTTCATACTCAACAAACTGAAATGGCAAATCGTGCATAATGATGGCCTAGACTAAGAGCTCTCTAAACTTATTTGGGTCAAAACTAAATCTTGAATAACTCATTAAAGAATTTTTTTGAGTTAGATAAATCCTCAATATCCTTTCCAGTAGATTTCTTACTATTATTCATGTGTCTTAACGTGTTTTTCGTCCCATGGTTACCTTCGACGATGTAACAATATTAAACATTTTCCAAGCTTTAGATGCAGATCTTCTTTTTCTATTTTTGTCAATTATCACTTTTTCTCTCTTTTTGTCAAGATTAAACAAAACCAAATAAGTTCTATAAAACCTATAAACTCCTAAGAACTCCCAAGAGCTGAAGAAACCACGAGCAATTTGGTGAAGAACAGGTGTTAGAAGAGCGCATGAGTCAGTTTAGAAGCTGCGTGGTCGACCGCGGCTCAAGGCCGGTCGACCGAGAACGTGCACATACTTTGGTAGGAGTTTAGTTGGCGCGGTCGACCGCCACGGTCGACCGCCACGGTCGACCGCCAGACCCTATAGGACATTTTCTGTCTCTATCATTTGATCGCGGTCGACCGCGAGCTTTGGGCAGTCGACCGCATAGCAGGTCAGGCCCATATGTTGGTTTCCTGTTCTTATTTGGTTTTGATGTTTGTATAAATATCAATACACGTACTAGGGTTTCTGGTGTTTGTAGAATTAGGGCATCACACTGTGATTCGATCTCGGCGTCATTCGTGATTATACTATGTGTCTGTGATCAAGTGGGTTTTGTTTGTGGATTTGTCTGTACAATTTTTGGTCAATAAAATGGTGTTTTGAAAATACGTTTGAAAAATAAACACCATGATATGATATTTTTTTAAAAAACACAACAAAAAAAAATATTTTGGTTACCAAACACACTCTTATTTTATCATGACTAATGGAAAAAACATTGAGTAAGGTATGCGATGTTATGTTGTTTCAAACTAATTGTAAACTTCTTATTAATAAATATATAAAAAGATGTTTTTAGGCCTAAAAATTTGGCGGGAGAATTCCCCTAAAATTTTCACTCAAAACAAATTACCGATTTTAAAGAACTCCCTGACCTCCCTCCCCTTCTCCTCCGTCGCCCTCCCATTCCTTATCCCCTCCCCAGCTAGATTGATTCTCCCTCCCTCCCTGCTCCCTGTCGATCACCACCACCGTGTCCCTCACCTCCAGCCCCATCCCCCTCAGCGGTGCCGCCATCTCGAGCACCGACACCCCGCTCGTCACCAGAACCTCAACGACCAAGCAAACCTGCCCCCGCCCGTCCCTAATTTTGATCTCCGCACCACCGTTGTCACCTATCGCCACCTAGATCACAACCTCTCTCGCCGCCGACAACCAAGATCTAGTAAGAATTTCTATTTATCGTTCTTTTCAAATGTTCTAGGGTTTAGAATTTGAGTTCTTTTTGAAAGATTTCTTATTTTTGAAGGTGTCGATAGAGAATCACGAGGGGACAGCCTTGAATCGCTGGCTTGCAGAATGCGACTGCAGCTAGGGTATGATTGTTAGATCTTATAAAAACTTGAGATCTAAACCATAAAGCCATGATTAATTCAAAGAGATTTACTAGAATCAAAAGAAAAGAGCGGAAGCTTATACCTGAATCCATAGATTAAACTTGAGATGAGTTTTGGATCTTCTAACTTTAGGGTTTCTCTAGCCAAATTTCTCTCTAGATGGGGGTGAAGAGAATTAGAGAATGTAACCCTAGATTATGGACCATAACCCCTTATTTATAGGTGTTGTACATTTACAATTTAGCCCCTCATCAAATCACAATTACAACCTGGTATCTGCACATATAACCCCATGATTATATTTAAATACCCATTAATCCAAATTGATCGATCACTTTAGTGGGTTATTTTGAATGATAGCAATACACACAGATTAATCATATGTGCCCACAAATAGATTTAATTAGATTTAACTCCAACAATGATTGTATGAAGTAAATATTTTTTTAAATTAAATATTGAAATAGAGAAGGTGAAAAAAAGGGAACCAGCTATGATGGAGAAACAAATTGGGGAAATTTTTAAATTTTTTTTACAGCTTTTGTATGATTGTATGAAGTAAATATTTTGTTATTATGTTGAAATTTCTTCTTCACGTTAAATTAAATAGTTTATTTTGTTGCAGAATGACATTCGTAAAAATCCTACTTTTAGATCACAGTTTCACGAGATGTGTGCTAAAGTTGGAGTGGATCCTCTAGCTACTAGGGATTGGTGATTTCTATTATGAACTAGGTCTGTATTCATATCTATCTTTATATTATAAATTCTCATCAGATTAATCTTCTAGATCATGAGCTTAGTTTTAATCACAAGTTGATTGTTCATGGTCTTGCTACTGTAAATCTTGGGAAATTCTGTCCGAACTGAATATGCATAGGAATAATTATTTTCAGTTTTCCATATGCTCAGAAATCAGTAAAATTGTGCATTACTATTTGAATATTTTATTATTAAGCTTTTGTTAACCGATTCTGTTATTTCTTTTCCTTAGAGGTGTTTATAACTGTTGTGAACTTCTGTTATATTAATTACATAACTTGTTCTAGGGGAATAATTATGAAGCTGCAAAAAACAGTCTTGGATGGGTATGAAAATTTGTAATCGGTAAATGGTGATGTAGTTCTGATAGATTTGTTTCTCTTGTTAGATCTAAACCAAAACTTAAGATCTAAAACCATATAGCCATGATTAATTCAAAGAGATTAACAAGAATCATAAATGAGCGGAAGCTTATACCTGAATCCATGGATGAACCTTGAGATGGGTTTTGGATCTTCTAACCTTAGGGTTTCTCTAAATCCGAATTCTCTAGCTAGATGGGGGTGTAGAGAATTAGAGAATGTAACCCTAGGTTAGGGACCATAACCCCTTATTTATAGATGTTGTACTTTTATAATTTGGCCCCTCAACAAATTACAATTACAACCTGGTATCTGTATCGTGACTCGACCCATCAATGGTCACATATACCAATACAATCAAACGACATAGATCAATCATGGATGTGCAGCATGAAAATTACATGCAATGTGATCAGTACATGTCTATTTTCAACTGGTCCTCCTTAGTGAGGTCAAAACCAAACATAATGTAACAGAGTGTCTTAACTGAATACTTTATTCTGATCAGACAATACAACCAAACATAAAGCACCACAAATACAAACTCCCACTAAAACATAATATCCTCAAATAATACCACACCCATATGAGCAGTATGCTCATGAAAGACCTTAGGTGGCAATCCCTTAGTAAGAGGATCAGCTATCATGGAGTTTGTCCCAATGTGCTCTATGGATATCTGTCCACTCTGTACCCTTTCTTTCACAACCAGGAACTTAATGTCAATATGTTTTGACTTAGTTGAGCTCCTGTTGTTATTGGAATACATTACTGCAGATTTATTGTCACAATATAACCTTAGTGGTCTTTCAACATTTTCCAAAATGCGCAGTCCCGTGACAAAATTTCGCAGCCATATTCCCTGATTGGATGCCTCATAGCAAGCTACAAATTCTGCTGCCATAGTGGAGGAAGCTACTAGTGTTTGTTTGACACTTTTCCATGATATAGCTCCTCCTGCTAACATATAAATGTAGCCTGATGTAGACTTCCTGCTATCTTGGCATCCAGCAAAATCAGAGTCCGAATACCCAATGACCTCTAATTTCTCTGATTTTCTGTATGTGAGCATGTAATCTTTTGTTTTCTGAAGATACCTCATAACCCTTTTGACTGCTATCCAATGATCCATACCAGGGTTGCTTAAGTATCTGCCTAACATCCCAACAATGTACGCAATATCCGGACGCGTACATACCTGAGCATACATTAGACTTCCTACAGCCGAAGCATAAGGAATCTTCTGCATTTCCTGAATTTCAAGGTTACCTTTAGGGCACTGATTGAGACTAAACTTGTCTCCTTTAGCAACAGGGGTGTCACCTGGTCTGCAATCTTGCATGCCAAACCTTTTAAGTACCTTATCGATATAGCTCTTTTGTGATAATCCAAGAATACCCCGAGAGCGATCTCGATGTATCTGGATCCCTAATATAAAAGAGGCGTCCCCAAGATCTTTCATCTCAAAATTCTTTGATAGAAATCTCTTGGTTTCGTGCAACATGCCTATATCATTAGTGGCAAGCAAGATGTCATCGACATACAGAACCAGAAAAATATACTTACTCCCACTAAACTTGTGATATACACAGTCATCAACTATGTTCATCTAAAAACCGAACGATATTATTATTAGTTGAAACTTATGATACCATTGACGAGGAGCTTGCTTGAGTCCATAGATGGATTTCCTTAATTTGCGAACCATATTCTTTGGGTCTCCTGACATAAAGTTTTCTGGTTGCACCATATAAATCATCTCATCAATGTCTCCATTGAGAAATGCAGTCTTAACATCCATCTGATATAACTCAAGTTCATAATGAGCAACAAGTGCCATGATTATTCTGAAAGAGTCTTTCGATAAAACCGGAGAAAAAGTCTCTGTATAATCAATGCCTTCCTTTTGAGTATAGTCTTTAGCCACAAGACGTGCCTTGTACCTCTCCACATTACCGTTTGCATCCCGCTTGGTTTTAAAAATCCATTTACAACCAATTGGTTTTGCACCTTCTGGTAATGGGACAAGTTCCCAAACCTTATTGTCTTGCATAGACTTGTACTCTTCATTCATGGCATCAATCCACTGTTGAGAGTTAGAACTTTTCATGGCCTGAGAGAAGTTGATTGGATCATCTTCCAACATTCCACTACTTTCCTCATGTTCTTGAAGAAATACAATGTAATCATCCGAAATAGCATTTCTCCTTTCTCTCGTGGATCTCCTTAATGGCACTGGTTCTTGAGGTTGTTGAGTTTGTTCTTCTGAAACAGGGAGTTATTCAACATTATCATCTTGAGGTTCCGGATTTACTTCTTGAGCAACAACAGGTATAGGAACCTGAATATTGTCAAAAGTAACTGTATGGATTGGATCTGAAGCCAATTGATCTGAAGCCAATTCCTCCTCAAAACTAATGTCTCTAACATTATTTCTCCCCCCAAACTCAACACCCTCAAAGAATGTTGCTGTTCCCGTCTCAAAAATATTCCTTATAGTGGGATCATAAAACTTATAGCCCCTAGAGCGTTCAGAGTACCCAATAAAGTAGCTGCTAACTGTTTTGGAGTCCAATTTCTTTTCATTCGGCCTATAAGGCCTTGCCTCAGCTGGACATCCCCAAATATGTAAATGCTTTAAACTGGGCTTTCGACCAGTCCAAAGCTCATAAGGTGTTTTAGCAACTGCTTTACAGTCCAAAGCTTATAAGGTGTTTTAGCAACTGCTTTACTTGGTACTCTATTCAGAATGTAAGCTGCTGTCTTAAGTGCTTCTCCCCAGAGTGACTCTGGTAAAGAAGAATGAGCAATCATACTTCTTACCATATCCTTAAGAGTCCTATTTCGTCTTTCAGCTACACCATTCATGCTAGGTGAACCCGGCATGGTGTACTGTGGGACGATACCGCATTCCTCTAGGTATCTAGCAAATGGTCCTGGACGTTGTTCACCTGAACCATCATATCTACCGTAGTACTCACCACCACGATCAGATCTGACGGTTTTAATTCTTCTGTTGAGTTGATTCTCAACTTCAGCTTTATAGGCTTTGAACATGTCCAGAGACTCAGATTTTTCATGAATAAGATATAGGTGCCCATAACGTGAGTAATCGTCTATGAATGATATAAAATATTATTGACCATTCCAAGATTCCTTAGGGAATAGCCCACAAATATCCGTATGTATCAATTCTAAGACATCCGAAGATCTGTTGGCACCTAATCTCTTCACTTTGGTCTGTTTTCCCTTGATACATTCAACACATACGTTGAAGTCCGAAAAATCAAGGGAATCCAAAATGCCATCAGACACAAGACGCTCAACTCTACCTTTTGAGATATGACCTAAGCGCTTATGCCATAATGTCGCCGAATTTTCCTTATTTAATTTACGCTTAGTACCACGTGATTCCACATGCAAGGATTCATTGTAAGAAGCAATTGTATCAAGCAAATATAGGTTGTCATAAATACTCAAGTAACCGGTTCCCACAACATTTGAATTAAAAGATAAACTGAATTGACTGTTTCCAAATGAACAAGAATAACCTGATTTGTCCAATACAGAAACAGAAACCAAATTCCGTCTAAAAGACGGTACTACAAAAGTATCTTTTAAATCCAAATAATAACCAGTTCCTAACAACAACCTAAAGTGCCCAATTGCTTCCACATCTACCGATTGTCCGTCGCCCACAAAGATGTGTCTTTCAACATCACTTGGCTTTCGGTAGCTCAGGCAACCCTGCATAGAAACACTTATGTGAGTAGTAGCACCAGAGTCTAACCACCAAGTGTTTCTAGGTACTGAAGCTAAATTAACCTCAGAACAGACCAAAGCAAGGAACGTACCCTTATTATCACGCCAGGCGTGATATTTTGTACAGTCCTTCTTTACATGTCCAGGCTTCTTACAGAAGAAACAACCCTGATTATCCTTATGTTGTTTCTTCTCAACTGGACCCTTAGCAGCTTCCTTATCATTCTTCCTTTTCTTGCCCTTATCCTTAGAGGCATAGGCCAAATGAGCACTTTCTGTCTTATCTTGCTTCAACCTGTCTTCTTCTTGCACACAGTATGAAATGAGCTCATTTAGAGTCCATTTCTCCTTTTGACAGTTATAACTGACCTTAAATTGGTTAAACTGTGCAGGAAGAGACAACAAAACCAGATGCACTAATAACTCGTCACAAAGATCGAGTTTAAGTGCCTTAAGCTTTGAAGCAATATGAGACATTTCCATAATGTACTCCCTGATATTTCCTTTGCCCTTATACTTCATTGAAATCAAGCGAGCTAAAAGCGTGCTTGTTTCTACCTTATCGTTTTTCGCAAAACGCTTCTCAATTTCGGCAAGGAAATCTTTAGCCTTAGTAATCCCTTCGGATTCTATGCCCCTGAAGGCTTCCGGAACGCCGCGCTTAATGATCATAAGACTCATGCGATTTGAACGCTCCCACTTCTCATGCTCCTTCTTTGCATCAGGAGTGCTTTCCGCATTGAGAGGTTGGGGTTGTTCAGTTCTTAATGCATAGTCAAGATCCATGCAGCCAAGAACAATTAATATGTTCTCTTTCCAAACCTTGAAGTTTGTCCCATTTAGCATGGGAATTGAGTTGATGTTAGCAGAAATTGTTGCAGCAGATGCATTAGCTGAAATAAAACAAAAGAATGCTCACATCAATAACCATAATCAATAAAATTCAAATAATGACAATCCCCATCCAAGTATCGGGCACAACATTAATATCAAGTCTTTGGACAGTAATATTAACTTGTAAGTGATACCTTGTTGCAATGATCAAACATTGATAATAACTCATGTCAAATAATGAAACTATCTTTGGATCGATTCATTATTCACATGTAAACCTTATAATTGTCACATGCTTATCATCGCAGATGTGTATACAGTCTAAATAAATATTAACCTTCCTTTGGGCCGATTAAATATTTACACGAAAGCATACACACAAACATCTCACATTCCTCATGAACAATCTACACAAGAGAGGTTACTTTGGCAACTTCTTGTTTCAATTAATCAATTGGAGTGAGAGACAACCTTAATTCCTTAGTGTCATAATATTTGAATTAAATAATTGATTAAAAACCAAATTAGATTTAAATTAAAAAGTTTTAATTTAAATCAACTGAATTTCCAAAAACTTAATTGGGGTCTCACAGCTTAATTAGCGCCCATAACTTAATTGAATAAAGTAAGTATACCAAAGTGGACCCATAAAAAGCTGAGGCTTAACCATAGTGAACACGAAGTTCGCTTGACTTCGAACGCGAGGTTCGACTGTATTGAGTACGAGACTCACTTAAGCACGAACGCGAGGTTCGTTTGAGAACGAACGCGAGGTTCGTTTGAAAAAATGAACGCGAGGTTCAACTTAAGAACAACGCGAGGTTCGTTAAAAAAAATGAACGCGAGGTTCAACTGAAGTACGAACGGAGGTTCGCCTGAAGCACGAACGCAAGGTTCGACTGAAGCTCGAACGCGAGGTTCGACTGAAGCATGAACGCGAGGTTCAACTTAAATACGAACGCGAGATTCGACTGAAAACTGAGCGCGAGGCTCACCTTAGAACTGAGCGCGAGGCTCATCTTAGAACGAACACGAGGTTCGTTAAAATTGAGCTTGACGCTCACCTGAGTTGAACGCGAGGTTCACCTTAGAACGAACGCGAGGTTCGTTAAAATTGAGCTTGACGCTCACCTGAGTTGAACGCGAGGTTCACCTTAGAACGAACGCGAGGTTCGTTAAAATTGAGCTTAACGCTCACCTGAATTGAGCGCGAGGCTCACCTTAGAACGAATGCGAAGTTCGTTGAGCGCGAGGCTCACTTGATAACGAACGCGAAGTTCGTTTGAACGCGAAGTTCGGTTAAAAATGAACGAACGCGAGGTTCGTTTGAAGCTTTCAGCTTCGCCAAAATTTGAGGTAACCACCTCCTTAATGTTCGCCACGTTTCACGCACGAACCCTTAGGGTTTCAAACTGAAACCGCCGCCATTAAAACAAAAAACAGATCTAGAATCGAAAAATGAGTTTTCTTGATCCAGATCCAAGAAAAAAACCGCCGAAAAATCAAAAAAATTCTAAAAAGTTACTGTTCACCGGCGATTTTTCAGTTACTGTTCATCCGGAAAAACTTTACTGTTTATCCGAACAAAAAACTTTACTGTTCATCCGAAAATTTTCGTTACTGTTCACCCGAACAAAAAATTGAATCTTTAACCAGAGATTTAAGATCAAAAAACCCAATAAAACTTAAATCCCTAAGAATTAATCAAGGTGGCTCTGATACCACTTGTTAGATCTAAACCAAAACTTAAGATCTAAAACCATATAGCCATGATTAATTCAAAGAGATTAACAAGAATCATAAATGAGCGGAAGCTTATACCTGAATCCATGGATGAACCTTGAGATGGGTTTTGGATCTTCTAACCTTAGGGTTTCTCTAAATCTGAATTTCTCTAGCTAGATGGGGGTGTAGAGAATTAGAGAATATAACCCTAGGTTAGGGACCATAACCCCTTATTTATAGATGTTGTACTTTTGTAATTTAGCCCCTCAATAAATCACAATTACAACCTGGTATCTGCACATATAACCCCATGATTATATTTAAATACCCATTAACCCAACTTAATTGATCACTTTAGTGGGTTATCCTGAAAGATAGCAATACACATTGATTAATCATATGTGCCCACAAATAGATTTATTAGATTAAATCCAACATCTCTTTGAGTGCAAATGCACATGAAGGTTTTTGATTTATGTCTAAGTTTTGTTTTATTACTTGCTGCCGCTGCTGTTGTTTTATTTCTATTTTTCTTTTATTATTATTCTTGCTGCTGTTTTTTAAAATTTTAATTCCACAGGCCATACATTGGAAAATCCAGCTCACCCCTTGACTGGTCTCAATGGTCTATATTTGGTTTCTGTTCCACTTTCTTATGCCTTTCTGGGGTATTATTTTGCAGCATGATAAAACTATGCTTCTAGTCTAAAATGAGGCCACACATCAAAACTGTTGAAATATTAATAGGTTTAGGGACTTATTTGTAAGTTGTAGGGGCCTATATAAGGCCATGTTATCTCATGAATAAGATTAGGGTTTTCATATTCTATATGGTATCAGAGCCTCCATCCAAACCCTAACCCTAGCCGCCGCCGACTGTTGAAATATTAATAGGTTTAGGGACTTATTTGTAAGTTGTAGGGGCCTATATAAGGCCATGTTATCTCATGAATAAGATTAGGGTTTTCATATTCTATATGGTATCAGAGCCTCCATCCAAACCCTAACCCTAGCCGCCGCCG
>NC_033801.1:34921666-34927104 GCF_001876935.1 Asparagus officinalis | reverse complement strand
AAAATAATTTTTAAGCCAAGAATTTTAGTACTTTTATTTTTCTTTTTCTTGGTTTTGAAAAATGTATTTTAAACTTTTATGAAAACAATTCCTTTTATTGGTTAAAATCTTTTGTTTTCATGATTATTTGATTTGCTTTCATGAGAGGACTACGTTTATATAACCCTCCGGATTTATTGGGTGTTTATTCCCAAACATTGTTTACCGGGTGCTAAAAATGTTCATATGGGTTGATACTAGCTCAAGAGCTATATATAGTTGCCTCTCTTGATTTTTGAAAATCAATGATGATTTGGTTTCATGATTTAAACTTTGATTTATGATTTCAATTGGTTTATTTGTTTTCATTTGAAAACTTTTTACATGAATCTCATGTTCCTCTTCTTTTGATTTCATAAATCTATTCATTTATATGGTTTTTATACTTTTTGTGTTAATGAGACACTTCTTTCATATTAACATATTTATATGTGTTCTCATTGTCCTTTTGTATGTGAGTGGTGTTTAGCATATTTTTCATCTATGCTTGCTCACATATGTTTGCCATGATCTTTATTTCATATATCTTCTATATGGCATTTTGATAGGGGGAGAAATCCTCATCCCTATATTTGCTTTGTACTCACCCATGCTTATTGATAGGGGGAGCTTTCGCTCTCTTATTCTTTTTGTCCCCTTTTTGATGTTGTCAAAGGGGGAGAAATATTGTGAGTATATTCTTTCTTGTTTATATGCATGTGAATTATAAATTATATATTTATTTTCTTCATGCATATATTTCTTTTTGTAAATTGTTTGTCATCATCAAAAAGGGGGAGATTGTTGGCCTTCTTGTTTTGATGATGTTTAACAAACAATTTACCACTAATGTTGTTTGTCTAGTATTTGTGTTTTCTTATTTATTATAGACAAACAACGTTGTTGGAGGTTGGATGGATTGAGCCTACACGATCATATCAAGAGGAGGTTGGCGGAATAGTGGAGTGAAGTATTGCATTCAAGTTCAAGATCCAAGTTTTAGCTTCATCCGCAAGTGTACCAAGATAGAGCTTCGTTGAAGATCACAAGCTTGGGTATATTTAGTTTAGGTTTTTATACTTGTGTGTTGATACTTTAAGCTCATATTATTCACACACACGTATTTGTTGATTTTATCAAAATATAGGTGTTTTTGTGAAAACATTATTTTATTAGTTTATAGACTTTAATATCAGTTTATACATAGTTTATAAAGTTTATAAAATCATTTTGTAGAGTTTCAAAAGTTTGTTTAAATCAAATGTCAAAACATGTATGTTTCGTTTTCATGTTTTTGGACATATTTGAAAAATGATGGGTTTTCACTATTGGGGAATGCAATTCCAAAAATTCTTTTTGTAACATGTTTATTATCATGTTTATAAACATTTTCCAAAGTTTCATAATTTTTGGAATTTATTTGTTATTTTTAAAGGCACTTTAAAAATCAGTTTTCCAGCATGAACAGTGCCTGTGCATGTTTATAAGTCGACTTATAAACCCTGACAAGTCGACTTATGAACTCCTCTAGAAAGTGCATTTTCTCCTCTGCTAAGTCGACTTATAAAGCAAGGCAAGTCGACTTATATAAGTCGACTTATAACTTTTTATAAGTCTACTTATGAAGTGTTGCACAGTTATGTATTTTTGACCAGTTTACAAAATAAATTATTTCTCTCAAATGGGAAGTGATATTTAAGAAATTCCTTCTCTAACATGTTCATATACACGTTTAGAAGCTTCCCTAAAAATTTTATAATTTTTGGAGTTAATTTACTGTGTCAAATTGATTTTAGAAAATCGGGTGTTTCAGCAGTTTTTAGAATCTGAAATATCTGTATTCAAATATTCATTTCTCACAAATGAGAAGTGATATTTCAGAAATTATTTTTGTAAAATGTTTATTTACATGTTTAGAAACATCCCTCAAAATTTCATAATGTTTAGAGTTGATTTACTATTTTTAACTGATTTTACAAATCCAGATACGCATAATTTTCAGCATCTGCCAAAAACTGTATATGTCATAAGTCGACTCTAAGTCGACTTATCAGAGAGCCGTTGCACAGTAACGGCTAGTTTTCTGTTTTGTTTGTTTTTGGGTTTTTGGTCATTTCCTTGGGGTTTTGGCTGATGTCTTGGGTTGTTATAAATACCTCATTGCATTTACCTCTCCCTCTCTAACAAGAGAATGGTTTAAAAGATTTTAACAAGGGTTTAAACTTGTTTAGTGTTTGTTTAAGTTTGTTTTAAGAAGCTTTTAAGCATTTGAGTGTTTCGGTTTTGTGATTCAATTCTACAAGAGCTTGAGGAGATCATCTATTGGTGTTTGGGCATTCAACTATTCTCCCTCCAACTCTTGATATATTGAGAAGTTTTCTAAACTCTATTTCTAGCTTTTTTATATATTTGATTATCATTGTTATTAAGCTAGAACTACATTGAGTTTAGTTTTGATTTATATCTCTTTGTTCACACACAACCTTTTGAGCTTATTGTATTTACATTCATAGTATAATTTAGGGTTGTGGGTTTGTGACATTGAGAGTGAGCTTAATTGAGTTCTCACCTTGTTTTGAGAACAATCATTTGTCATATTTGTGCTTATTGTGAGAATCACTTTGTAATACACTTGTACACCGAGTGAGGAGTGTGTGGTGAGAGTCGGGGATCGTCCCAAGAGGAGTGGCGTCGGTTGACGTGCCTAGGGAGAGGTTGTAACCGAGCACTTGAGGGAGACACGGCTAGGTCCAACACTTAGTGGGTGTAGAGTGTGATTGCAAGAGTGTGAGTTGTAGAGTTTTCGGTTAGCTAGAAAACCGAGTGTGTAGAAGAAGTTCCGGCTTCCAAACCGGATTGTGTTAGTGGATTTCTCCCCGGGAGTGGGGAGCGGAGACGTAGGACGGAAGGTCCGAACTCCGTGATCATATTGCTTGTTTGAGTGTGCTTTGGCGTTCATTCATATTTATGTTCATATCTTATATCGCCATTGTCATTAGCTCATTATCTATATCATCCACTATCTTGTTTAGATTGTTTACCCCTTGTGTCAGTTTACATATCCTATACATATATCATATTGTATATCTCTTTGATAGGATATATCATCTTGTGTTAGCTCATATATCCTTGCATATATCTCATAGTATATATCATTGCTAGGATATTTACCTTTGTTCATATTGCTTATTCTTGCACATAACTCTTGTATATCTATCTTGCAAGAATATACTTGTTAATTAATTTTAATTGGCACTTAAATCGGATTAGATTAGCAAGTATGCACTGGATCTTCTCAAAGAGATAGGAATGTTAGGGTGCAAACCTGCAACTACACCGATCGACCAGAAGTTCAAGCTAGGTGCTGAGGCCGGAGAACCAGTTGATCGTGACAGATACCAGAGGCTGGTGGGAAGATTGATCTATTTGAGTCACACACGTCCTGATATCTCTTTTGCAGTGAGCATGGTGAGTGGGTCATATGGACGCTGTGTACCAGATTCTGAGATATTTAAAGAGTGCCCCCGGGAAGGGACTGATATTCAGGAAGAATGGACATGTGAACATCGAGGGTTATTGCGACTCTGATTGGGCTAGCTGTGCTGATGACAGGAGATCCACCTCAGGATATTGTATCTTTGTAGGAGGCAACTTGGTCTCGTGGAAGAGCAAGAAGCAATCGGTGGTAGCGAGATCAACAGCTGAAGCAGAGTATAGAGCCATGGCCTTAGGAGTTACAGTGTTGTTGTGGTTAAAGAGTATGTTGGTGGAGCTGAAGCTGGATCAAGGAGCCAAGATGAAGCTGTGGTGTGATAACAAGTCAGCCATCAGTATCGCCAACAACCCAGTGCAGCATGATAGAACCAAACACATCGAGATCGATAGGTTCTTCATCAAAGAGAAGTTGGACAATGGACTACTGGAGTTAAGTCATGTTCCAACTAAGGATCAGGCAGCAGATTGTCTGACTAAGGGACTTAGCTCAGTAGATATGATTAGAGGATGTGACAAGATGAGCTTAGTAAATATCTTTCGCCCATCTTGAGGAGGAGTGTTGAAATATTAATAGGTTTAGGGACTTATTTGTAAGTTGTAGGGGCCTATATAAGCCCATGTTATCTCATGAATAAGATTAGGGTTTTCATATTCTATAAAAACCATAACTTCTAATGAAATCCATAGCTTGAATTGCCGAACATTTCACCTGAATTTTTAGAACTAGTTGCTTATATGTTTATTCTTTATTGTATGAATATGCAATCTGTCCAGATAGAGCATGAAAATAATTAGTGGGTTTTTATTGCTTTAGAAAAGCCCTAAGATTCCTTGAGAGTTAACGCGATGGTTTTTAAGAAATAAATAGCTGTCCTGAAAACTCTTCTAGCCATGCCAGAAAATGGAATTGGGTTGTTTCCAGATGTTGGGTTTGCTTACATGGCTGCTCAGAGCCCAGGATCAGGGGCAGTAGGTATGTTTTTTTTATTTTTTAGGACAGGCCATAGCCAAGTTGATACATATTTTAAGTTCTTTTACTTGTTTAACACAACTCCTCCATCCATTGCAGTTATTATGCCATTCACGTTTACACTTCTTTTACACAAGTAGTTCTCTAACCAGTTACTTGGTCCTTACTTTAACGTTTGATAATCAAAACACAATCAGCTTCTTGGTTAAATGTTTCTTGAATTCTCTGTTGAATTTATCTTCAAGGATATGTTATTTATTATTGTTGTGTAGCGCCTCAGTGATTGTCCGTCGTTGACTGAGATTCTTCCCGAGTCGATATTCATAGCTATCTTTAAGTTGGCGTTTGACGAGCATGAAGTTCATGGTGGTGGAGAGGTATATATGACGTGATATATATGTATTTATTATGATATTTTTGGTATATATATATATATATCAATTTATGTTTTCTCCCAAACCCTTTATGGCAAAAGGAAAAAAAACCGTTAGCTGGGAAGTATTTTGGTCATTGACGGACCAAATTGCAAGACGTTTTAAGATTAGATGGATTAATATGTATGGGATCATTGAAGACTTGAGGGACTAATATCTAAATAACCCTTACAACTTAGATGAGCGCCTTCTATAACATTTTATTCATTATCTTGCTTAACGTACGCTTGGAAGTAATTATGGAATACACACATCACGTCCACACTCTAGGAAACTTTCTGTTAGAGTTGCTCTCTGAAGCATTAGGGCTAAAATATAGGCCATCTGAAACAAATGGATCGGCTCGAGGAATTTTTCATGGAATCAATTGTTCACCGCATATCCAGAACCGCATCAAACTCTGATATTCAGCGGCATTTGTCGCGCGCCTATGCGGAAGCGTTGCACGCACACACAACGAACTTGAGATCACGGAAGAAGAAAGTCAAACTCTTGCACAAACCAAGCCAAATATGACAAAT
>NC_033801.1:34909247-34920666 GCF_001876935.1 Asparagus officinalis | reverse complement strand
ACATTTAATAATATTTATTTATATTTTCATTCAATTATGTGCACACTAAGCTAATAACACTTATTAATGATATATTTATTCATGTAAAATAGATAATGAGGGTATAAAATTGTAATAAAATATGATCATCATTCATAGAGATCATCATGCTTCTAGCAACCTCTAAAAGATGTCTGTTCTTTCTTTCCGCTACCCCATTCTGAGCTGGTGTGTATGGACAGGTCGTCTGGTGATGTATTCCTTGAGCTGACAAATATTCTTCAAATGCTCTGTTGGTATACTCTGTCATATTATCTGACCTCAATACTTTCACCATTGCTCCATATTGAGTCTGAACAGTCCTATGAAAGTTTTGGAAGCACCCAAACACATCACTCTTATTCTTCATCAGGTATAACCAAGTAACACGAGAGAAGCAATCAATAAATGTAACAAAATACTTGTATCCATTCATAGAACTTATGGAACAAGGCCCCCAAACATCTGAATGTACCAAGTCAAATGCATGAGAACTTCTATGACCAAAACTAACATAAGAGCTTCTAGTAAGCTTTCCAAACTCACATGCATCACACACAAGTTTCTGTTTATTTGCTTTCTCAAATAAAGAAGGATACAATCTACCTAAAACACTAAAGGATGAGTGTCCCAAACGCTGGTGATGAAGCATTAACTCATTTTTAGCACTCATTTTAGATCCTACTCCTGCTTCCTCTATTACTGACACCAATGCTGAATCCAGCCCTTCACGATCCAGATACCATAGTCTACTACGCTATGTGCCAGTCCCAAGTCTCCGTCCTGTCCCCTTCTCCTGGAAAATCACCTTGGGAATATCAAAAGAAACAATGCATTTTAGTTGGAGGATGATAGAACTAATGGACAAAAGATTGACTGGAAAGGAAGGAGCATGTAAAACATTGAACAAAATTACAGAACCAGTACAATCGACTGTACCCTTACCAACCACTGGCTGAAATGTACCATCAGCTGTTTGAATACTATCAGGCGATGCTAAGTGAGTATATGATGAGAACTCACTAGCATTACCTGTTACATGGCGAGACGCACCAGAGTCGACTATCCATGCTGATGATCTGCCAGGAGACATAGAAGCAAGAGCATGTATGTCATAAGTACCTTTGGTCGGATGAGCATAGGTAGCAGTGTTGCCTCTGGCGAAGAATGAAGTAGATGCCTCCTCAGTCCCATCCCCTGCTACTTGCTGCTTCCTCCTGAGTATCGCCAGGAGAGCACGATCCTCCTCAGTAAAGACCACCTCAGCTTCTTCTTCCTCTGCTACCGTCAGATTCGCCCGGTTTCCTGCTCCTCTTCCACCTCGTCGACCCCCACGGCCACGACCACGACCTCCGAACTGTCCACGTCCACCCGAATCTCCTTCCTTGGGTGGCTTGGTGCAAGCATGCCTTAGATGACCCACAACACCACAGTTGTAGCACTGTCGAGTCTCTCCCCTAGATCCAGTATTGCTAGAGGCTGCCAGTGCGGACTTCACCACAGGAAGTCCACTTGTCCCCGCCTACAGCCGAATGCGAGTCTCCTCCTGGATCATAGTAGAGACAGCCTCCTCAAGCATTGGAGTCTTCGGCTGAGCTAGCAGCAGGGCGATTCGCTGAGCGAACTCTGATGTCAATCCTTTGAGAAACACCATAGTCTTCTCCTGTAGAAAGGCCTCCCGTTCTTTACATCCTGGGTCCTTGCAGCTTGCCCGAGGTGAGAAGTGATCATAATCTAGCCACAGCCGCTCCAGTTCTGTGGCATACTCCTGTACAGTCCTATCTCCCTGGACTATGGCATCGATCTCACCTTTAATCTGGAACACCCTCAGGTTATTCCCCACTCCATCATAGGTCCTCCTCAACTTTTCCCAGACATCCTTCCCCTTCTCAATGCCATCCACTGTGGCGGCGATAGACTGGACCAACGAGTTGAGGAGCCAGATGTATACCAACATATGAGTGACCTTCCACTCATCTCTTCCCTCCGAGTCCTCATCCGGCTCTGTCACCTCTCCTATCAAATAACCCTCCAGGTTCCTCCCTGCAAGGGTGTATCTCACCCGCCGTGACCAGCTCAGGTAAAAACCCGATCCATCAAGCTTCAGATCTATGGTAGGAAGTTCCAAATTCTTGGATGGTTTTGTCGCGCTCTCACCAGTTGACAACTTCATCAGCTTCATCAAAGTTGACACCTCCGCAGGGTTCAACTTCTTGATAATCTCCTCCATTGATCAAGCTTCAGACCCAACACCTGGTCTCCTTCTCTTCCGACCCTTGTTGTGTGCAGTGAAAATTTCGGCAGCACATCTGCCGCACAACAAGAGTAAGATCTCAAACAAATTCTCGTTTCTCAGAGGAAACAAGAATAAAAAAAAACAGTGATATATCTCATCGCCGTGAGATATATACTCTTCCTGTCATCAGTTCGAGGACTGAGTCGAGGGAATCCATGTCAAACTCGAGGTTCAACATGGTGCACCGGGGGGTATCCGTGTCCCGTATCCGTGTCCGTGCATCATAGGCCGTGAGAGAGGGTGGCGGCTAGGGGGGTCGGATGGGTGAGAGGGGGATGGCGGCTAGGGTTTTGGACCTTGCTCTGATACCATAAAGAATATGAAAAACCTAATCTTATTAATGAGATAACATGGGCTTATATAGACCCCTTACTAACACATCTTACAAATAACACCCTCAACTATCCTAATATGTCAACAATTATTTGTGGTTATTTATCATTGATTGCTTTATTTTATCTTTTTTGCGCGTTCACGCGGCTTGCATCTCAGATCCAATACTTCTAGGTTGAGCCCTCAAGACATTCTCAACTTGTCAATGCTTTAAAAGAACCATGGATATAAACCTCGTTTTATCATATCTTTTAGTCTCCATGCGTCCATACATTTGCAGATTATGTTATCTTTATTAATTCACCATGTACTATGTATGTGCTATATTGCTAGCTCATCGTCGTTTTGAACTTGTTTTGCCATTAACTTCGATGGTTGTATTTCTACGTCACCTCTACCAGTGCTATAGTCATATCTCGACCTCTTTATCATTATTGTTGCTCGAAGAATCGCTCTGAGATCTTTCACATCGTGGGTTCTACCTCTAGGGTCGCCAGCCAACCCCCACATCGAGTCCCAAAATTAGTTTATGTATGGATAAATTCGCAAAACAAAATGATTAAGCCCTATGATTTTTTTTTTTAAAGAACATTATATGTTGGTGAGACTTTCAAGTGGTGCTACAGTACTGGTCCAGAGTATACATCGAAAGAGTGATACATAAGTTACATTTTTCTTCGGAAAAGATTATATTGTTTATTTAATCCTATTAATTTATGGTGTATGATCCCCTCCTTAAAATGCTAATTATCAGACCACTTGTTTGAAAAGGGTCGTATAGCTGAACAATCCTACACATACTTGTTAAATATCCAGGGAGACTTTGTCTCCATGGGTCCAAACTCAAAATTATGTGAATCATTAAACAATTTAAGATTTCCTATTACATGGACTATATTTTAGTCACCATATAATGTATACAACACGTATATATCTATGTGTCATTTTGTTTTTGGGCGTACGGTTTTTTCTTGTGATATTCAATATGGTTAAATATTAGGATAATTTGAAGAACATAGCGAAGTTCTAAAGTCAACAACAGAGGGGGAAGAAGGATTAATTTCAATCAAAGCCTTCTCATCACTTGACCTCATAAGTACAGATCAGGGCTCAAAGTCTACAGATCAATGAAGATAAGACCGAAATTGAAATTATCTGTACTAATATGAACAATGAGGTGTTATTATACATTACATATATTTCTCACCAATGCAACCTGTCCAATTCACTGTGCATCATACCCACACTATAAGCATATACATGGTTTGACATTGATCAGTTACTTCTTTTTTCCTGCAAAAATGAGGATATCATAGTTTCAGTATCTGCAATTAATCATAATTATGACAACTATTTTGTTTGAATAATCTTAACTTTTGGGATCTAATTTATGTACCGGATGAGCTCTACTTGATTGAGAAGGAGCCTCTTCTTCGTCATTATCATCTAAATCCACGGCTTCGATTGGTCGTCTTAAATTTATGGGTTGTCCCGACGAAGATCCAGGACGAGATGTATCTTGCTGCATATATTTCAAATGGTATGCAATAAAAGTTTAGTGTAGGATCTAGTTTTATTTCAGGCAACTGTATATCAAAAGAAACTAATTGCGTTAACCAAGGACTAAAATTTGATAGAAGAGAATTATTGTTGAAGAACATATATACTACATGGTCAATTATTAACTGAATATTTTTTCGGAAAGAACATAAACTGAGACTGTTATCAGGGGTTTTTTTTTTTTAAATTTATTTATCAGAACTTCAATGTTTACTTCATTGATGACGCATATACCCTACAAATGTATTCTTCTCTCTTTATTCATACAACATTAAAATCATAACAGTACTATTTTTTAAACAGCTCCTAGTAAAAGCCATAAACTTATATTTACCGTATATTCATCTTGTTCTAGGCCCTGCACAGACTCAAAAATCATATTTTCAGTTATCTAATTAAAATTTTCGGAAACAGACAGAAACTCGAGACTGTCATCAGGGCCATCTTTACTGAAACTTTATGTGTTGAAGACTTCTATACCTACTTCTTCGCTGCATATATTCTATCTTTATTCCTACATCATTATTGCCGTACTACAAAGGAGAAAGCAACTAGTTAATACCATAAGCTTATATTTACCTTAAATTTATCTTGTTCTGGATCCCAAACAGGAAAAGCATCATCTGCGTTATTTGGTGACTGCACTGGCACCCAACCGTACCCCGGTTGCTGCATGTATTTAAAAATAAAATAAAATAAAAAAAGACAAATCAAATGATCACAAACATGTTTTTTTACAAAACCTTATTTGGAAATAAACAGTTGAAGTCCATAGATTATCATACTAATTGAAACACGTTAGAGCTTGGACTCCACTGATTTGCTGACTTGGCTTTGTGTCTGGTTTCGACTTTCGAGGGGCAGCACTTTTGGATCTAGGTGATGGATAGAGTGGTGGATTTCCCTTGTCTGCAGTTTGAGGTCGAGAATTGGGCGGCGGATTTCGTGGTGGTGTCTTTGGTGTGTTTGGGAGTTACATTGGGAAGGGAAGGAAGGGGAAAAAACTCCCCTTCCTTCCCTTCCCCTCCATTACATCCCGATCTGAGGGTAAGAATTTGGGTCAAATTTCTCCTCCATTCTCCTCCTCTACCTTCCAAAATAAAACTCTCAAACAATGCTAAAATGAAATTTCATTTCCCTTCCCCCTCTCTACCCTCCATCCAAACAGGCCATTACCGAGAGTTGAGGGTTGCAGTAGTTGATCCAGATTCAGGCCTTGTAACCTTTGATGGCTCAGTTGTACCACATTTTGTGGGTTATTCCTTCTATAGCCTTGCTGCATAGGCTACGATTAATAAAATGAAGAAAGTTGGCAAGGAGGTGAACATTTTTATGCTTATGGTTGACTTCTATGTTCTAGTTTCCTCTCTGAACAATGAAGTTCAAACAGTGACAAGATTAAGCCTATGAGAAAGCTCTTTAATTTGAAAGTGTAGGAAAATATTGTTTTTGTTAAGTTAATATTTGTTACAAAAATTGTTTTATCTGAGAAAAATTTCTGATCTAACTTAACTAATCAAGAAGGTCTTAATCATTGTTTTATTTCCAACACTGCAACAACTACAATACTTCAGTTTGTTGCTAAGAACAACTTTCTAGAACTTCTTCTATGTAACATCCTACAAAATATCTACCATGAAGTTTCTAGAAGATATCAAGTGTATGGCTAGTATTTATTCTTCTAGAAACTGTCTTAGTAATGTATGGCTAGGATTAACTCTTCTACACACTTCCTAGCCTTCTTAAACAACTATAAATAGGGGTCTGTGGTCTATTAAGCAAGCAAGCAAGCAAGCAAGAAGTAAGCTTGAAAGCTTGGAGTGTGTAGTGTAGCCTTGTGTGAGTGTCCACCAAAATAAAGGAATTGTGTGAAAGTGAGGTGTTCTTGTAAGAACAAGTGTTGTATCTCAGTGTTCTATCAATAAAATTCCTTTGTGTAGAGTGTGTGTTTCTTCAATATTCATCAAAGTGGTATCAAAGCAAAGTTCGATCTAGCGCGGGCCAATCGAAGGTGCTCGTGTCAGAGATGACGAACATGATCCAGCACAGATTCCGAAGCTGATGAAGACCAATTACGACAACATGGAGTATCCAGATGAAAGTCTTGCTCGGCTCGCAAGACTTGTGGGATTCGTAGAGAATGCTACACTGACCGGAGTCACCTGCAGGAGAAGAACTCTTACCGCACTCAGAAGAGTGAGTTGAAGGAGGTCAGAAAAAAGACAAAAAGCTTTGTTCCTAATATTCCAAGGCGTAGATGAATCTGCGTTTGAGAAGATTTCCAATGCCCTGTCCTCTAAAGAAGCATGGAGATTTTACAAAAATCCTATCAAGGTGCGGAAAGAGCCAAAAAGGTACGCCTCCAAGCATTAAGAGTTGAATTTGAAAATTTGAAGATGAAAGCTACAGAATCAATATCGGATGTATTTTAGTAGAGTTCAGACAATAACAAATCAAATGAAGAGAAATGGAGAAGCAATTAATGATGTAAGAATTATGGAGAAGATACTTAGGACTTTAGACTTCTAAATTCAAATATATTATTCCGGCCATATACAAGAGTCTAAAGATCTTTCCGAAGTATCTATGATGAGCTGCAAGTTCTCTGCAAGCTATGAACAAGATATAAACATTAGTTCAAATCAAGCGGAGAATCTAGAACAAGCCTTGCAGAGTAAGATGACTATCAAGAAGATAGTCGAAGCAGGACGTGGAGGCTACAGAGGCAGAGGTCATTCGAGGTGGCTCAAACTTCCAGCAAGGTCGTAGGAGACAGTACCAAGGAGGCCATGAAATCACGGATCGAAATAGAGATCGCTGACGATCTTCGATCGAGGACGAGCTCGTGGCACACGAAGGACAGGACAGGAGGAAGAAGTTACCATGAGGACAGATCTCAGCCACAGTTTACAAATGTAAGAGATACGGTCATCTCAGTCACGAATGTTGGAGAAATCAATCAAGTGGCAGAAAGAAGCAACTTTGTAGAAAGGGAGCAGAGACTCTTAAAGGTCCTGTTGACGTACCAGGAGAGGAAAGCAAGAATAAAGATATCTGGTATTTAGATTCAGGTGCCAGTAACCACATGTGCGGCATCAAGGAGTTTTTTACCGAGAGCTGAACGAGAGCGGTACAAGGAGATGTCACCTTTGGAGATCAGTCAAAGATTCAGTGAAGCAAGGGCAATATAATGATAGGCCAGACAAAGACGGGCGGAACTAGGTACATCTCTGATGTCTACTATGTTTCCAGCAGTTACGGGAAATAATATTTTGAGCCTAAGGCGCAGCTCCTTGAAGAGGCTATGATATACATCTAAAAGACCTTGTGCCCTCACTATTAAAATAAAATAATGAAGTTATTGCAAAGGAGTGATAATGTCTAGAAAAGACTGTTTTACCTTAAATATTCATGCTGCCCTGTCAGTGCTTGAAGTCATCTAAAAGACAGACTTGCTCTGCATCTTACGATTCGGAGCATCTCGCTTTCAGTGGCCTGAATCTTCTGGAAGGAGAAAAATGGTAAAAGGATTGCCGCAAATCAACCATTACCGAACCACCGGCTTATTGTGAAGTGTGTATGAAGGCAAACAACATAGAAGAAGTTTCCGAAGTTGGAAGTCAAGAAGAGCAACAGAGTTGCTACAATTGGTCCATCACAGGAATTGATTTTTTGCAGGAATACAAGAAAGAAAAAAAAAAAAAAAGAAAAACAATTTTGAAAGTCATTCTCTTTGGGAAAACAGGTATTTTTCTCACATTTATTGATGATATAGCAGAAAAACTTGGGTTTATTCTGAAGGAGAAATCGAGGCATACTGGGAAAGAAATTCAAAGAATTCAAGGAGGATGGTAGAAAGCAAAGTGGGGTACACACATCAAAGTGGTCCGATCAGATGCGAGGTTGGAGAATACACTTGAAGCAATTCAACAATTTCAACAATGAGTACGGATAATTCATCACACTCACCTGCCGCCTACACACCACAGCAGTAATGGCATAGCAGAGCGGCAAGAATCGTACCATTCTTGATATGGTCAGGAAGCATGTTGAAGAGCAAGTACTTGCCAAAGACTACTTGGGCTGGAGCCGTGGACTGTGCAGTTTACCTCCTCAACAGATGTCCGACAAAGAGCGTCAATGTTCAAGACATTCCATTGGAGATGTGGAGCAACATCAAAGCCAAGTGTCAACACACTCTGAAGGTGTTTGGGTGTATTGGCATATGCACATCATCCCGAGCAGAAAAGAAAGAAGTTGGAGCGATCGAGGAGAAAAAGTGAACATATTCGTTGGGTACGAGAGGAGGACAAAAGCATAGCATAAGTCTACCAATCCATTACAAAGAAGATGATATTTCAAGAGACGTGAGTTCGATGAAGAAGATTATTGAAGATGGACCGATGAAGATAAAAATATTAGTAAGGGGGGGGGGGGGGGGGGGGGGGGGGTTATGTTCTTTGAAGATAATGATGATGGATTGCAGGAGTTGGAAGACGCAGAACAAAGTCCACTATATAGTCCAGCCCATCAACCCAACTCCAACAATCAACGGGCTAGCGACATCATCCAGCTCAGGTGAAGGAAGGCTCTTCAGGGGAGACAACAAGGAGGATGAAGCTAACGAGATCTTACGACGATACAAGCTGTCGAGCATGATGGATGACTACAACAACATTCTGGCTTGTTTGGCAGAATGTGATCCGGTCACTAATGAAAAGCTGCTCAAGAAGGATAAGTGGAGAAAAAGCATGGATACGGATCACGGCAAGTAAGAGAAATGACACATGGGAGCTCACTACCTTACCTGAAGGCCATAAACCAATCGGAGTAAAGTGGGTGTAACAAGACAAAAGAAATCAAGGGCGGAATCGAGAAGTACAGGCAGGCTGTTGCAAAAGGCATAGTCCAGCGCGGAAGGAGTTGACTATTGAGTAAGTGGTCGCACCAGTCGGCGAGGGTATCGACACATCCGATCATTATCGCATTGGCATTGAACAGAACCGGTGGAGAGAAGATCTACCAGATGGATGTGAATTCTGCTCCTAACGGCTACTTAGAAGAAGAAGTCTACATCAAGCACACCGGGGTAGGAGGTGAAAACAAGAAGACAAAGTTACAAGCTGAAGAAGGCATTGTATGACTGAAATCAAGCGCCCAGAGCATGGAATGGCCAGAGATCGATGCATAACTTCCAGAAGAACGGATTCCAATCGGAGCCCTATGGAGCACTCTCTCATATACCAAGAGAAGGATAAGACAATCATGATCGTATTTTCCTCTACTGGACGACATGATCTTCACGGCAACAATCGCGAAAGATTTGAGGAGTTCAAAAAGAATATGATCAAGGAGTTCGAGATGACGATCATTGAGAAATGTCAATCTTTCTTGGAGTAGAAGTGTCGACAACAAGAAACAGATCGAAAGGATTCATCTCTCAGAAGAAGTATGCAAAGGATATCTCAGGAAGTATCAAATGAGCAACTGCAATCCTAGTGCGAACTCCTGCAGAAGTCGGAAGTAAACTGAGGCGCAGACACACCAGGAAGCTATATTATCCAACTCTATACAAGGCTTAGTCGGAGGCTGGCTACCTAACCCATCACGAGCCCGACATAGTGTTCGGCGGTGGGACTGGTGAGCAAGATATATCGGAGGAGCCTAAGACAGGAGCATTCAAATCAGGCGCAAGAGAATTCTTAGGTATGTCCGAGAAGTATTGATCAAGGATTATTTTATACACAGTGTGCAGATTTCAAGATTAGTTAGGCTACACCGGACGCGATTATGGTGGAGATTAGATGAGAAAGACAATCTGGCTACATTTCAGTATCGATCAAGCAACATTCTCATGTCATAATCAAGAAGAGTCTGTCGTCGTCTCTATCAAGTTGCGAAGCAGAATACATAGCAATCGACATGTGCGTGTCAAATATTGGCCAGGAGTCGATGAAGAATTGCACACACAAAGAAGGACCACGAGAGATTCTCATAATCAGAAACAGTCAGGCTATTGCACTTGGCCAAAATCCGGTACAATGGTACGAAGCAAACACATAGAGACAAGAATATCATTTCTACTCGACATCAGTTAAAAAGAAGACTGTGATGCTGTCATATTGGCAAGTCTGAAAGACCAAAATGCGCTGACATCTTCACCAAGCCACTAAATGAAGAGACATTTTGAATGCTAAGAAGAAGGCTTGGACTTGGAGAAAGAAAGTTTGGTGATGAGGGGAGTATTAGAATTCATCACCGAACTTAGATTATTCTAGAACAACTTTCATAGAACTTCTTTCTAGTAACAATCGACTACAAAAATATCTACGCATGAATTTCTAGGAAATACAAGTGTATGGCTAGTAATATTATTCCTTCTAGAACTTCTTTTAGTAATGTAATGGCTAGGATAACTCTATCTACACACTTCGCTAGCCCTCTTAAACAACTATAAATAGGGGCTCTTGTGCTCTCATTTAAGCAAGCACAAGTCAAGAAGTAAGCTGAAAAGCTTGGAGTGTGTTGTGTTAGCCTTGTGTGAAGTGTCCACAAAATAAAGGAATTGTGTGAAAGTGAGGTGTTCTTGTAAGAACAAGTGTTGTATTGTCCAGTGTTCTATCAATAAAAGTTCCTTTGTTGTAGAGTGTTGTGTCTTCTAAATTCCATCAGTTCAAACCAGTGACAGAGATTAAGCTATGAGAAAGCTCTTTAAATTTGAGAAGTGTAGGGAAATATTGTTTTTTGTTAAGTTAATATTTTTACAAAAATTGTTTTTAATCTGAGAAAATTTCTGATCTAACTTTAAGCTTCAATCAAGAAGTCTTAATCATCTGTTTTATTTCAAACATGCAACAACTACAATACTTCAGTTTGTTGGAGTAGCTTGACAACAGCCATATATGTCCTATGGCATATTCTACCCTCAACTTGTTATCAATCAAACTCAAACTTAATATTTCACTAAACGTTCAAGCCAAACGACCTCGATCATACATAGCCTGCTTTTCATTTTAATTCAAATAAAAAGATATTTCTTTACTTTCTTAGCATATAGCGTTAGGTCAAAAGGCGCTAATCTAATATTTAGTAATTTCTTAGATATCAAGTATTCAGCTAACGTAGTTTCAGTTAGCAAATTTATCTATCTTGAAGCAAAAATACCATACCAATTTTGAAACATTTTGTTGATGTTTGTGTCGAACTGTGCAT
>NC_033801.1:34860303-34909222 GCF_001876935.1 Asparagus officinalis | reverse complement strand
ATGTATGAGAAGCCATCAGCCGCGAACAAAGTTCATTTGATGCGACGGTTATTCAATCTGAAAATGGCGGAAGGCGCGTCAGTAGCACAACACCTCAATGAACTTAATACGGTTACAACCCAATTGAGTTCTGTTGAGATTGAGTTTGATGATGAAGTCCGGGCATTGATACTTTTGTCTTCCCTACCAGATAGTTGGAACGCTACAGTCACGGCAGTGAGTAGCTCATCGGGAAAGAAAAAGTTGAAGTTCGGCGACGTTCGTGATTTGGTTCTCAGTGAGGAGATCCGACGGCGAGAGACGGGGGAAGCTACAACCTCTTCAGTATTGCATACAGAATCAAGAGGTAGAAATTCAACCAGAGGAAACGGACGAGGAAAATCAAACTACAGAGGTAGATCAAAGGACAGGAGGTCCAAGTCAAGGAATCCAAGCAACAGCTCGAAGGCTATCGAGTGTTGGAATTGTGGAAAGACCGGGCATTACAAGAATCAGTGCAAGAGTGCACAGAAAGAGAAGGAGGCAAAGGCAGAGGTGAATGTCACATCCACTTCAGGAGGAGACGACGCATTGATATGCTCTTTGGAGAGCAAGGAGGAATCTTGGGTGTTAGATTCAGGAGCGTCGTTCCACGCTACTTCTCAGAAAGAATTCTTCGAGAAGTATACCCCCGGAAAACTTGGATACGTATATCTTGGTGATGATCAACCGTGTGCTATAGTGGGCAAAGGCGTGGTGAAAATTAAGTTGAACGGGTCAGTATGGGAGCTGAAGGATGTCAGACATATTCCCGACCTGAGAAAGAATTTAATATCCGTAGGCCAGTTGGTTGGCGAAGGATACACCACAACCTTCCATGGAGATGATTGGAAGATCTCAAAGGGCGCAATGATGATTGCCCGAGGCAGGAAGACTGGTACCCTATATATGACAGCAGGTGCACATTGTTCGATCTCAGTTGCAGCAAGCAATGAGACTTCAAAGCTGTGGCACCAGAGACTCGGTCATATGAGTGAAAAGGGGATGAAAATCATGCACACAAAGGGAAAACTCCCAGGACTGCAGTCAGTGGAGATGGATATGTGTGAAGAATGTATACTTGGAAAGCAGAAGAGAGTCAGCTTTCAGACAAGTGGCAGAACCCCCAGGAAGCAGAAGCTAGAGCTCGTTCACTCAGATGTTTGGGGACCAACCACCACTGCGTCGATTGGTGGAAAACACTACTTCGTGACTTTTATCGATGATCACACTCGGAAAGTGTGGGTTTACTTTCTGAAGCATAAGTCAGAAGTATTTGAGGCTTTCAGGAGATGGAAAGCTATGGTCGAGAATGAGACCGGTCTGAGAATAAAGAAGCTCAGGACCGACAATGGCGGTGAATATGAAGACACCGGATTCAAGAAGTTCTGCTATGAGCACGGAATCAGAATGGAGAGAACCGTGCCCGGTACGCCTCAGCAAAATGGTGTAGCTGAGCGGATGAACCGAACGTTGACAGAGAGAGCCAGAAGCATTCGGGTACAGTCAGGCCTACCGAAACAGTTCTGGGCAGAAGCGGTCAACACGGCAGCTTACTTGATCAACCGAGGTCCGTCGGTTCCATTGGAGCACAGAATACCAGAGGAGGTATGGTGCGGAAAGGAGGTAAAACTCTCACATCTTAAAGTTTTCGGTTGTGTAGCTTACGTGCATATTAGTGATCAAGGCAGGAATAAGCTTGATCCCAAGTCAAAGAAATGCACTTTCATCGGCTATGGTGAAGATGAGTTCGGCTACCGCATTTGGGACAACGAAAACAAGAAGGTGATCAGGAGCAGAGATGTGATATTCAACGAGAAGGTGATGTACAAGGACATGCACAAGACAGATGACTCAGAGAGCGAGTCAATATTTGTAGATGCAGATGATGTCCCGAGTAACCTCTCGGAAGAACCCAATGCAGAGGGTCCTCAGCAAGAAGAGCCTGTTGGACAAGATGGTGCGCAGGAGCCCGACGCACCAGCTCCGATATTAAGAAGATCTTCTCGTCCTCCTGTACCCAACAGGAGATACATGAACTATCTGTTGTTGACAGATGGTGGGGAGCCTGAAAGCTTTGATGAAGCTTGTCAGTGTGGAGATGCGAGCAAGTGGGAGCTTGCAATGAAAGATGAGATGAAGTCTCTCATATCAAACCAGACGTGGGAACTAGCTGAGTTGCCCACGGGTAAGAAGGCACTCCACAACAAATGGGTGTACCGGGTGAAAGAGGAGCAAGATGGTTCCAGAAGATATAAGGCTCAGTTAGTTGTCAAAGGTTTCCAGCAGAAGGAAGGAATTGACTACACCGATATTTTCGCTCCCGTGGTGAAGCTAAATACTATCAGGACCGTGATGAGTATTGTAGCAATTGAAGATCTTCATCTCGAGCAGTTAGACGTGAAGACGGCGTTTCTTCACGGAGATCTAGAAGAGGAGATATACATGCACCAGCCAGAAGGTTTCTCAGAAGAAAAGAAGAAAAAGAACCTGGTGTGCAGACTCAAGAAGAGCTTGTATGGCCTGAAACAAGCCCCAAGACAGTGGTACAGAAAGTTTGACGGCTTTATGCACAAGGAAGGTTTCCAGAAGTGCAACGCCGACCACTGTTGCTACTTCAAAAGATATCAGTCCAGCTATATCATCCTACTGCTGTATGTTGATGATATGTTGGTTGCAGGAGCAGATATGGAGGATATCAAGAGTTTGAAGCAGCAGCTGTCAAAGGAGTTTGACATGAAGGACTTGGGTCCAGCGAAGAAGATCCTTGGAATGCAAATCACGAGAGATAAGAAGAGAGGTCTCTTGCAGTTATCTCAGACGGAGTACATCAACCGTGTTTTGCAGAGATTTAACATGGGCAACGCCAAGCCTGTGAGCACACCCTTGGCCAACCACTTTCGTCTATCGAAGGATCAGTCTCCTCAGTCAGAAGAAGAGAAAGAGAGTATGGCTCAGGTTCCTTACGCCTCAGCTATCGGAAGTTTGATGTACGCAATGGTCTATACGAGACCAGACATTGGCCATGCAGTGGGAGTGGTCAGCCGGTTTATGTCGAATCCAGGAAAAGCTCATTGGGAAGCGGTCAAGTGGATTCTGAGATATCTACGAGGCACCACACAGAAGTGTTTGCACTTTGGTAAGGGAGAGGTAGAAGTGCAAGGGTACGTAGATGCAGACTTCGGCGGCGAAGTTGATCACCGAAGAAGCACCACCGGCTATGTATTCACCGTTGGAACTACAGCTGTTAGTTGGATGTCACAGGTACAGAAGATCGTTACCCTATCCACTACAGAAGCTGAGTATGTTGCAGTGACTGAAGCCAGTAAACACTAGAAGAGTGAGTGAAGGAGTCAGAAAAAGAACAAAAAGCTTGTTCCTAATATCCAAGTAAGAATCTGCTGAAAATTTCAATCCTGTCTCTAAAGAAGCATGGAGATTTTACAAAAATCCTATCAACGTCCGAAAAGCCAAAAAGTACCCCTCCAAGCATTAGAAGTAATTGAAAATTTGAAGCATGAAAGCTACAGGAATCAATATCGATTATCTTTAGTAGAGTTCAACAATAAACAAATCAAATGAAGAAAATGGAGAAGCAATTAATGATGTAAGAATTATGGAGAAATACTTAGGACTTAGACCTCTAAATTCAAATAATTATTCCGACAATACAACAGCTCTAAAGATCTTTCCCGAAGTATCTATTGATGACTGCCAATTCTCTGCAAGCTTATAACCAAGAATTAAACATCTAGTTCAAATCAACGCGAAATCTAGAACAACCTTTCAGATAGAGCTACCCATCAAAGAAATAGTCGAAGAGACTGAGGCTTACAGACAGAGGCTCATTTCGAGGTTCCAAACTCCCAGCAAGTCGTAGGAACAGTACCAAGAGGCATGAAAATCAAGATCAAATAGAGATCACGTGAACGATCATTCGACGACGCTGGACGTGACCTGAGGACGAGGACAAGAAGAGACCATGAGACGATCTCAGCCACAGTTTACAATGTAAGAAGTACGTCAAATCTCAGCTACAAGTGGGAATATCGAAATCAAGTGCTGCAAAAGAAGCCCAACACTTTGTTATGTTAGGTTATATGTCGGATGTCTGTTTTTGGCAACACTTCAACATCCTGTGAGTACCTAGTAATGAGAAGCGAAAGCAAAATAAAATATCTGTATTTAGATCACGTGCCATAACACATTGCGCATCAAGATTTTTACCGACGACCTGAACAACGTACAAAGAGATGCACCTTTGGAATCAGTCAAAGATTCCATAAAGCAGTAAGGGCAATATAATGATCCAGACAAAGACTGGGCGAACAGGTACCATCTCTGATGTCTACATTTCCAGCAACGAATAATATTTGATCCTAGGCCAGCTCCTTGAAAGAGGCTATGAATACATCTTAAAAGACCATCCCTCAGCTATTAAAAAAATAAAAAATGATTATTGCCAAAGGTTGACTCTAGAAATAGACTTTCCTCTAAATATTCATGCGTGACCTTCAAGGCTGAAGTCAATCAAAAAGACCCGAGATTGCTCTAGGCACTACGATTCGGCAATCTCGCTTTCAGTGGCCTGAATTCTTCTATGGAAGGAGAAAATGGAAAAGATGCCGCCAACATCAACATCGAACCAGCTTATGTGAAGCGTATGCAAGGCAAACAACATAGAAAAGTTTCGAAGTTTGAAAGTCAAGAAGACAAACAGAGTTGACTACAATGGTCCAACACATATTGCAGACCATTTTAAGTCATCTTCTTGGAGGAACAGGTTTGCTCACATTATATGATATATAGAAAAAACTGGGCGTTATTCCTAAGGAGAAATCAAGCCTTGAGACCGAGAAATTAAAAATCAAGGAATGTAGAAAGCCTAAAGCTGGACGGGTACCACATCAAATGCTGCATCAATCGGTGAGAATGACTGCGAAGCATTCAACAATTCAACAAGCAAGTACAGGTGTGGATAATTCATCCAACCACTCGCTACACACCACCCGAATGCATAGCAGACGGAAAACTATACCATTCTTGATTACGTCAGGAAGCAGTTGAAGACAATACTGCCAAGACTTACTGGGCTGAGCGGGACTGTGCCATTTACCTCCTCAACAGATGTCCGACAAAAGGTCAACGTTCACAGACACCATTGCGAGCAGTTGGAGCAACATCAACCAAGTGCACCACCTGAACTGTTTGGGTTTTATTGCATATGCACACACCCGTAGCAGAAAAGAAGAAGGACGACGAGGAAAAGTGCATATTCGTTGGGTACAAGATGAGGACAAAAGCATACGAAGCCTCTACAATCAGTTACAAAGAAGAGCAAGCAGGTAAGAGACGGGGGGTCGAATAGGAAATGAGGGAAAGACCAGAAGAGAAAAGATGAAAAGGTAGGGCGGTCAAGAGAAGGAGGTATGACTTGCAGAGGGGGGAAACCAGAACAAAGGCACCGAGAGGGCCAGCGCCAGTCTATATCTCCCTAACTAGTTTAATTCTTTGCCTTTGTACTTTAGCAGTCTTTTTCTATTGCCAAGTTGTTGTGATAGTAGATCTTCTCAGTTTGTTTGGGTTAGAACTAAGGGATATGAGAACTAAGAGATCTGACGACGATACAGACAGTCCTGATTCGATCGATGGATGGAATACTTATCACACTATTCTGCTTCGTTTGAGATGGATCTGTTTTTTGTCTAGTCTTTTATTGTTATAATGTCGGCGTCTGAAGAGAGTAATTGTTTTTGTTCTTTTTGTATTGTATTTTAAATGCTCTTTTATGTTTGTTTATTTTTTACACGACTAATCTCAAATAGAATTTGATTGACGATGTCAGGGGAGCTTCACTACCTTTACCTGAAGCCACATTTAAAACCAATCGGAGTTATGGTGTACAAGACAAAGACAAATCAAAATGCCGAACAGAATACGAGGCCAGGCTGTTGCAAAAGGCTATAGTCACAGAAAAGTTGACTATGAAGAAGAGTTCGCACCAGTCCGGGAGAGGAATCACACCGATGAGATTATGATTGGCAGCACAGAGACCGCTGGAAGATTCTACCAGCAGATTGAATCTGCCATTCCTAACGCTACTTAGAGAAGAAGTCTACATCAAGCAACCACCAGGGTACGAGTGTGAGAATTCAAGTAAGACAAAAGTCTACAATGCCTGAAGAAGCCATTGTCATGGACTGAAGCAAAGCGCCAGAGCATGAATGCAGAATCGATGCATACTTCCAGAAGAACGGAATTCATCGGAGCCCGTATCGAGCACTCTCTCTATACCAGAAGAAGAAGAAGATGAAGACATCATTGATCGTATGTCTCCTAACGTGGACGACATGTCTTCACCGGCCACAATCCGAAAATTGTTCGCAGGACTGTTCAAAAAATAATATGATCAAGAGTTCGAGATGACTTGACATTGGAGAAATGTCATACCTTTCTGGAGTTAGAAGGTCGCCAATCAGAGAAAGGAATCTTCATCTCTCAGGAAGAAGTATGCAAAGGATATCCTTCATAAGTTTCAACATGAGCAACTGCAATCCAGTCGCAACTCCTGCCAGAATCGGAGAAATGCTGAGGCGAGACACACCAGGAAGCTATATTGATCCAACTCTATCACAAGTGCATTAAGTCGGAGCTGCGCACAACTTAACCATTCACCAGCCCGACATACGTGTTCGCGGTTAGGACTGAGTGAGCAGCATATATGGAGGAAGCCAAGACAGGAGCATTTCAAAGCAGCAAGAGAATCTTTATGCGTATGTCCGCAGAAGTATTGATCAAGATTATTTTATACATCAGTGTTCAGCATTCAAGATTAGTCGGTACACCCACGATATGGTGGATATTTAGATGAAAGAAGAGCACATCTGGGCCTACAGTCAATATCGGTATCAGCAACAATCTCATTGCGTCATCAAAGAAGCACGTCTGTCGTCGCTCTATCAAGTTGCCCGAAGCAGATTACATAGCCAGCATCGACATGTCGTGTCAACAATATGCCTCAGAGTCTCATGAATGAATCTGCAACACCAAAAAAAGCACCCGACAGAGATTCTCATCGACCAACAATCAGCTATTGCACTTGCCAAAATCCGGCGTAGCACATGACGAGAGCAACACATGAGACAAGATATCATTGCATCCGACATTCAAAGCTTAAAAGAAAGACTGTGATGCCCTGTCATATTTGCCAAGTCTGCAAGCACCCATAACGCTGACATCTTCACACAAGCCATAAAGACAGAGACATTCTTGTAAGCTTAAGAAGAAGCGTGGACTTGTGAAGAAATGAACAGTGTGTATGAGGGGCGAGGATTAAATCATCACCAACTTAGATTATTCTAGAAAACTTCTAGAACTTCTTTCTAGTAACATCCTACAAAATATCTACCATTAGTTTCTAGGAAATTACAAGTGTATGGCTACGTATTTATCCTAAAAACTTCTTATGAATTGATAGGCTAGAAACTCTTCTACACACTTCCTATGCCTCTAAACAACTCATAAATAGGTCTTGTGCCTCTCATTTAAGCAAGCAACAAGAAGTAAGCTTGAAACTTGCAGTGTGTAGTCTAGCCTTGTGTGAGGTTCCCCACCAAAATAAAGAATTGTGTGAAAGTGAGTCTTCTTGTAAGAACAAGTGTTATTCTCAAAGTGTTCTATCAATAAACATTTTCCTTTCGTGTTTAGATTCTTGTGGCTCTTCAAATTTCCATCAGATTCCAAACATGATCAAAGATTAACCTATGAGAAAGCTCTTTAATTTGAAAGTGTAGGGAAATAATGTTGTTTTTGTTAAGTTAATATTTGTTACAAAAATTGTTTTATCTGAGAAAAATTTCTGATCTAACTTAACTTCAATCAAGAAGGTCTTAATCATTGTTTTATTTCCAACACTGCAACAACTACAATACTTCAGTTTGTTGCATAGCTTGACAACAGCCATATATGTCCTATGCCATATTTACCCTCAACTTGTTAATCAAAACTCAAACTTGTAATAATTTTCACTAGTTCAAGCAAACGACGCTCGATCATCATACTGCTTTTTCATTTTACATTCAAATAAAAAGATATTTCTTTACTTCTTAGCTATAGCGTTAGGTCAAAAGGCGCTAATCTAATATTTAGTAATTTCTTAAGCATATCAAGTATTCAGCTAACGTAGTTTCAGTTACAAATTTATCTATCTTGAACAGAAAATACCATACAGATTTTGAAACATTATTGTTGATGTTTGTGTCGAACTGTGCATAAGAGGCTGCAGCTCTTGAAATGCTGCCAGACATCTCGTTTGCTGCTGTATGAGGTTGGAATATTGTTTGTTCTTCTTGGGATGACGACGATCATTAAACTATAGCAAACTATCAATCGAGAAGCTGAGGCAAAAAGTATAAGGCAAATATAACATCAAGTTCCTAAAGACCTAAAACAATGCAATAATTAATCCTATAAGACAGAAAATCTCCTACTCCCTCTCCCTCCAACGTCAACCTAAAATAAACATAAAAATCTCTCACATCCCTCACATTAATACTTCAAACAATCACTAACAACAACACTGTATCAGTTCTCGGGAGGAGGGCAGATAAGACTCGCAGGGTTAATGAAAGGCAAAACACCGAACAAATTCTGCAGACACGATGTTCTGAATCACACCGCAGCAGTTGGGTCCGATCTTGAGCTTGAAGGTGAAGATAGATTGAAGGACCTCACCTGCGCATCCCGGGACGTCCTTTATCGTGCTCCAGCACTCGCCATTGAGGAATGGGAGCATGAACTTGAGGTCTTCAACGGAGTCGGCGCCTAAGCTTGGAGACGGGGCTTCTTCTATCGGGAGGAAGCGCTCGAGCTCTTCGAGTGTTGGTTGCAGCGATGGCGATGGAGTTGCGTTCGCAGCGGGGATGAGGAGGATGAAGATGGCGAACAAAGTTGTTGCTGGTTTGGCCATTTTTGATGTGTAGGTTTTTAGTGATGTAATTTGTTCGTATTGGATATGGATTGGTGAAGTGGGAGAGTAGGTTGTTGGGGTTTATATAGGAGTTGATTGTGTCTGTATTCTTGGAAAGTCTATTAATTAATTATAGATTAGTTTTGCATGCCTTAAAAAAAATTTAATGCTGCGGTTTTACCTGAAAAAGAATTAATGTTTTAGTTTTATTCATTCATGTTTAATTCTGGATTTTTTTGGATTTATGAGAGTTAAGTATAATCAATTAAGTACCACTAAAAAGTGTAGTGAACTAAGTTTTGATACTTTTTAATGTCCTCATCAAAGAAAGAAAACTGAACAATACATTTCCCAAAAACCGATGAAATGGAGTAGGAAAATATTAAGTTCATGGAGTAAAAATGTGAGAGAGTCATGTTGGCTTGTATATATTGGAGTTCCACTTGATCTTTCCATTTTTCAAGATGAAAATTAAGAAGGAAGGAAACATTTACAAAGCAAACATAAATGTAACAAATTTTAATTAATGCATGCGTATACTATATGAACGTGTTGTGTTTATTGCAGAAAACTAATCTCAAATCTATAGATTAGTTTTACTTGAAAAATTTAATTTAATGTTGCAATTTTACCTAAAAAAGAACCAATGTTTCAGTCTTATTCATTCATGTTTAATTCTGGATTATTTTTGGATTTATGAGAGTTAAGTATAATCAATCAAGTGCCACTAAAAAGTATAGTGAATTGAGTTTTAATACTTTCTAATGTCTTCATCAAAGAAAGGAAATTGAATAATTGAATGAATTGGAAAGATAATATCAAGAAACAAGCACGCTAACACGCTAGTTCTGCTCAAACTCCAATCAAACCCAAGCCCTAAAATCGTGCTTGAGTGATACGGTGAGCCAAAATTTCTTGATTTATGAATTATGATACGCTCATTTCTAATTTTCAGCTAAAACCAACAAAGATCAAGAAACTAGATTAAAAAAATTTGCAAGAATTAAAAGGGCAATATCAAGAAATCAGCAGACTATCACTGTGTAATCAAGCTTGATTGATCTGCAAAGCGTCATTTCTGGATTCATGAACCCAACTTCTGTTCTATATACAAGAAACTAAAGAAGAAAAATTACAAATAAAAAAAAGAAGTAATATGGGGAATCCAAGATTGCACCATGTATCGCATCGTAATTGTAAGTGATCAGGAACCTCAATCAAGATATCACCTGGGCTCGGGTGGAACCCCACAAATTTCCGGCCAGCTCCTTCATCTCCTATGGGCCTGCTGGGGCCCACAACTGTCGGAAGCGAGTTCTTCTCAGCGCGCGGCGGCAGCGACGGGTTTTTCACCCATGGATAGATGCCGGCGAGTGGCAGTACGGAATGGTCCCACGAAACAGTGAGGTGGGTCCGTCAGGTGGATTCTGTGGGAGCCCACTTGATGATCGTCCGGCATTGTCGGCCATGAAGAGATTCCGGGGGTGCGGAAGGGCCCACCAGCCGCGGGGTGAGCTCGCGCGGTGGGTTTGGTGGGCCGTTGTTGTATCTGCTGCCGCTGGAGATTCTCGGCGGGTGATTGTTTTCTTGTCAGGGGCAGATGGTAATTTCTCTCTTCAGTTTCTTGAATTTTTTTTTTTGGGAGGGAAATACTTTGATCTTTAGATGTATTTATTTTTCGTCCTCTTTGACTCGGACATGAAAGGAATGACTCATGAGACGGGTCACTTAGGCACAATTGGAATTGGCCTATTAGATTCTATATTTTCACGGAAAAAAAGAATTTTCTAGTATTTTTTAGAGGTATTTTCTTCAAACAATCTTTAGTACATAGTGAGGCAAGAAATACCTTAGAATTTGTTTTCAGTAAATTTCACAAAATCCCCTGAAGTTTGACCATTTTGGGATTACTCCCCTTGAGTTTAAAAATGTCACAAACCCCCTTTGAGTTTGGCCTATTTAAGATAACAACCCTAAACTCTAAATATGTCACCTAACCTTTCTTAAGTTTGGGATGTCTCAAAAGATTTCTCCAAATATTTCCAAATTTGCAAGTAACCCCCTTAATGTTGGAATTGTGTCTTTTATTCTTTGTATAATAACTTCATGAGAATTAGATAGGGTTAGAGATCTATCATGATCAGGAGATTGAGTTTCATCATGATTAGGAGTTTGAATCCTATTCTAATTAGGATGTTAGGCTAGAGATAGAGTTTTATTTTTCCTATATATATTCTTCTATTATTAGAGGAAAACCCAAGCAGAGGAGAGAGAGCCAATATTCTTGTAATCTAGGGTTAGCAGAGGGCGTAACCTGATTCAAGAATATTGTGCGAGAGGCGAGGGTTTGTAATCTAGGGTTAGCAGAGGGCGTAACCTGATTCAAGAATATTGTGCGAGAGGCGAGGGTTTCGTAGTCTTTGTCCGTGCAAAAGATTACACAAGAATATTGTGCGAGAGGCGAGGGTTTCGTAGTCTTTGTCCGTGCAAAAGATTACATCATTGGGAGATGGTTTCGCAGTCTTTGTCCGTTCAAAAGATTGTAAGGAGAGAGTTTTGGAGATAATATGAGAGTTGATTATGTATGTGAGATTAAGAGATTAAGAGATGAGAGTTGAGTGGTTCCTCTTGTAGTTCTCCCTGATACATAGTGGATTTCTTGTATTGTTGCTCGTGGACGTAAGTCGAAGTTGGTCGACTGAACCACATAAATCTCGGTGTTCTTTCTTCTTGATTGTGGTTATTTTATATCTTATTGATTGTGGGTTGGCTTACGAGTTACACAAATCATAGTAGACGGGGAGACTAAAATTCCCCAACAAGTGGTATCAGAACGATGATGATGGATCCGGGAGCAAGTTCACAAGATAGAAGACGACGTCGTGCAAAAGTAAAGATCGGCGGTGTTACAAGAATCAAGATGAAGAGAAAAAATGTACTGTAGCAGGAAATACTATAGCGGTGGTGAGAATACTGTTCGCGTGGGTGAGGATTTGCTTACAAACTTTTAAATCAAATCCGACGGTGCAGATTGATTTCTCTTTTGATCGAGGATTTGGAGGTGGATTTTGGTGATCCAGGAGTAGTTCCTATGGTTTTTCAATGTGCTGAGTTCATCTTTGACATCAGTTTTATCAAATTCAATCTCTATAGTGACTGATTTGAATTTTTATTATGGTTAGAGGATGATAACTTCTTCGGGTTCGAAGTTTGATATTCTGCTATTTAGCGACAAGACAAAGTTGATGGTAGATAGAACAAACGAGTATGCGGCGGATGAGACTGGTGTAGAGAACCAGATGTGATTCTAGTAGTAGAATTGTCAGTATATAATTATTCAGAGTCATCGCGGAAGTAGTAGTTGGTTGGTGTGTAGATTCAAGGAGGACAGTGTCAGATTAGGTGGAGCTTGCAAGCATGCACGATAGAGTGAAACACATGCTGATGGAGATGGTGGCATTGGACTTGAAGATGATGAGCGCTCATATTCAGTTCAAGGCAAGTGATGGAGGAGATAAAGGCATCCGGCTCGTAGTGTGGAGTAGGAAAGGTGCACCGATATGATTCGAGACGAACGATGCATGTAGAGTACAAGGATAGCAAGTGGGGGAAAACTACTACCAAGTTCAATTTGGAAGAACAATCATGGTTGATTTGCTTCTAATGTTAGAGGTGGCGAAGATCTCTTGGTGTGTACAAGAGAGGTGGAGGCACCGCAACAAGGTAGATAAAAGTGAGGGCATAAAGGCATCCGGTTGGGAGTGCAGGTGCTTTGATTTGAAGTGCGAAAAGAAATAGAAGACTCTAGCGGGAGAGACAAAGTTTCAAGACGACGATGATATATCTACAAGGGAGTTTGGGATCAAATCTAATATGGAGATTGTTGGGATTGTGTCTTTGATTCTTTGTATAACTTCATGAGAATTAGATAGGGGTTAGAGATCTATCATGATTAGGAGTTTGAATCATATTCTAATTAGGAAGTTAGGCTAGAGATAGGGTTTTGGTTTCCCTATATATATTCTTCTATTGTTGGAGGAAAAACCAAGTAGAGGAGAGAGAGCCAATATTCTTATAATCTAGGGTTAGCAGAGAGCGTAGCCTGATTCAAGAATATTGTGCGAGAGGTGAGGATTTTGTAGTCTTTGTCCGTGTAAAAGATTACATCTTTCAGAGAGGGTTTCATAGTCTTTGTCCATTCAAAAGATTGTAATGAGAGGGTTTTGGAGATAATATGAGAGTTGATTATGTATGTGAGATAGAGAGATTAAGAGACAATAGTTAATTGGTTTCTCTTTTAGTTCTTCCTGATACATAGTGGATTTCTTGTATTGTTGCCGGTGGACGTAAGTCAAAGTTGGTTGACTGAACCACATAAATCTCGATATTCTTTCTTCTTGATTGTGGTTGTTTTATATCTTATTGATTGTGAATTGGCTTCCAAGTTGCGCAAATCATAGTAGACGGGGAGACTAAAATTCCCCAACACTTAACAGTGTTAATGAACTGATAAAAGCCAAAAGTTTTATAGGTATATCTTTATCTTTGTACATATTGCAACTCCGGACAAGCCTACCCGTATCCTCTTACCTTGACATATTGGTTCATTATTTTACAGCGTGTGAAATGAACGTGGTCCGTCGGATTTGGTTGAACGGCTGAAAATCATTTCTCATTAAAGTCGTGAAGAAACCCTCAGATCATACACTCGAGCCGTCCCAGATTCTCCTCCCTCTCTCTCCCCAAACTCCCCTCCGACCTCAGAGCCGACGCCCTCTCGCCGACACCCTCTCCTCCGACCCCAGACCCCCCGACGGACCAGAGCCGACGCCCTCTCTTCTCGCCGTCGAGCTCCGCAGAACCCAAACTCCCCTCCGACCTCAGAGCCGACGCTCTCTCGCTGTCGCCCTCTCCTCCGACCCCAGACCTCCCGACGCCCTCTCGCCGTCGAGCTCCGCAGAACCCAGACTCCCCGTCGTTGAATCAGGTGCGTTTTTATATTCTTGCTTGATTTAGGGCTTTTTTATGTGGGTTGTTGATGTTTTGTTGGAGACAGATTTCATCTTGTTGTTAGTTTTGTTGGAGACAGATTTCATCTTGTTGTTAGTTTTGTTGGAGACAGATTTCATCTTGTTTGAAACAGTTAAAAATCGAGTCTGCTTCGATTTTACTCAATTTTAATTTCTTCTATCAGAGATATTTGAACGGTTATTGTAATTTTGAATATGAGATCTGCAGAATTTATATGATCCCATTAATTTGAACCAAACATAAATTGTGCCCAGACTTCTATGTAACATGACTGCTTGTAGAGATTGTATGAAATCGTCGTGGACGTTTGGCTTGTAGAGATCCCATTACCTCTGATGCACGTTTCATCTCCCTTGTAGAGATTGTATGAAATTTGAACTGCATTATACATTCATGAACAGGATTGTGAGGATTATAAGTGCACGCTTGGCTATTTGAGGTGTCACGTAGATTATCAATTTATCACGAAAAGTTAATTATAGACCCCCTGTACAACACGTTATGCCACTCATTACGCCTTTAGAATTGCAAATAAACCTTCTAATTCTGAATGATCATCAGAGATTTGTGAAGGACAGAGACTTTAAAATTTGCAAATAAACCTTCGGATGCCGAATGATCCTTAAGAGGCTTGTAACAGATAGTACTACTTGACATACCTGCTGATATCAAACTTAAATGTAGACCTGGCTATAACTTCATATGGATGCACATATTCTAATTTGCTCTTTAATATGATTGTCTGGTTAAACTTTTGGTTAAACTTTTGTATCTGTAGCCGTGGATCATGGAGTCATCTTTAAGCAATCGTCGTGGACTGTTGTGCCATTGTGGAAGGAGGGCTGTACTCTCCAGATCTGGAACTAAGAGGAACCCCGGTCGATTATTTTTGGGATGCGCGAATTGGAGAGAGAGTAATTGTGGATTCTTCAAATGGGTGTCTGATGAAGAGGAGTTTGAAGGTTCAAATGCAGAGCTTGTTCAGACGGATCAGTCGAGCGTGACGCCACAAGTTTCAAGAATCGTGTCAAGTGGGGAAGTGTGGGAAAGGAGAAAGCTTTCCCTTGATATTATGGATTTGTTGAAGCTTGTTCGTGTCAAGTGGGGAAGTGTGGGAAAGGAGAAAGCTTTCCCTTGATATTATGGATTTGTTGAAGCTTGTTGTATTTGCTTTTTTATTTGGTATTTTTTTCGGATTTGTATTTTGTATTTTTATTGGATTTCTACTAAGTAGGGTGTAAGAATATATTATTGAAGTGTATGTTCTCTGTTCTCTACATGTGTACTATATGCAACTTAGGTTTATGTTGAAGTGTTATGTTCTCTGCATGCCAATGCTTATCAATGGATAGCGTAGTATGAGATCCTTCTTCACTGTTGTGGTTGCTAGCTACTGTCCCCTCTTCACCGACGTCACAGGAGCTCTTGTTTCTCCTTCACCAATGCGCCACAGGAAGGCTATGAGTAGAGTTTGGAAGATTATGGATGATGTGAGAAATGTGATGGTGATTTAACAGGGGCTCTTTGAATGTCTAAGGGTCGGGCCTAGATTAAGCACAAGAAGAGAACAGAGCCCCTTCTTAAACATTAGCATTTATGTTTGCGTTGAGTTGATGTCTAAGAACAAAGCTGGGAATGCATGCGTTTGAGTTGATGTCTAAGACTTTTGAAATGAGATGGGAGAACATGCAAACGTCCAAGCAGCTATTAACTATCCAGCAGCTATTAACTATCCAACAGCATAACTATAACATGCATAACTATAACTTTTGAAATGAGATGGGAATGCAAGCAGTTGATACTGTTGACCCTATAGTTTTGATGATGATTTAGCAAACAATTCATTACTAATAATCTCTCTAGTGTTTTTGTGTTTCTAGTTTCTTTTCAGGTATTTCAAGTTCACAAGTCAATCTAGCGTTAAAGATTCAAGTTCCTTTGTATGGTTCTACCTAGGTATATGTTTAGTTTACCTACATATATTGTATGATTGTATTCAAGCTCAATATATATGCACTTAACACGATTTATAACGTTTTCTATCATATAAATGATTTTTCATTAACCGTTGCTAAAATATCTCTATCCCTTTTTTTTACAGCTCTTTCATGTTTCACTATATACGTATAATATATGCACAATATATATATGTGAATGTTTACATGTCTGAATCAAATTTCACTTTCGTAAATTTACAGGTTTTCTAAGCTGTTTTCAATAACAGGGAGTTTTAGCAAACGAAAAATGTTTTTCTAAGATTTTCTTTTCAAACATGCTTATTTCATCATTTATAAACTTTCCCCAAAATTTCACTAATTTTGGATATGATCTGATATTTTTAACGATTTTTCAAAACTCCCCAAAAACCTGTCAATTTTCTCATATCAGTTTTCGGTCGACCGATACGGTCGACCGACAGACTGTCTGTTTCTAAGAAAGTTTCCCAAAGTTTTCCGGTCGACCGAAATTTACGTCGGTCGCCCGAAATTTACCTTCGGTCGACCGAAAATTACGTCGGTCGACCGCCAGCTTCAAAACTTGTTTTCTCACGTTTTTTTTTTGAACTAATCGGTCGACCGTACCGGTCGACCGACGAGTTAACAAACTGAGCCTAACGGCTAGTTTTTCAAATGGGTTTTTTCGTCTTTTTCTCACTTCTAGCTGTTGTATTGGGGAGCTATATATACCCCATTGCTGCTCCTCTTCTAAATAGCCAAGAAATCCAAGTTTACTGTTTAGCAAAGTATTAATCGCGTTTAAGAGCTGTTTAAGAGCTGTTTCGTTAATCTGTTTTCAAGTGAAAGTTCTCTACAACAAGAAGAGGCTCTCATATTCCATTGGGATCATATTCTTCAGCTCCTCTTGTTCATTGAGAAGTTTTTCTAAACTCTTTCCATATAGCTTATTATTTCACTTTCATTTGATTAGCTATATTCATTTAAGTTATTTATTGAATTTGATTCACTATTATCACACACTTATTGAGCTTGATATTTCCATATTATATATTGTGGGATTGTGGAGTGTGATTTAGTGAGTGTGAGCTTCATTGTGTTCTCACGTGTCAATTGAGAACAAATTACTGTATTTGACTTTTATTTGTGAGAATCACTTGTAATACACTTGTACACCGAGAGAAGTGTGAGGAGAGAGAGAGTGTAGAAGTTCCGGCTTCCAAACCGGAGTGTGATAGTGGATATCTCCTCGAGGTGAGGAGCGGGGACGTAGGTCGTGGGGACCGAACCTCGTGAACATATTGTGTGTTTGCGTTTTGCTTGTCTCATTTTTATTTGTACATATTCTTACTGATCTTATTATTCATATCTATCTCTTGCAAGAACTAATTGATCAACATAATTTTAAATTGCTATTAATTGGGATTAGATTAGCATAAGACCCTAATCACCCCCCCTCTAGGGTCTAACAGATACACGGTGCAAATTATAACATGCAGCATAACTATCCAGCAGTAGCAAACGTCCAAGCTATTAACAACAGAACCAAGCAACTACAACATGCAGCAGTAGCAAACGTCCAAGCTATTAACAAAGCATCATGACATAAAAGCAAACTTCACAGTGCAAACCTCTGCATGATGCACCATAACTATCCAACCTTTCATCACAAAGTCAGCAACAGAACCACCAAAAGATGAAAATAAGCAACAATAAAATGGAACATCATTCACTATCCAACCTTGATCAATACAGAGAAAATAAGCAATAGTGTCTCAATCATTCATCACAAAGTCAGCAACAGAACCACCAAAAGATGAAAATAAGCAACAATGAAATGGACTTAAATATTAAACATAAGATGAAACATCATTCACTTGGGGTACCACACAAATACATAACCAAAGATACAAAACTAAACCCATTGGTGCTCTGCCTTCATCAACCCCTTCTCACCAATAGTGATATGATTTGCTCTGCCAACCTTGATTAAACTTCACGCAATAGTGAGAACTTCATCTGTATTAAAAAAATTAAAAAACAAATTGCTTCATCACATTATATAATACAAATGGCAATGTACAAGTTATTCCATATGTATTAACCATTACCTTCCTCAAATGAATCTTCTAAATCATCCGTGGCTTCATCAATGTTATCTTGTTCCATTGAATCACTATAAAAAAATTGATTATAGCAAAACATATTAAAGATCATCGCACCAACTTAAAAAAAGTTTAAAGAAATAATAACTTTAGTATTACTAAAACAAATGATACACTACCTTGACAACTTTAGAGGGCAATTTCTGCTATCATGATTTTGTCCTCGCTTTCCACACAATTTGCATTTCCTAGGCCGGCATCTACGGATCTCTCTCGATGGCTTTAACCTCTTCCCTTTAGGCCTTCCTTTTGTTCTTGCTTGACTTGGTTCATGAACTATATCTTGAGAACACTCCTCATCCACATCTTGTCCAATTTCTTCATCATTGACGAGTTTCAAACGTTGCACCTTATTAATAGCATCCATCATCATTTCACGCATTAATTCATATGCATCATTAGAAGATAGCCCCTCTTCGACCATTTCATTAGCTAAGCAATTTAGTTCACTAAAACGAGAAGCAAAATTAATTGTGGCATTATCTCCAATAATATTACCATCTCTAAGAACGACCCTTTTTCTAACATTTCGGCACCATCTTCTTAGAATATATTGCTCCGGTAACTAACTATGATTGGTAATTTTAAGATATGTCAAGATATGTCGGCATGGAATGCCCTTGAATTCAAACATGAAAACTATGATTGGTAATTTTAAGATATGTCAAGATATGTCGGCATGGAATGCCCTTGAATTCAAACATGAAACACGAACAACGGACCATTTTAGTTGTTTTGCAATATATAATATGTCTCAATTTTTCATCATGACCACAAAAATTTAATTGGAAAGTACTTTCTCTTTCATTTTCTTTTACTAGCTCAATGTTATACATTAAGCTAGGTTGAAGCTCGTCTTGAAAAATATAAAAGATTTTTTTCGTGTAGATTTGGGCCATTTGTTTTTCCATTGACCATAAAGTCTTCAATTTTGGCTTTTTCTCTATTGTGCAATGATCTTCTTTAAGCTCCCCCTCTCTTTGTCTCGCCAAGACCCTCTGAAATATAGTCACGAAATCATGAAGTGAATTTTTCCTCGATATATGTTTTTTTAGCAATGCATTCATCCCTTCACTTCTTTGACTGCTAGACATGCCGGCCCAAAAGTATTGTTTATGATAAACGGTAGCCCATTTTTCACGAATTTCATAGATATCATTTAGCTAATCATGCTTTTCCAATCCATTTTTCTTAATAATTGAAACCCATTTCTCTTCAAAAGAGCTAGCACCGTCGGAGTCCCAAATATTTTCTTTGAAAGGTTTCATAAATTCCGTTCTATAAGCCCATTGACCCAACTTCTCCGGAACTTTGTCCAAGATATGCCAAATGCAAAACCTATGCCGAATTTCTGGAAAAACTGTTTCAATTGCCTTGCATATGCCAAGACATTGATCTGTAATCATACCCGAAGGAGGATGACCCATTGCTTCAATCCATTTGTTAAACAACCATACAAAAGACTTCGCCTCTTCGTTTGGGATCAAGCCACATCCTAAAAAAACACTTTGCCAATGGTGATTTATGCCTACAAACGGCACAAATACCAAGCCATATTGATTTGTGTTATGCGTGGCATCGAAGGAGACAACATCGCCAAAGTGTTGATAATTCATTCGAGCAATGCCATCCACCCAAAAACAATGAGTTAAGCGCTTCTCTTCATCAACTTCATAAACATAATAAAATGAAGGATTCTTCTCTTGTTCCGACTTGAAATGATCCAACATCATTTGTGCATCATGACCACGCCTCTCCTCTCTCAAATCTCTTTCATAATTTCTCACATCGGTCTCAATGCATCCAATTCTATGAAAACCTCCGCTAGAGTTTTCAAAGAAGGCCATTTGCTTGTTTGTTGGAATGTTCACCTCTCCAAACTGTTTTATTAATGTCTTCTTCGCATGCACTACCTCACGGTTTCCCCTTAGAAATGTGTTCTGCTCGGTGAAGTAATTGTATGATTATGTTCTTCCACGAACTTGTAGACACTCCATATGCCAATGTTTTTGTCTAATTTGAAGCGAATCAAGGCCTTACAATTTGTTCTAATTGTACCACATCGTCGAATTTCCAACGATTTGCTCTTTAACACTCCTTCTTTCGAACAAACATAACTTTTGCAAATTAACTCTCTATCCTTCCCATACTTTGTTGTGCTATTACGGATATCAAAACCTCCGACCTTTCCGTAATTTCTGTAGAATTTTTCAGCATCTTCTAAACTATCGAAAGTCATTCCTATTTTTGGCTTTAAGTGCTCATCAACAATTGGCACAACTAAGTTATCTAACTGGGATATTTGTTCATCAACAACATGGGAGTAACCATCTTCAGTTTCTATTGGATCAGACATCAAGAACAATTTTTACCTACAAAAATTAACATCAACAACAAACATCAAGAACAAACCATCAAAGACTACTATGCACAAACATAAACAAATATCTTTCAAGTATCAAAGACTACAGTTATTATATGGGGTGTTTCCTGTAAAAAGTTATTATATGGTGAAGCATCTCATGCAACAGAAAAATGTCAGAGAGTAAAAGTTTGAAACTCAAAGTCTAAGCACTAGTTTAACGCCACTAATCTACATAATTGACAAACAAATACCGTATCTGTGCATAATTTAATTTATTTATCGCCAAATGAACGGTCATGGGAGGTGAAAAACAGCATATGTTTTCAGGTTGAGAAAAATGTCGTATATTTTTTTTTGCATATTGTCCATTTGCCCAATTGAGGCTAGAAAACTTTGAATTCGGTCTAATCCTCTTGGAGTTGTTTAGTAAACGATGGAAAAAATAACAAGAATAGCAAGAATCAAGCAAGTAATCGCTTAAAAATTAATCGCTTAAAAAATAACAAGAATAACAACAACCTCGACGGGGAGTCTGGGTTCTGCGGAGCTCGACGGCGAGAAGAGAGGGCGACGGCGAGAGGGCGTCGGGGGGTCTGGGGTCGGAGGAGAGGGCGACGGCGAGAGGGCGTCGGCTCTGAGGTCGGAGGGGAGTTTGGGTTCTGCGGAGCTCGACGGCGAGAAGAGAGGGCGACGGCGAGAGGGCGTCGGCTCTGAGGTCGGAGGGGAGTTTGGGGAGAGAGAGGGAGGAGAGTCTGGGACGGCTGAAATGAGGTCACGAGGTGATCTGAGGGTTTCTTCACGACTTTAATGAGACTCGATTTTCAGCCGCCAAACATACCCATTTTTCTCATATATATATATATATATATAAGAAAAATAGGTATGCTTGGTACCAAGTATAAGTTTTTGTACTTGGTAGTGAGGTGATATATTCCCCTCCACTCATTAAAATCGGGATCCAGATTCACATAGGTTGGAGAGTGATTGATCCACATTCACTTGAGTTGAGGAGTGGTTGGGAATTGGAATGAGTAGATGGGAATATACACCCTACTACTAAGTATAAAATTTATGATTGGTACTAAGGTACCCATTTTTTTCTCTCTCTCCACACACACACATGTGTGTGTGTAGGCATTAAAAAAATGCCAAGTTCCAAAATATGAGAAGGATGGTCAGGAAAACGAACTTCGTCTCAATTAGAGATGAGGCTTGTCGTTTAGTGAAAATCAACATCGAGAACGAGAGTTGCTACTTAGCAAAGCTCGACATCAAAAGACAAAGCTCATTGTTGAATGAAACTGATCTATGAGACTCGGAGCTCGTCATTGGATACGAGGTTTGAGGTTCACTAGTGGATACGGGGTTCAAAGCTCGTCATTGGACATGAGGTTTGAAGCTCATTACCAGACGTAAAACTCATTAGTGAAGATGAGGCTCGTCAAAAGGAAACTTACAAGACTTGCTATGTAGTTGGACTCAGCTGTCGAAGATGAACTTCGTTAGTGAAAACGAGGTTCGTCAGAAGAAGTCAGTGAAGACAAAATTCGTCGGAAGAAGCTGGTCTGCTACAAGGTTTTCTTGGTAAGACGAACCTCGAGGCTCGTCTTACTTGACGGACTCCGTTTCAATTAAAGACGAGGTTCGTCATCCACGTGGGATTTACCTGTAATGGCTCCGAAGATCTAGTTAGCCACGTGGGCTAATCTTCAGGAGCATGTTACGGCATGCGCTGATTTAGGGTGGTAGTTACGCCCCTCTAACCATGATTATAGCACGTCAGTTACGTGCTTAAAACCCTATAAATAGCCATCGATGGACACAGAGAAAAGGGTTGATTGGTTGTTGATTAATTGGAGATTTTAGACTTGGACTTAAAGAAGCATCAGAGATCAGAGTTTTTGCGCACGGGTCCGGAGTTCGAATCTCAATTCCGGCCAGCTAACGGACAGCTCCAGCAACCTTGATCTGATCGTCAATGGGAGGCAATCTCGACTCAAGCATCGAGAGAAGCATCCTTTCGCTATCAAGAACCCACCTTAAACAAAAGAGAAGCTAAATTAATCTTCTCTTCCTCTGTAATCGAGAGATCGTGAGTGATTGTAAGGGTTTTGTACCAAGTGATCGAACCCAAATTTCTTAAAACAAGAGAATCAATCAATCCTTAAAATTTTTGACCCTACAGACGATGGCGATCACAGTGGGAGCAGCCATTATTTTCGACGAGATGGTGGTAGCACAATCTGACAAGATCGCTATGAGAATGGGTGTAGAGACTTTGGTCATCGAATTTGACCAGTCCAAATACGAGGAGTTCCTCTCCTCTGGTAAGTCTAGCCCCACGAAGGCACGTAAGTGTCGTCAAGTCTTGTATGAGACTTCAGCCCGAGTAGCTTCTGATGATTCAACTCGAGTTAGTCTCGAAGAAAAGTCCATGTCCCTCAAAGAGGAGGCTCCAGTAACTAGCAGTCAAGCTAAGAAATAGGTTGTCAAGCAACCTAGCCGAACTTCGGCTTCTACTAGCCAAATCTTGGCTTCTGGTAACGAACCTCGTCCAGCTTCGACTAAAGTGGTTGTTTCTGTTAGTCCACTGTCGAGACGTGCACAACAATGTCAGCGCCAGAACCAAGCTCGCCGTAGGACTCGAGTCTTGATCTTGCTAGACGGTTTTCACTATCGACCGAGAGCTGACCAGCCCAAGGACAACAAGTCCGACGAGGGTCAGGTGATTGAGGAATGTCAAAATGACAGACCTCATCCTCATACCCGAGTAGGCTCAAAAAACGAACCTCGTCCTCAAAAAGAGGTTCAACAAATTCAACAAGTGGTTCATACCGAGGTTCATAAAGAAAATGAACTTCGAATTAAGAACCAACTGAGAAGGCACATGCGCGAAGCTCATCCTACCAATGAACCTCGTCATAAACATCTGAATGACGAAGTTTGTCCAGCTACCCAAGTTCGTCAACCTCCTAGAGGGTCTCACTCGGGTAAGGCTAAGTTGACAGAGTCAGCTAGGGGTTGTCCTGCTGGTGACCTTCAAGATTATCTCACACGCAAGCGTAATATAAATCAGAAGCAATCTCATTGTTTCTATGAGAAGCTTATTTCTACAGTACTTTTGCAATGCCCATGTGGAGAGCTAGCACATAAATCTTCAGCCTTCAAACGGTTGATTGAGCCGTCGATGATCGAGTCATCAAGAAGAAGGCATTTTCGTCCTAAGAAACTATCACCCAAGAATCGCCACGTCGAAGTGACGATTAATATGGTCAGTAAAGGCAACGGTAAAACCCAAGCCGATTCTTCTGAGTCCTCCGATCTTGAGTTTTCTCTAGGATTACGAGAAGCACACATTGAAAGACAGGGTGTTTATCAACACACCCGTACCCGTTCCGAAGCAAGGATCTCGTTGAATTATCAAAAATTAGAGGGTATATCCTATGATGTTGATGAAGAGCCTGAAAACTCTGTCATTGCAACATCCCAACCTTCCAGCACCGATCAAAGTGAGCAAGTGAGCGCTTATGTGGCCGAAAATGAAGAAGAAATGGCAAGAAGGCTAGAAGAACAACAAGCTACTTTCCTCCAACAACAAGAGACCATCAGACGCTTGGAGGATATGGTGGACAAACTCCTCAAGGAGAAGAAGAAGAAGAGAGCTACCGCCGATTCCTCAGGATCAAGGCAACGGCGACCTTCACCCACTGCTCGAGAATCTAGTCGTCAAAATAAAGATGGCAAGAATGAAAAAGACGAGGAAGAATATATTTTTGATATTTACTCTGAATCATCTGAAGCTGAGTCCAACCCGTGTAAGAATGACCGAGATCAGAAGTTGGACGATTTCCAGAAGCAGCTTGAGGCTTTGAAGCTTCAGAGAAACTTTAGAGAATTGGGGGTCGTCAGACTATATCCTGTCGAATGGGACTCTGTCTCTTATCCTCCAAAGTTCAAGCCACTCAACCTCCTATAGTTTGATGGTAAGGGTTCTCTGACCCAGCACATCTACTATTTCCAGGCGCAGACTGGACACATAGTGGATAATGATCCTATTATGACTTGACTTTTCATTAGTACCCTTAAAGGAGTCACTTTTGAATAGTTTCACAAGCTAGAACCATGCTCCATCAAATCTTAGGCCGACATGGAAAGACTCTTTATAGCCAGATTCTTCAACGATAACACATAAGTATCAATGGCCACCCTGCTAGTTGAAAAGTAGAAAAAGACATAGTCTGTCAATAACTTTATCAAGAAATTTAGAAATCGGTCGTTGTATTACCGTGATCAAGTCTTTGAAAGTACGTTGATCGAGATGTGTCGTAATAATCTCTCGATCCATATTTTATCCAAGATTGGAGCGGTGAAGACCCGAACTTGGAAAGAGCTTGTTCGACAAGGAGAAGAGGTCAAAAGCATGCTCAAAAGGCTAGATGCTGAAGAGCCATATGATTTTCAAGGAGGTGATGACCAAGACAACCTCACCCCTGAAGCTTCATCAAAGCCGAAGGGAAAATCTTCGGATAGCCGCTTTCAACAAAAGTATGACTTCTAAGATGATCAAATCATCCCGATACTAAATCATTGATCAAGACGAAAAAGATCAAGCTCCTAGAATCGATGCGACCTAAGGAGATGTTGAGAATGGATGAACCTAACTATTGTGCGTACCACAAGATGGTTCATCATCTCACCTCTAGATGCTACACCCTGAAGGATAAGATCCAAATCTTATTGGATGCAGGAGTCTTTACCCTTCAATCCTGATTTACAACTATCACTAGAGTGGGGATAGTCATGGTTTCTTTGCATGTACTACCTTAAGCTTTCTCTCTCATGAACCCATGACGACCCGAAGCTCGTCATAAATCAACTCCAAGGTGAGTCTGAAGTCAAACGTGAGCATCTGACCCCTTACCAAAATACTATTATGTTAATGATTACCTCTGATAGTCACTTCCTCCAAATTCCCTCGCCAATCCTCTTCAATAGGATGACGGGACCACAAAACTATCATGTTAATGATTACCTTTGATAGTCACTTCATCCAAATTTCCTCGTCAATCCACTCCAATAGGATGGCGGGTCCATAAAACTATCACGTTAATTATTACATCTGATAGTCAATTCTTAACCTCTGTTAAAAATACTTCATCAAGTAGTGTTTTACCATGCGATGAACACCTACTTGTCACTCGATCAATATAGTGATCTACCATGCGATGATTCACTATTTGGCCTTTTTTGAATGTTCTATCTCCTTAGAATGATCGAAAATAGTGACCTACTACGTGATGTGTAACTATTCCAATCACAGTCGTTATACTTCCATGTCACTGAACGACTTGATTTCCCTCATCAAGTAGTGTTCTACCATGCGATGAGCACCTGCTTGTCTCTCGATCAAGATAGTGATCTACCATGCGACGATTCACTATCTGATCTTTCTTGAACGTTCTATCTCCTTAGAATGATCGAAAATAGTGACCTACCATGTGATGTGCTGCTATTTTAATCACAGTCGTTATACGTTTACATTATTGAATGACTTGATTACCTCCACACCGTCATTCCTGTAAATAACGTTGTTCATTAATAGTGGTCTACCAAGCGATGAGCCCCTACCTACCCATTGTTCCTAAATAGTGACCTACCATGTGATGAGTCACTATTCATCAATGATATCACCACACCCCAGCAGGCCTACCATGCGATGAGCCTCGCTTTCAACTTTTCAGGTTGAGCTGTTACACTGAACGACATAACCAAACTTGATTACAACTTAACTGTTGTAATCATGCTCGAACACTTAATCCAACACTTGAATGGCTAAGGATAGATGAGAAAACTTAGTATTAAGCCTAAGATAAACTCCTCGATAACTTACCATGCTAAGGACAAAAGTATGACTAGTCCAACTCAAACAGCAGTTGGCAAAGACACGTCAAGTCTATTGATAGCTGAGGGTTTACTAAAAATCCTAGATGGCGATCATTAGCAGCGTTTGAGGAGTTCAATTTTATCAAAATGGATAAGTTCGCTGGAAGGTTCCTCATTTCATATGAATAGTACTCATTTTGCAGGCCTTAAGATCTAAAGTATTTTACCCCCATGCAACCTGAATTGGGTCTAAAAACTTTGGAGGGGGTTTTGTAGGTAATAAAAATTACCTTAATTCCTAGCAAAGAAGCTCAAAACTGATAAAAATGCTAATATCTCTCAAACCGTAAGGAATTTGGCAAAATAGACAGAAGCAAACCGAACCATATGGAGTCGGTTTCATTGGCTCCATCTCATCAAGATAGTCGATTTTTATATATAATTCGTCCAATTCCAACTTACAGTTTAAAAGTTATGACCCGTTCTTCGCAGCATGTTCTGAAGCCCACCTGCAAGACTGGACTTTGTCTAAACATTGAAGTTCGTCTGCAATGCTAAGTTCGCCTGACAACTTAGCTCACCTGAACAGATTAAAGCTCGCCTGACAGCTTCGCCTACGAGGTTCGCCACGCAGCGAGGCTTAACATCAAAAGACGAGGTTCGCCATGCAGCAAAGCTCGACATCAAAACACGAGGTTCGCCAAGCAGCGAAGCTCGACATCAAAAGACGAGGTTCACTATGCACCGAAGCTCAACATCAAAAGGTGAGGTTCGCCATGTAGTGAAGCTCGACATCAAAAGACGAGGTTCGCCATGTAGCGAAGCTCGACATCAAAAGACAATGTTCACCACGCAGCGAGGCTCAACATCAAAGTTCATCACTGGGGACAAAACTCCTCTAACAAATGAAGCCCTTTCAGGAGGCGAAGTTCATCCACAGACGAACCTCGTCAAGCAGTGCCTCATTCCCTCAGAAGACAAAGTTCGTCATTGAAGACAAAGTTCGTCAAGAAACGAAGTTCGTCATTGAAGATGAAGTTCGCCGTTGTCGTTATTGACGAACCTCGTTTGTCACTATTTTTAGAGGCTACATTTAAGAAGGGTTAATAACCCATAACTCACCCATTTAAGGAGAGTTAATGACAATTAACTCACCCATTTAAATGAGAGTTAATAACCATAACTCCCTTTTTATATGGGGAGCCCATTAACTCACTCCATAATGGTCCTAAGCCTATAAATATGCATGATCAACATGAAAGAAAAAAAGGAGGAGATTGAGAGGTTAGTCAAAGAGCCTATCTCTCCTCCATTCTCATGGATCTTCATAGATCATCGGCTAATCATTTGGCCTTGGAGCATCGAAGCTCATAACAAGCATGATGAGGGTCATTACAATGACGGACCTCGTCTCAAACAATAAAGCTTGTCGTTGGAAAGAAAATTTAAAGCACGTCAATGAAGACGAAGCTCGTCAGCGAACACGAAGCTTGTCTAACGAACCTCGCCACACAACGAGGCTCATCATCCACATGAAGTTCGGCTATAATGGCCACGATGACCAAGTCATCCCACGTAGGCTAAATCTAAGGAATATGTTACGCTCCATTAGTCAACATAGGCTAAATCTCAGGAGTTGGTTATGCTCACGACCCCACGATTGTAGCACCTCAATCACGTGCTAAAGCTCTATAAATAGCCGCAAACAGCTATGAAAAGGTTGGTTGTTGATTAATTAGAGATTTCAAACTTGAACTTCAAGAAGCATTAGAGATCAAAGTTTCGTCACACGGATCCGGAGTTCGAACCTCGATTCTAATCGGTTAACGAACGTGAGAAGCTTTAGTGATCTTGGTCTGATCATTAACGGGAGGCAAGCTCGACTCAAGTATCGGGGGAAACATCCTTTCACCACTAAGAACCCACCTTAAATAAAAGAGAAGCTGAATTAATCTTCTCTTCCTCTATAATTAAGAGAGCGTGAGTAATTGTAAGGGTTTCGTACCAAATGATCGAACCCAGTTTTCTTAAAACAAGAGAATCAATTAATCCTTAAATTTTTTGACCCTACAAACAATAGCGACCACAGTGCGAGGAGCTATTCTTTCTGACGAGATGGTGGTGGAGCAATCAGATAAGATTGTTGTGGGAACGGACGTCGAGACTCTAGTCATCGAATTTGACCAGTCCAAATATGAGGATTTTCTTTCCTCTGGTAAGTCTAGTCCCACGAAGGCACGTAAGTATCGTCGAGTCTCGTATGAGACTTCAGCCTAGGTGGATTCTGATGATTCAACTCGAGTTAGTCTCGAGGAAAAGTCCAAGCCCCTCAAAGAGGAGGCTCCAGTAACTAGCCATCAGGCTAAGAAATAGGTTGTTAAGTAACCTAGCCGAACTTCGGTTTTTACCAGCCGAATTATGGCTATTGATAACGAACCTCGCCCAACTTCGGCTGAGGCAAAGGTTCTAGTTAATCCACTGTCGAGACACGCTCGACAACGTCAGCGCCAGAACCAAGCTCGCCACAGGGCTCAAGCTTTGGTCTCGCTAGACGGTTTCCACTATCGACCAAGGATTGATCAACCTAAGGTCAACAAGTCTGACGAGGATCAGGTGAATGAGGAACGTCCGAAAGACAGACCTCATCCTCGTACCCGAGTAGGCTCCGACAACGAACCTCATTCTTGAAAAGAGGTTCAACAGTTTCAACAAGTGGTTCATATCGACGTTCATAAAGAAAACGAACCACAGGTTAAGAGCCAACTGAAGAGGCATAGGCTTCGAACTTGTTTTACCCACGAATGTTGTCACATGAATAATGGAGTTCATCAGTCTACCCAAGTTCATCTACCTCTATCATTCAGAGGGTCCCACTTGGGTAAAGGCAAGATGACAGAGTTGACTGGGGTTGTTCAGCTGGTGACCTTCAGGATTATCTCACACACAAGCACAACATGAGCCAAATGCAATCTCATTGCTGCTGTGAGAAACTCATTTCTGCAGTACTTTCCTAATGTTCATATAGGGAGCCAACTCATAAGCTTTCAGTCTTCGAACGGTTAAATGAACCGTCAACGGTCTCATTATCAAGAAGAAGACGCTTTCGCCCCAAGAAACAAGCATCTAAGAATCGCCACATTGAAGTGACGATCAACATGGCCAGCAAGGGTAAAAATAAATTCTCAGCTAAAAATTCCGAGTCTTCTAATTTTGAAAGATCCCCTGGATTATGAGAGGCACTCATTTAAAGCGTACTGGAGCAATGATCCCGCTAGATTATCGCAAACTAGCGGGTATATCATATGATGTAGATGAAGAACCTAAAAATTTTGTCATTGCCACTTCTTAACCCTCCAATACAGACCAAAGCGAGCGAGCAAGTGCTCACATGATAGGAAAAGAGGAAGAGCTCTCACGGAAGCTAGATGAACAACAATCAACCATTTGTCAATAGCAGAAGTCCATTAGGTGCCTGGAAGCAATGGTGGAAAGACTTCGTGAGGAGAAAGAAAAGAAGAAGAAGGTTCATTCCCAAGCTTCAGGATTTAGGCGAAGATGACATTCACCTGTTGATGAAGACCAAAATTGCAATGATGAAGACGATGATAAAAGAATTGTGAAGATTCATTCCAAATCATCCGAAGCAGAATCTAATCCTCGTACGAAAGAACGGGATCAGAAGTGGGAAGATTTTCAGAAGCAGCTTGACGCACTGAAGCTTCAAGGAAATTTTAAAGAGTTGGGGGTGTCAAGACCTTATCCAAGTGAATGGGATGTGATCTCGTATCCTCCGAAATTTAAACCACTCAACTTAGTATAATTTGACGACAAGGGTTCTCCTACTCAACACATTTATTACTTCCAAGCACAGACCGGTCATATAGTGGGTAATGACCCTATTATGACTCGATTATTCATTAACACTCTAAAGGGGGTGGCTTTTGAGTGGTTTCGCAGACTTGAGCCAAGGTCAATCCAGAGTTGGAGAGATTTGAAGAGGCTTTTCTTAGTCCGATTCTTCGACGATGACACTGAAGTGTCTATGGCTACACTATTGTCTGAGAAACAAAAGAAGTCAGAGTCAGTCAGTGACTTCGTCAAGAGATTCAGAAATCGATCGTTGCATTCACGCGATCAAGTTTCTGAAGCTACTCTCATGGAGATGTACCGCAATAATATTTCTATCAATATCTTGTCCAATATAGGTACCGTTGAAGCCCGTTCATGGAAAGATTTGGTTTTGGCAGGGAGAGTAGGTGGAAAATATGCTCAAGAGGATAAGTGTTGAAGAACCTCAAGAATCCTAGCCTAAAAAGGGAGGTGGTAAAGGCAATTATAATTCTAAGAAACAATTGAAAGGGAAAGACACCTTAGCTATTGAGACAGCTCCATCCCCGAAATCCTCTACCAAACAGAAGGGAAATACTTTCGACAATCGTTTTCAGAAGAAATACAATTTCAAAGATGAACATGTGGTTTCCATTCTTACATCTTGGATCAAGATGAATAAGATCAAGCCGCCAGAGGTAAAACGGAACGCAGAAGTGTCAAAAACGGAACGCAGAAGTGTCAAGGATTGATGATTCTAACTTTTGCATGTACCATAGGATGGTGCATCATCCAACCAAAGCTTGTTACATCCTGAAAGATAAGATTCAAGCTTTGTTAGATGCAGGTGTGATAACCCTTCAAGCTGAGCAAAAGAAGGTATCTGTGAATATGGTCTTGCTTTAGTTTGGAGATTTCGTCGAGGTGCAGGTACAAGATGGCGTGAAACCAATTCCTCAAGCAGAGGCGAGAGTGGTAAACTTCGACCCGCATCAGAAGAAAGAGAAAGGAATGGTCCCTTACACTACCCCTAAAGGTGAATTGATGTGGATTCATCCTGACTTACTAATGGACGAACAGTGGATATTGGTAAATTCAAAGAGACATAGAGCCATGCGAAGATCCTGCAATGCTATGTCGGCCATCCCAGATGAGGGGGTTGAAACTGCGTCACTTAGCAGTTCTAAAAATGAGCAGCCAGCCTTCACTGCACAACCTGCACAGATATCAGGAACACGCGGGGGAAAGGAGTATTTGAAGAAATATTCTGAAACAGCAGCTGCACCACCCAAATCAGGGAAAGAAGTAACAGAACAAACTCAAGCTAAGGAACTTTGTTACAGCAAAGAACTCACCGGAGAGTTCGAAAGATTCTTTTCGGTTTGATGTGCTAGCTCAGTTAGTCAACATCCCGACGAGGATTACACTATTTGAGCTTTTGTGTTTATCTTGATCGACGAGAGAAACTCTTCGTGAAGCATTGACAGATAATGAGGCTTTCCTCACTCACTTTCCACCAACTCCAGCCGGAGCAACGCTGGAAGAAGCTTGTCATCAATGTTGTCAAATTTTTCGAAGAAGAATGCCGTGCATCACCTTTTCTCAAGAAGACATGCACGTGAGAAACCCAAAACATGATAGACCATTGTACTTCACAGGGTACATCGGCTCCATTCGGTAGACAAAATTTATATTGATCTTGGTTCTGCTTTGAGCATCATACCACTAAGGCTCATTCATCACCTTAGAGTTCCTCTGCATCGTTTATCAATGACGAGAACCACCATATATGGTTTTAATATCTCTAATACTCGTCCTCTTGGCAAAATCAAACTCAAATGCCAGATGAGTGACTTGAGGACGGACGTTACTTGCTATGTTATCGATGCAGAGACGTCTTACAATTTGTTATTGAATATACCATGGATCCATAACAATCTGATTGTTCCATCAACTCTACACCAATACATAAAATATATAGGTGAGAGTGGTGAAGTCAAAACAGTGGTCGTAGAGAAGCAACCATTCAAGGGGGTGGAGAATTATTTTACCGATTCTATCCATTATCTTGATGGTGAGCCATTTGAAGTACCACTGATCGAAGAACCGAATAGCGGTAATGAAGCAAATATCGAGTCTGAGCATGAACAGGGTCTTGTTTTTAATAACATAGAACCCGTCGTAATCGGTCTTGAGAATCTGGATGTAAATGAACCTGTCTATGAGGACAACGGAGTTATTTTAATAATGATAATGATTTAGCTTACTTATCGTGTGATAAATTGAATCCTAACATGCCAGGTACAAGCTCCAGTGTGGTAACGAATCCACTATCTAAGTTATATGCTGAATCAAATTTATACATGCCACTTCAGTCGTCATTTGTGACAAATCGACAACAAATCAAATCTTCGCAAGCAGTCTTCATAGTATCGGCTAAGGTTAACGGCCAAAAAGACATCATTTTTGGCTATGAGGACAACGGAGTTATTTTAATAATGATAATGATTTAGCTTACTTATCGTGTGATAAATTGAATCCTAACATGCCAGGTACAAGCTCCAGTGTGGTGACGAGTCCACTATTCAAGTTATATGCTGAATCAAATTTATACATGCCACTTCAGTCGTCATTTGTGACAAATCGACAACAAATCAAATCTTCGCAAGCAGTCTTAATAGTACCGACTAAGGTTAATGGCCAAAAATACATCATCTTTGGAATAAGTAATGGCCCGGTGCAAACTCTTTTAGAGGAATCCGAGAAAGAGGAAAGAGATCCACAATTCTCATACTTCACACCAATAACTCGAAGGCTTATGAAGAATATGGGATATGATTTCATCCATAAAGAAGGTTTAAATTTCGGCAGAGGGATTCGGGCACCAATACCATCTGCTTATGTCCCGGAAGGAAGGTTGGAGGATTATTATCACAAAACACGTAGTGGGTTGGGTTATGAATATTCACCATTTATGCTGCGTTTTGGAACCAAAGGAGAGTCAGATGAAGATTCTTACACCTCACCTTCTGAATCTAATTGCTGGGAATCCGACACCAGCACAGGAGCTGTATTCAAGGCACTCATGGTCAATATGACTTTAGCATCTCCTATGGAAAATCAAGAAAATGACCAATTGCTTCTGTTTGATGACCCGCTAAGCCGACAGCTGAGTATACAATGGGAACATCATTTTGAACAACGTGAACCCCTTACTAACGACAAGGTGATTCAAGTGAACATGGGAGAAGAGAATAATTCAAAACCCATATTCATAAGCGATAGCCTGTCGTCATAAGAGAAAGAAGACCTTATTACTCTAATACGAGAGTATATTGATGTCTTCGCCTAGAACTACATGGATATGCCTGGGCTTGATCCCCAAGTGGCTATGCATCGATTAAACATCAAACCATACGTCAAGCCTGTTAAACAACAACAAAGGTGATTTTGGCCCCAAATCATGGAGGTGATTAAAGCTGCAGTTAAAAAGCTCATCGAGCCAGGATTTATCCGTGAAGAGCAACATCCTGATTGGGTGACCAATATTATCCCTGTTCTAAAAAAGAACGGGAAGATTCGAGTGTGCATCGAATTTCGAGATTTGAATTCGGCTTGTCCTAAAGATGATTTTCCTTTACCTATCACGGACATTATTATTGACAATACGTGCGCATTTGAAAGGATGTCTTTTATGGATGGATTCTTAGTGTATAACCAAAGCAAAATGTATCCTGATGGTGAAAAGAACACATCCTTTCGAACACCTTCGGGGATATACTGTTATACAGTAATGCTCTTTGGATTGAAGAATGCTGGTGCTACCTATCAACGTGCTATGACCTCAATCTTTCAAAAAAATCTATGGAAGACTGTAGAATGTTACGTTGATGTCTTAGTTGTTAAAAGTTGTGACAAGGGAAGCCATTTGTATGACTTGAAAACAATGTTTAATCTTATGCGAGCACACCAGCTGAAGATGAATCCAACTAAGTTATTCTAAGGAATGGCTAGTGCTAAATTTCTCGGATTCGTGGTCACGGCTAATGGAATTCGTCTAGACCCAGACAAAGTCAAAGCCATCCAAGAGCTACCACCTCCTAGGAATCTTAAGGAGCTTCGAGGCTTACAAGGACGGTTGGCGTATATTCGCATGTTCATTTCTAACCTGTCAGGGAAATGCCAACCATTCTCAAAACTAATGAAGAAAGAAGTATGCTTCATGTGGGATGAGGTCTTCCAGAAAGCGTTCGAGGAGATTAAACAATATCTCTCTAATCCACTAATATTGGTTGCACCGAAGTCAGGTAAACCTTTCTTGATATACATCCGGGCTACAGATCATGCATTGGCAGGACTCTTAGCACAAGATGATGAAAACGGCTATGAACAAGATGTCTACTATCTCAGTAGGACTCTATCGAGTGCTGAACCTCGTTATCCTCTTATTGAGAAGGAATGTCTGGCGCTGGTCTTCACAGTTCAGAAGATAAGACATTATTTGGTTGGGCAAACCATACATGTCATTTCATAGATCAATCCTATTTGGGTATTCATGACACAACCCAGTGTATTAAACCGGCAGCTGGTTAGATGGGCTTTGTTGCTTTCCTAATATGACATTCATTTCAAACCTCAAAAAACAGTGAAGGGGCAGGCTATTTGTGACCTTATGGTCAATCACCCATTGAAAGAAAATGTCGAATTGTACCAGGACATACCAGATGAGACGTATAAAGCAAACGTCATCTCTAGAGAGCAAGTATGACAATTATATTTTGATAGTGCAGTAGGGACAAGTTCTACCGTTCGGGTTATAGCTGGAGTGGGGGTCGTCTTTATCTCTCCCCAAAATCACATAATCCCATGTGTCATTTCTTTAATAGAACCGTGTTCTAATAATGTGGCTGAATACAATACTGTGTTGATTGGCCTAGATATAGCTAAACAGCTGGGGATGAAACATTTAGAAGCGTATGGCGATTCTCAACTCATTGTTAATCAAATGAAGGGAGAATATGAAGTTAGGAATGAAGATCTCATTCCTTACCATACTGCAGCAATCACATTAGCCAATTCCTTTGAGGGCTTCTACATCGACCATATACCCCATCTCAAGAATACCTATGCTGATGCATTGGCGTCACTTACGGCTGTTAGCCCTTATGTTTTGATGATGTTTTACAACCACCATTAACGGTACTAATGGCTTATTGAGTGCAAATGTAGTAAATTCATTTATCAAGCTCGTTAGTGCCATGTATGGAGGATGGATGGAATATATGCTACAACGATGATATCCAAAGGAGGAGGAGGCATAATGATGAAGCAATGTTAATTCAAGAACAACAAATCCATAAAGAAGCTTCATCAAACTTAAAGCTATCAAGACTCAAGAACTGTACTCTATGTGAGGATATTAGCTAGTTTTTTATTTTCTCTCTAGTGCTAGAATGTAGGCAAAGAGTTACTAATTTTACTTGAAGCTATTGGGAATCACACACACGTTTTCATATGTTTTTAAACGTTTTTCACAAAATACTATTTATCACAAGTATGAGGACCTATCTGCAAAAAAATTTTTCCAAACAGTTTGTTTTTAGTATTAAAAACATTTTACAAAATTTCATAATTTTCAGAGGTCAAATAAATATTTTGCAAATATTTTAAGATGGGTCAAATTCGTTTTCAGCAATATATCAGAAAGCGGTCGACCGGACCGGTCGACCGCTCCCATGATCATTTGCCAGTGTTTTTCCAGAGAAGTCGTCGGTCGATCGGTACGGTCGACCGAAATCTCTATTTTTCTATTGGTCGACCGCACCGGTCGACCGAGGATGGCTCTGCTTGTTTTCCAAGTTTTCAACGCTGTTCGCGGTCGACCGAAGCATTTTTTCGGTCGACCGAAATTCCCTTCGGTCAACCGAAATTCTTCTTCGTTTCAGCCGCGACTTTTTTCAAACGGTCATTTGCTTAGAACACTGTGCTTTCACTTAATCGTGTTTGGCACAGTCTGAGATAAGGGTCTGAAAAAGAGATTATTTTCCTATTTTAGAAGATTGTGTTTTGTTTTTAAATTAATTAAATTTCTTCTATTTAAACCCCAGACTTCTTCTTCTTCTGTTGCCCTAACATTTTGCAAAAACCAAAGAGACTGCTGTCTTCCTGAGAGAATTTTCAAATCTGTTTTCTCTGTGGTTTTTGTGTGTAATTCACTTCCCAGCTTCAGTAATTTTTCTCTTTGCCATAGGGGCTGTGTAAAGAGAGAGTCTTGCATCTTTTCTTCTGCTGTGTGAGGGAGATCTTTGCCATAGGGGCTGTGTAAAGAGAGAGTCTTGCATCTTTTCTTCTGCTGTGTGAGGGAGATCTTGTGCAGATCAACTGTGATGGAGTGTGATCTGTTGAGATCAAACTGTGTAGTGAGAGATCATGTGGGACCGCTGTGTAGACGAAGTTCCGGCTTCCAAACCGGGTGTGTAGTGGATTTCTCCTCGAGAGTGGGGAGCGGGGACGTAGGTCAGCGGGCCGAACCTCGTTAACACATCGCGCGTTAAGGATAACGATTCCTAACCTTATCTCTCTTACTTTGATTGCGTTTCTGTTTTGTGGTTTGCTTGTGTTTAATTTTTATTGCATATTAGAGCTTCTTGACCCTAATCACCCCCCCTCTAGGGTCCAACAATTAGTATCAGAGCCTTGGTCTCTATATCAGTTTTTGGTTTAACAACCTTAGAGAAAAGATCCAATGGAGGCTTCTTTGAATATGCATATGTTAGAAGGACAATCCACCACTAGACCACCACTCTTCACCGGGACTAATTTTGCTTATTGGAAGGCTAGGATGAGAATTTACCTCCGTTGCATTGATCTTGACATCCTAGAGCTCATAGAAAAGAAATATGTAGAGAAGTCCAAAGTTGGGAACATGACCGATGATGAAAGGCACAAAGCCAATCTCAATGCTAAGGCCATGAACGCCTTAATCTGTGGTCTTTCCCCCCCAATGAATACAATAGGGTTTCCACGTGTGCAACCGCATACGAAATTTGGGTAAAATTATGTATCACACATGAAGGAACCCCCCAAGTTAAGGAATCTAAGATTAGTGGGCTTATGCATGATTATGAGCTATTTAAAATGCTACCAAATGAATCCATTGATGCTATGTTTTCCCGTTTTACTAATATCATCAATGAATTACATGGTCTAGATAAGCAATTATCCATTCAAGAGATGAACTACAAGATACTACGCTCCTTGACTCCGACATGGGAGCCCAAGGCTACGGCCATTGAGGAAGCTCATGACCTCACTACCTTAGCTCTTGATAGCCTCATCGGAAAGCTCAAAGTGCATGAGAAGAAGCTCAAGGGGAAGGAAAAGGAGGAAGTGTCATCACGCGAAGTTGAGGAGCCGTCACCAAAATTGAAGACCATAGCTCTCAAGGGAGCTAGTGACAACTCATCTTCGTCGTCGGAGAGTGAAGTTGATTTTTCTAGAGAAGTGGCTCATCTCTCTAGAAGAATCTCTAGACTCATAAGAATGAACAAGAAATTTAACCCTCGATCTAACAACAAGTTTTCCTCTCGTGTAGGTAAATGTTTTGAGTGCAATGAACCGGGTCACATCGCTAAGGATTGCCCCAAGCTCAAAGAAAAGTACATGAAGTACAAGAAGAAGAAGGCTATGTATGCCGGATGGGAAGAATCCGAACCAAGTGACTCGAATAGTGATGAAGAAGGAGCCAAACTTGCTCTTCATGACCCAAATGTTTGTTTCATGGCAAATGAACATGAGGTAATATCCGAGGCCGAAAGTGAATCTTTCTATATGCAATGTGACATAGCTATGGCATTAGAAGAGTTGAACTTTGAATTTAAAAGAATGTCTAAAGAATACTCTTCTTTCAAAAAATTGCATACCTCTTGTGATATTAAGCTAGAGCAACTAACAACCTCTCTTGCTCTAAAAGATGAATTGCTAGGAGATCTCGATTTCGAGAACAAGCAATTAAGATCAAAGATTGAAAAATTAGAAATTGAGGGTTGTAGAACTAGACCCACTCATGCTTATGACAACTACAATCACCATGGTAGAAATAGGTTTCATAGTTCCAACATTCGTACATACAAAAGAAATTTTGTATGCACCTATTGTATGAGACATGGACACATTTCTACTCATTGTAGAATTAAAGACAATGAAGATTTTTATGGTTTGATATGGGTACCCAAAGGTACCAAAACTACTAACCACCAAGGACCCAAGACATGGGTACCTAAAGCTACTACACCTTCATCCTCTTCTTTTGTAGGGAACGTCACGGCAACGACGTAAGGAGATGTGGTACCTTGATAGTGGTTGCTCACATCATATGACGGGCAACAAAGAGTTATTTGCAACCCTATCAAGGATTGAAGGAGGTAGTGTCTCGTTCGGTGGTGGTGAGAAAGGTAAAATCATTATAGAATATGTTTATTTAGTAAATGGTTTGAATCATAATCTTCTTAGCATTAGCCAATTAAGTGATAAAGGTTTTGATATTTCTTTTAAACCGGATAAATGCATCATTAGTATGAATGGAAAAATTATTTTCATTGCTAATCGCAAATCTAATGTATACATTTTTGAGATGAATGAATTAGTAAATCAAGATGTGAAGTGTCTTGCAGCAATTGATGAAAATCCTTGGATTTGGCACAAGAGACTTGGACATGCAAAGAGAGGATTACCTAGCTTGCACTTTATCAAAGATACCACATGTGAGGATTGTGTTAAAGGTAAACAAACAAAATCATCTTTCAAATCCATCAATGAGGTATCAACTTCTAAACCCTTGCAATTACTTCATCTTGATTTGTTTGGTCCTATCCGTGTTACCTCTCTTGGAGGTAAACACTATGTTTTTATGATTATTGATGATTTTTCTCGTTTTACATGGACAATATTTCTTGCTAAGAAAAATAATTGTTTTGAAGAATTTGCTAATCATGTCAAAAGAATTAAAAATGAAAAAGATTTGAAAGTTGTTAAAATAAGAAGTGATCATGGTGGTGAATTTCAAAATGAATTTTTCTATGATTTTTGTGCTCATCATGGTATAACTCATATGTTTTCCGCTCCTAGAACACCACAACAAAATGGTGTTGTTGAACGGAAAAATCGCACCATACAAGAGATGGCACGCACTATGCTTAATTCTTTTGATTTGCCAAAATATTTTTGGGCGGAAGCCGTCAACACGGCTTGCCATGTTTTAAATCGTGTTTTGATAAGACCAAAGCTTAAGAAAACTCCATATGAACTTTTTTATGGAAAAACTCCTTTTATTGGTTATTTTCGTATCTTTGGTTGTAAATGTTTTATTTTAAATACAAAAGTCACCATGATAAGTTTGATTCCAAAATTAATGTTGGTATTTTCTTGGGTTATGCACCTCGAAGTAAGGCTTATAGGTTCTTCAATAAACGAAGCCTCGTTGTTGAAGAATCTATAAACGTTACTTTTGATGAGACTAATATTGGCTCTCAAGTTATTTTGCCTAGGAAAGATGATGATGATGATGTTGAGGGAGGATTGGACTTATTGAAAATCAATGATACTCTCTCTATAGAAGCTCAAAAGGATGTGGATAGCTCAAATGACAATGAACAAATTGAACCGCCTAAAGCTTGGAAATTCACATCAAACCATCCAAAGGAACAAATTATTGGGAGCCCTTCAAAAGGAGTCATTACTCGCTCAAAAGCCTTGAGTGAGTGTGGTAATGTTGCTTTCCTATCTCAACTAGAACCTAAAAAGATTAATGATGCTTTAAATGATGAATTTTGGGTTTTGGCTATGCATGAAGAATTAAACAATTTTCAAAGAAATGAAGTTTGGAAGTTAGTTCCTAGACCTAACAATGCTAGTGTTATTGGTACTAAATGGGTTTTTAGAAACAAACTTGATGAACATGGCATTGTAACTAGAAATAAAGCACGTTTGGTTGCCCAAGGATACAATCAAGAGGAGGGCATAGACTATGATGAAACCTTTGCACCGGTTGCAAGGTTGGAATCTATTAGGATGTTTTTGGCATTTGCTAGCTTTAAAAATTTCAAACTTTTTCAAATGGATGTTAAAAGTGCCTTCTTAAATGGTTTTATAGAAGAGGAAGTGTATGTTGAGCAACCCCCCGGTTTTATAGATCATGCTTTTCCTAATCATGTTTACCGGGTACAAAAAGCTTTATATGGGTTGAAACAAGCTCCTAGAGCTTGGTATGCTCGCCTCTCTAGTTTTCTTGTTGAAAATGGTTTTTCAAAAGGATCTATTGATAACACACTTTTTGTGAGAAAAAGGAAAAATGATTTCATTTTAGTTCAAATATATGTGGATGACATTATTTTCGGTGCTACTAATGAATCCTTGTGCAAGGAATTTTCTAAAGTTATGCAGGATCACTTTGAGATGAGTATGATGGGAGAGCTTACATTCTTTCTCGGGCTCCAAGTCAAGCAAACTAAGGATGGGATCTTCATTTCACAAAGCAAGTATGCGAAGGAATTGGTGAAGAAATTCAAGTTGGAGAATTCTAAGCATGCGCCTACTCCCATGAGTACTAGTGTTAAGCTTGATGCGGATGAGAGTGGTGAAGATGTGGACCAAAAACTATACCGAGGTATGATAGGTAGTCTTCTTTATCTCACCGCTAGTAGACCCGACATCATGTTTAGTGTATGTGCATGTGCACGTTTTCAAGCTTCTCCCAAAGCGTCTCATTTAATTGCGGTTAAAAGAATCATTAAGTATGTTAATGGAACTTTTAACCTTGGTTTGTTTTATCCAAAAAGCACCACTTTTGAGACAAGATGTATCCCTAGTCTTTGTTGACACAAAATCTCAACTAGCGGATATATTCACTAAGCCTCTTGGAGAGGATGATTTTTGTCGCATAAGAAATGGTTTGGGCTTATGCACTATGTGAAAGTTCTACATTGTGTGCTTGTTTAGTTGTATTTTATTTTCTCTTTACCCCATTTTTGATGTTGCCAAAGGGGGAGAGAAATCTTCTCATTTGTTGCATATACTAAGGGGGAGCTCATAGATAGGGGGAGCACATATCTATAAGCTATTTTAATTTTTTGCTCTTATAATGGTTGGTTGTCATCATCAAAAAGGGGGAGATTATTAGCCCTTATGTTTTGATGATGTTTTACAACCACCATTAACGGTACTAATGGCTTATTGAGTGCAAATGTAGTAAATTCATTTATCAAGCTCGTTAGTGCCATGTATGGAGGATGGATGGAATATATGCTACAACGAAGATATCCAAAGGAGGAGGAGGCCAAGAGATGAAGCAACGTTAATTCAAGAACGAAAAACTCGAATAAAAGCTTCATCCGATTCAAGCTAATCAAAGCTCAAGTATTGCTTTAAATATGAGGATATTAGCTTTCCAAAATTCTTTTTCCAAACAGTTTGTTTTTAGTATTAAAAACATTTTACAAAGTTTTATAATTTTCAGAGGTCAAATAAATATTTTGCAAATATTTCAAGTTGGTCAAAAATCTGTTTTCTGCAAAATGTCAGAAAACGGTCGACCGGTCCGGTCGACCGCTCCCATGACCATTCCTCAGAATTTTCTAGAGAGGTCGTCGGTCGACCGGTACGGTCGACCGAAATCTCGATTTTCTAATCGGTCGACCGTGCCGGTCGACCGACGGTGGTTCTGTTTGTTTTCCAAGTTTTCGAAGCAGCTCGCGGTCGACCGAATTTTTCGGTCGGTCGACCGACGTGATTTTTCGGTCGACCGAAGTATTATTTCGGACGACCGAATTTTCCTTCAGTCAACCGCGACTTTTTCAAACGGTCATTTACCTAGTTAACTGTGCTTACACTTAATCGTGTTTGGCACAGTCTGAGATAAGGGTCTGAAAAAGAGATTATTTTCCTATTTGAGAAGATTGGGTTTTGTTTTTAAATTAATTAAATTTCTTCTATTTAAACCCCAGACTTCTTCTTCTTCCGTTGCCCTAACATTTTGTAAAAACCAGAGAGACTGCTGTCTTCCTGAGAGAATTTTCAAATCTGTTTTCTCTGTGGTTTTTGTGTGTAATTCACTTCCCAGCTTCAGTAATCTCTCTCTTTGCCATAGGGGCTGTGTAAAGAGAGAGTCTTGCATCTTTTCTTCTGCTGTGTGAGGGAGATCTTGTGTAGATCAACTGTGAGGGAGTGTGATCTGTTGAGATCAAACTGTGTAGTGAGAGATCGTGTGGGATCGCTGTGTAGACGAAGTTCCGGCTTCCAAACCGGGTGTGTAGTGGATTTCTCCTCGAGAGTGGGGAGCGGGGACGTAGGTCAGCAGGCCGAACCTCGTTAACACATCGCGCGTCAAGGATAACGATTCCTAACCTTATCTCTCTTACTTTGATTGCGTTTCTATTTTATGGTTTGCTTGTGTTTAATTTTTATTTCATATTAGAGCCTCTTGACCCTAATCACCCCCGGCTACCTTAACTCTACCTGAGAGAACTACCCAGCAAATCACAGTAACAAGCAGATAATTATTCAAGTCAAAATATACATTGCAGATCAACGCAATCGAAGGTGAGCCCGCAATACTCGAACCTAAGGATTAGCGATTTCCGATTATTGATTATGTCTTATACGGCTTGTTGCCTGAAGATATTAAGAAAAGGGAATCTATTCGTAGACGAGCACCTAGATTCTACTATGATTCTCAATCCCAGACTTTGTATCAAAATTCGTACGATGGGCTTTTGCTATGTTGTTTGTCAAATAGAGAAGCAAAAGAAGCTCTTAAAGAAGCTCATGATCGCATCTGTGGAGCTCACCAGCCTGGTCCTAAATTATGGGACCGACAATGCAGATTGGGTTATTACTGGCCTAACATGGTACAAGACGTTGTCACTTATGCTAAACGATGTCATGCCTGTCAGATACATGCTAATTACATGCATCAACCGCTTGAGCATCTTCATCCGTCAACTACTTCATGGCCTTTTGAAACATGGGGAATGGCCATTGTTGGCCTAGTAACACCACCCTCTTCCAAAGGATATCGCTTCATCTTAGCGATAATTGATTACTTTTCTAAATGGGCAGAAGTAATCCCGTTGAGAGAAGTCAAGACGAGTGATGTTGTTAAATTCTTAAAACATCACATCATATACAGGTACGACATTCCAAGGCATATTATTCCTAACAATGGGCCCTAATTCATTAGCCAAGCCTTCACCTGATTCTGTGATAAAATTAGGATTAAGAATTTGGCTTCAACGGCTTATAATCCTGCTGCTAACGGGCAAATAGAAGCATTTAACAAAACCATCGTCAAAATTCTCACTAAGGTGGTTTCGACAAATAAAAGAGATTGGAACAAGAAATTGGGTCAAAGTTTGTGGGCTTATCGCACAACGGTTCGTACGCCGACAGGAGCGACACCATATTCCTTAGTATACGGATGTGAAGTCGTATTATCATTGAAAATCCAAATTTCATCTCTGCGAATAGCACTCGCAATTGGTATGATGATGGAAGAGAGTCATCATCGATGTCTTGAAGAATTAGAAGAAAAGCGACTATTGGCCCAGCAACACATTGAGCTTTATCAAGCTTGGATTTCCAGAGCATTCAATAAGAATGTTAGATACCGTACGTTCAAAGAAGGCGACTTGGTTCTTGCCGTTCAGTGTCCAATGATTTTGAACTCCAAGAAGAAAAGGAAGTTTGAGCCAAATTGGGAAGGACCATTTGTAGTAGAAACTGTCTACTCAAATGGAGCTTATCGCCTTATTACTCAAAATGGTGACAAACTTATGATGCCTATCAATGGTAAATTTTTGAAAAAATATTACCCATAAGCTTCACAGTCAGATATGCCTTACAGCAAGAGAAGAAGCAGATAAAGGTAATGGTTTCCTTACTTCGTCTCCTCCAAATTTCCCTCGCTAATCCTCTTTAATAGGATAGTGGGACTACTATTATATCAATTCTACCTCTGACAGCTGATGGTTTTTGTTCAAAACAGTATCTTTCCAATAGTAACCTACTATATGATGTGTTACTTCATTGTTTGATTCTGCCTAACGTCGTCGTTTTCCCCAAATGATGTTTGTTTTCCTAACTTAGGCCTACCAAGTAATGTGCCTTTGTTTCTATCATCATCGTCATACTTCTAAAGTCACTGAACAATGTGATTTTCCTAACATCGTCGTTTTCCCCAAATGACGTTCGTTTTCCTAACTTAGGCCTACCAAGTGATGTGCCTTCGTTTCTATCATCATCATGACGTTCGTTTTCCTAACTTAGGCCTACCAAGTGATGTGCCTTCGTTTCTATCATCATCGTCATACTTCTAAAGTCACTGAACGTGATGTGCCTTCGTTTCTATCATCATCGTCATACTTCTAAAGTCACTGAACGATGTAATTTTCCTAACGTCGTTGTTTTTCCCAAATGATATTCATTTTCCTAACTTAGGTCTACCAAGTGATGTGTCTTCGTTTCAATCATCATCGTCATACTTCTAAAGTCACTGAACGATGTGATTTTCCTAACGTCGTCGTTTTCCTAATGACGTTCGTTTTTCTAACTTAGGTTTACCAAGTGATGTACCTTTGTTTCTATCATCATCGTCATACTTCTAAAGTCATTGAACGATGTGATTTTCCTAACGTCGTCGTTTTCCCCAAATAACATTCGTTTTCCTAACTTAGACCTACCAAGTGATGTGCCTTCGTTTCAATCATCATCGTCATACTTCTAAAGTCACTAAATGATGTGATTTTTCTAACGTCGTTGTTTTTCCCAAATGACGTTCATTTTTCTAACTTAGGCCTACCAAGTAATGTGTCTTCATTTCTATCATCATCATCATACTTCTAAAGTCACTAAACAATGTAATTTTCCTAATGTCGTTGTTTTCCCCAAATGATGTCTGTTTTCCTAATTTAGACCTACCAAGTGATGTGCCTTCATTTCAATCATCATCGTCATACTTCTAAAGTCACTGAACGATGTGATTTTCCTAACATCGTCGTTTTTCCCAAATGACGTTTATTTTCCTAACTTAGGCCTACCAAGTGATGTGCCTTTGTTTCTATAATCATCGGCATACTTCTAAAGTCACTGAACGATATGATTTTCCTAACATCGTTATTTTTCCCAAATGACGTTCGTTTTCCTAACTTAGGCCTACCAAGTGATGTGTCTTCGTTTCAATCATCATCGTCATACTTCTAAAGTCGCTAAACGATGTGATTTTTCTAACGTTGTCGTTTTCCAAATAACGTTTGTTTTCCTAACTTAGGCCTACCAAGTGATGTGTCTTTGTTTCTATCATCATCGGCATACTTCTAAAATCACTGAACTATATGATTTTCCTAACATCATCATTTTCCCCAAATGACGTTCGTTTTCCTAACTTAGGACTACCAAGTAATATGCCTTCATTTTTTTTGTCATACTTCTATCATCATCGGCATACTTCTAAAGTCACTGAACGATATGATTTCCCGAACGTCATCATTTACCCCTAATGACGTATGTTTTCCAACATTGGTTTACCAAGTGAGGAACCTTTGTTTTCTTTATCATTGTTATCTTAAGTCATTGAGCGACTTAATATTCCTAACGTCGTCATTTTCACGAATGACGTTCGTTTTCCTTACGAGTATGTCATATGTTGAACTGCGTTCTTAATACTTAGTTATATTTTGAACCTCTATATCATACCTTTAATCTGAAGTCTAAAAGAAACTAAAGATAGAAGAGAAATCTTTGAAGGAAATCGTGTTATGTCTACATGCATAATACACAGCGGAAGACATGTATGTACAAAAATACTATAAGCTGTAGAGAGCAGTGAAAATTCATATGGATCATCTAAATTAATCTACATATCCTTATTATTTAAGTGAGCCAAGTACAAGAGTTAGAAAGTCATACTTTCGTAAAGCGTGATCCAGATGGAAGATCGAATAACCCCTAGCTCTTGCTCCTTTGTAGTAGAAAATCTCTTGCTAGTGCGATCTCCAAAGTCTTCAATGATGGCTGATAAAATGAGGTCTCTTAACCAGAACCAAGCCAAGATATCACCCGGGTTCTAAAATCCTATACTAATCTCTTGCTCAAAGCATTCGCTAAAGTTTTAGGTAGAGGAGAGCTCTCTTTTATTCTCTTATGGAAAAAAAAACACGTTAAGCCAATTTTTCATTAACCTTTTCCATTAAGAAAAGAGCTCATATTTATAGACGTTGAAATGTTTCATGATATGAATGCTCACTCTATGAGTCATGCAATGAATCATCAAAAAATTCACATGATTAATGCCATGTGAGTCATGCAATGAATCATCTTATGAATCATTACATTTCAAAACCATGGTGCTTAATAAACAACATGTGCCTCAAACCTACCACAAGCTGACTCATCTCCCTCTCATGACTCTATTTACATGGTATGATGTATTTCATAAATGAGAATACCAAATTATTATCACTAATACCAGTATTTTTTCATAAATACGATATATAGTATATTCCAATCTTTAAACTAATTAGGTCACTATATGACCAAATAAATCAAGAGTTGACCAAAAGTCAAAACTGTTGACCAAAAAGTCAACTATTGACTAAAAGCTTAACTTTATTGGAAAAATACTGGAATTCATATTCCTAAGCACTAGCATTCCGATTTTACCCGATTATACATAACCGTTTATGTGTATCCGGAAAGAAATCATTATAGTGCGTATCAATTCGATACGCCCTTCACTCCATAAATTGTGTTTCATTAGGAATTCAAGTACGCACTTGGTGTGACTCTAGGGCCCAACTTAAAAAACTCGCGTACGTGGATCATATCCATTAAGTTACAAAGAGGTGCTTAGCTACACATGAAGACCACCCGGGTATAAGTGTGATAAAGGGTCTCAAGATGCTTATCCAATTTTATCAGGACACCATCAATGATAATACCGTACAAGTGCCGGCCTCTTCGTCAAGGGGAATGTCAAACTATTGAGCCTTAGGGTATGGCAAAACTGTCAAAACCCTAAATAGCTTGATTAGTGTTATTGATATTAAACTCTATAACCTATTAAGATCAAACTGACATCAGTTTATCTTATTCACCTGGCCAAGGATTTCCAGTTATATATTCAAACAATCTTATGACATCAACCCCTATACTTGGGAGAGAACGAATCCCTTCTTGGCATCTCAATATTCTACTTATGTCTCGGATGTACCCAAAGAGAACGTTATGCCACAATTCATTAGAAACTGTGTTAGGTAAAAGTTCTAAATAATCTTTACTGACATATAAGATATGGACTGACTTCATCTTCAGGTCAAGAGGACTACATATGTACTATATCACTTGAGGAACTTCTATTTGACAGTTAAGTATATTACCAACTAGATGTTCTCGGCGATTCGTTCATCAACTCATTTCAATAATGAGTCACCTGTATACTGTATCTTGATGTCTCACATCAATGATCTAGAGATTATCATCTCCTTCAAAGGGAGAAATAAAGCTACACTAGTCCTAAACCAAGTGATGACTGTCCTATCTCAACACTCATCAACTAGTGAATATTTTTAGAATATACGTTACCGACTAATCAGATCTTCTTCATTACGATCACTATCCGAATGTCTGATATTCGATAGTCTAGTATTTATTCTAAGGGGACATTATCTGCTCATTTTAGAACATCAGATAAATCTGACCAAAATAGCATACTATCATCTTTTGAACAAGGATGTTATATACATATAGTCCTAGCTTACAATATACAATAATTGACTGCAGAGGCACTATGTCTAACAATACTCCCAATTGCACTAAGGCCAATTATATATCTAATACCCCAATAGCTCAACAAGTTTCTCAAATTAGTGAACGAAGCAATTGCCTTCTGTGAATGGATCTACTATATTATCTGTTCTGTGTCTACTTTTCAATCTTGGATTCTCCGGCGATCAATATCTTCCGCCTGATCAAGTTATACTCCTCAGATGTGTCTGGACTTATGGTGAGATCGGGTTCCTTTGTCAGAGCTATTGCCAGCAATTATTATCACAGTATAAAGGTACTGGATCTTTAATGGTGGGCGCGAACAACTTCCAGCTCTAAAAGGAACTTCCTCATCAGACAGCTTCTTTAGCTGCATCATTAGCTGCAATGTATTCAGCTTTTCCATAGTCGAGATCGCTACCTGTATCCCTGCCTTGGAACTTTTCCAGCTTGACAGCTCCATACTATTGAGGCGTAAAAAATATCCTGTACAGACTTACTATCATCGATAGGTCGCCTCTGAAAAGCTTGATCGCGAAAAAGCCTCATTCGTGGTCACTTACCGTATATCAAAAATAACTCTTTGGTCCTTTTAATGTACTTAAGTAATATCATTGACCGCTTCTCCAGTGCTCTTCTCCATGATCAGATTGTATCTACTTACCAAACTGAGCTGAATAAGCGATAATCTGGTTCTCAGTACATAACATGGCATACCATGATCGATCCTACTGCGAGGGCATAAAGGAATTAGACTCATGCGTTTCCTCTCTTCATCAGTTCCGGGGAGACATCTTTTTACGAGAGGGAGATTCAGGACGATGCAGAGTACAAAACCTTTCTTGGCAATTTTCCATGCGTAAACCGTTTAGCCTTTGCCAATGTATCGTAG
>NC_033801.1:34838620-34859303 GCF_001876935.1 Asparagus officinalis | reverse complement strand
GTGGACTTGTAGCTGACTCCTGATATCAGGGAATCCTGGGCCCTCCCACTCGCCATTCTCAAGCAGCTGCAGAAAGGGAACAGACTGGTCTCTGGCATTCGGTACCGACATCATATCAGAACGATGAAGGACGAACCAAGCCATCAAATAAATATACGGAAGCTCCACCTTAATGGTAGGAATCTGAGTCGGTTTGTCACTATCTCTCCGTGTAAAAGCACCAGAAATCTGTCGAAGCCCTCGATGAATGTTAGCCACCATCACCGGAAGAAGCGAAAGTTCCTTCTTGTAGGCAAGCTGAACGGCAGGATAGAGCACTTCCAGTGGCAGAGCGTCACCAGACTGATACGGGACCACACATTTCTTCAACCAGATGGCGAGATAACCGGCAAGGAGGGTCATCGGACGAATCGCTGCAGTCGCATGGAATAAAAATGATCTGAACTTGGTCCCTGCAGGAAAGCCGCTCTCAGGGCTGCTATTGGTATAAGAGCGGGCGTCAGTCTTCTTCAGCAGCTCATTAACCTCTGAAGGAGTCAGCGGTGCCAGTTCACAAATAGATTGGCCAGAATGGCTCTCCAGATTCCTGAACAAGTATGATGCGAACTGCTTCAGGCTCACATTTGCTTTGGTCCTCTTCGCTAGGGGCTTAGACTGCGCCAAAGCAATGTGATAATGACAAGTGAGGTCCCATAAGGTCTCGTAGCGGTCAGGCATGCGATCCTTCAGCTGACTCAACTCATGGTTGGAGGAAAAGTACTCCTGGTATACCATCTGTCCCATGGGCAAGCCAGAAATCTTGTGCATCTCATGAAGAGCCAAGCCCAACTCTCCGTGCCTGGTCAGAAAAGTGTTGGAATCTGGATTATAAAGCTCGCACAGGGCAAAGAAATGCCTCGCGCTTGTAGGCAAACCATGCATGGTGGCCCGAATGGCTACATAAAGACCGCAAGCATGTAACTCCTCGCTCCATCGGCTCAAGACGTACTTCGTCATACGAGCCCACCAAAACCTGTCCAAAGAATGGACCCAACCATAGAATCTGTGGCGCGGTGCGGGCATCTCCCGTCCTAAGTTAGCAAGGCGATTCCTCAAGGTAGAAGCAGAGGTGAGGAACTCGTTACGAGGCGGAGTATCTAGTCCCAGTACTCCAGGACGCAGTCCAACAATGTGATCCCTGCTCGAACCAGGAACTGCCTGATGAGTAATATAGCCGCAATGGACGCTCTCATGCTCCTCTGTCAAACGCCACGACATCTCCCGTTTCACAGCCTGGCGCCTGAGCTCAGTCAAAGAACGGTGTCGAGGAATCTTCGGCAAATACATATAACGACTGCCAGTCTGGTAAAGCCACTGCTCAGCCTCAATAAATACTGCATCGGGATCCCTGGTAGAGTCTCCAAACAAGAAGTCAGTCTTCCTAAGAGACTGAACGGAACTGGCATCCTGCACGAGAGGCGCATCTGTGATCAGCTGGCGAAGAGCTTGATGGCCACCTTCCCTCACCACTTGGACAACTTCCAACGACGTGCCCGGAGCAAACTGGGAGGTGAGCGGAATGGGCGAAAAGTCATCAGATGTTGAATAATACTCATCACGACGTCCATTCACCGCATGCGATGAAAAAGCTCCGGAAGGATATTCCACTGAAAACAAGCAGTTAAGTGTTTGTTAATTTCAGATATAAAAGGAAATTGAATTCATCTTACAAATTGGTAAGATAGAGTCATTGCCTTATAAAGGGCGAGACGATTTGGCCACATTGCGCATTTATAAGATAGGGTATATCGACAATATATCCCTGCCTTATAAAGCACAATGCAGCGTCAAAACGCCCCCTTTATTTTGAGATATGGTTTTGACCAAGCAAAACCCATCTTTAAAGCGTCGATCCTCACCAAGGAGAATCAAGGCTCTTCCCGATTGCCTCACCAAGGAGAACAACGTGGGTTTAAAAAGGACCAATTTGCAAATGTTCAGAAAAAAGAGGGTTAATTTGTAAAATTTCCATAAAAGCGTCAATCCTCACCAAGGAGAATCAAGGCTCTTCCCGATTGCCTCACCAAGGAGAACAACGTGGGGTAAAAAGGACCAATTTGCAAATTTCCAGAAAAAAGAGGACTAATTCGTAAATTTTCGAAAAGGCCAAAAAATAGCTCACCAGCATATGAGGAAAACACGCCATCAGCCGGTGCCGCAGGGGAACGACCTCTCGAAACTCGCGACATAGTGACCTACAAAGAAAATCAAGAGGTCAGATCTAGAAAAAATCACATTTTTACCCCTTGAAAGATAAGCTCGTGGCGACGAATCATAATCCTAACCCTCGCACGCAACCCCACGAGTTCATAAATTAAATTAAGCATAAAAAAATGCTAAAATTATGGAGATATACCTGAGGGGAAGCTCGAAGATCCAATAAAGATTAGATCTTAAAAAGTGCTCGAACCACGCGCTCGAGGGGCCTGAGAGAAATTCAAAAAATGGAAGTTTTAAGGGATTTCTCAGTCAAGGATCCGAAGGAAGGTTAGATCTAAGACAAATATCAAATTTTTAGAGAGATCGGATGCTCGGGGGAAAAGAAATTCAAAAAAAAGGATATAGGGGTGGCCGGCCCTAGGGTAAAGAAAAAGAAAAAAAAAGACCCTCTTTTATATGGTGAACCGGGTTGAACCAGACCGAACCGGACCGGACCGGTTTTGAACTAGAATCCAAATTGAAGCCGAACCGAGCATCGAAACAACTTCAAATCGAACGACGGTTCAATCCATCGTTTACTCACTCCTCTCCCATATATTTGGAAAAGTCGGAGGATTTTTTGAGCCGATTTACTGCCTTTTTTGGCTCATTTTTAAGCCGGTTCAGCTTATTTGGGCACAGAAAGAACTCCAATAAGGTATATGAGTATAAAATGTTCCCTAATTTTAGTTGAGAAGTTTCTGGAGAGTATTTTTTCTAAAAATATTCTTAAGGATAACTCAACAACACTACGCCGGACAACGCGTTGCAGATAAAGACTCGACGCCAACAATCGATGGTCAGTTCTACGAGCTAAAGATCAAAAGTCAGGAATCGACTTCAAAGTTCAAAATTCCGACAAACGGTCAGACAATAAATGCAGCACCGGAACTCTTACAGACATTCGACAAAGCACCGAATAGCCTGGAAGATTGAAGGAATCAAGAACGAAGATCATTCCAAGGTCCCGTTACACCGACTGAAGGTGGGGACAATCATATCCAAAGTATTCCAGACTCTTCTATAAAAGAACGATGCTGAAATACTTTGGAGGGGGTATCTGTAGGCATATAAAATTGCTTATAGGTCCCTTAGCACAGCTCGACACAAACCGACGAACCAACGAGGCGACGAGATCGACAAATCGCACGCGAACAACGGAATGAATCCACCCGCGTGCAGAATCAAGCTAACGAGTTAAGGAATCAACGAGTCATCCAACCGAGAGCGGACTCGGACGAATTATGATCGAATCAAGACCAGTGTCGGACTCGAACTCAGAAGCGGATTTACTGCCAAATCAGGAATCAGACTTACTGCCAAATCAGATCAACAAATCAGAGTCTCAATCAACCGAATCACGGACAAAACCGGAAAACGGACACAACTCAAAAACTCGGAAAACCCACACCTACCATGAGCCGAGCCACCTCAAGGTGGCTAGGCACAGTGCCGGCCACCCCGAGGTGGCCGACAGTGGCTGATGGTGGCCGACACTTCTCTGTTTGCGGCCACTGTCCTGAGAGCCTATAAATAGGCCTAGAGATGTTCATTTTCGGAGGTCGAACTTTCAAGAGCCGAAACTCTGCCGGATTGAAGAGTGAACTCGGAGCTTTGAAGACCTGAAGACTTGCACATTCGGATCTGATCCTCGGCGAACATCCACGTCAGAAAAGGCAGGATTTCGAGAGGAAGAAAGAACAGATCTGAGATCTACACGAGGTCACACTCCAGATCTAAGCTTGGTCTTAGATCTCGAGATCCGAGCGATTGTTCCCTTGGTGGACCAATCCTTCCCGGCTATTATTCCCTTCGTGGAATAATACCCGTATAATCGTGTAGATCCGACCGGATCTAGATCGCGCGGTGGTCCACGGATTAACCCCGGCGTTGGCAAAGAACCCACACAAGCGAGCGACCGCAAAACAGGAGCTCGCGATTTGTTCTGAAAAGGAAAGTTGTAATTTTTCTTATTTTTCTTTGATTTAGTTGTAACCGGATCTAAAAACGACCGGATCTTTTGTAACCCAAGATGACAATTATCTCAATGAATAAGAAAGCAGTTTTCCACGCGAACAGCAGTCGATACGTGAGGACCAACACTTGAGGTTGTAGCTTGTGTATGTACATTATGAGGATTTGTGAGAGTTGTCGGTTGACTTGATAACCGAGTGTGTTGAGTTTTCGGTTAGCTAGAAACCGAGTATGTAGAGAAGTTCCGACTTTCAAACCGGGTTGTGTAGTGGATTCTCCTCGAGAGTGGGGAGCGGGGACGTAGGACAGAAGGTCCGAACCTCGTGAACATATAGCGTGTTTGGTTTGCATTGGCGCACTTATAACTGTTCATCTTATAGCCTATTGCATCTTGTTTATATTATCCACTAGTTTGTTTCACCCTTGTGATAATTTAAATATTTCCTTACATATACCATATAGTATATCTCATTGCTATTATATATCACCTTAGTTATATTGCTTATTCTTGCTCATACCACTTTGTATATCTATCTTGTAAGAATAATTTGTTAATTAGTTTTAATTAGCATAAATCGGATTAGATTAGCATAAACCCTATTTACCCCCCTTCTAGGGTTATTTCATAGCGACCTTAGGGTCTAACAATTGGTATCAGAGCTTGGTGCTCTTTGCTTTAAGGTCTAATCGCCTTGAGTTAAAAATCCAAGTTATCTATCTTGTGCTAATCTAGTTTTGAGATTATTTGTATCTTGCTTACATATAGTTTATATCATGGATATGCACGGTGCACCTTGTTTAGTTTATGCCATCAATATTGCTCCTAGATTAGATAATTTCCCCTATGCCCAATGGTGTGTTAGATTTAAACTTTTTGTTTGATCTAGACACTTCGATTTATAGGAAATTATAGATGATGCTTATATTGTGCCCACTTCGGAGAAATCCAAGTGGAATAAAAATGATCATCGTATGTTTACCATGAATAAGCTTTTTTAGAATTTTTACATAATGCGTTCGATTCATCTATGTCTAACAAGCTTGATTCTTTTGATAGTACTTACACATTATGGAAACTTATAGAAACACATCAAGGAAATTTGGAGGCGATCCGATAAGCTTTGGAGGATTCCGCTTCTAGTTCATGTGGAGCTTCATTTTCATGCACACGGCCACTAGGCGATGGCCCTAGTGTGGTAAACGAGTCTGAATCCGAATATGATTTATCTTTTGATGAACTCGCCCATGCTAGTAAAAAATTATTGCATGCCTATAACAAATTGCATAAAAATTTTATTGATTTACAAAGCAAGCATGAAGGTTTAAAATCCAATCATGAGAAGTTAGCTTCCAAATTTGATATCATTTCTCAAGAGAATGATGCTTTTAAAGAAAATAATGATATGCTAAATTTGAAAAATAATAATTTGAAATTGGATATTGCTAACTTGACTCATGATAAAAATAATGCAATGTTAGAAGTAGAGAACATACAAAATGATACTTCTTCTTTTATAAATGACTATTTATGTTCTACTTCTAATAAAAATGCATATGTGTCTAAAAATGAAGAATTGAATCTTGTGAATAAACGCATTTCATCTTTAGATTCAATTTGAAAACATGCATTAATAATCATAAGAGGCTTATGGATATGTGTGCTAAGTCTAAGTCATCATCCACTCATTATGCACACATGTATAGCAAAGTTTACAAATGCTCTATTTGTTGCCGAAAAGGTCATTTATCTAAATTTTTCGATGATGCACACAAACTTAAGAATGCTAATGCTCCTTGTGCATCTCATGTAGCTTCTTCATCTTGTACACTTACACATTCACATGCTCATTCTCACAAAGTTCATCATAAACATGCTAGTGTGTTTAAGTGTGATCTTTATGGTCGTTTTGGTCATTTGGCTGAATATTGTTTTGATTTGAAAAGAAAATCACGTTTGCCAATTGTTTCTAGTAAACCACATATTTTTAAATGTGATATTTGTGGTAGATTTGGCCATTTGACGAAGTTTTGTTATGATTTGAAAAAATATTCAAACTTACCAAATTTCCCAAGTAAACCACCTTTGTTTGATAATGTTTCTCATTTGTAAAATAATTTTAAAAGACAATTTTTGTTTGCAAATGGTTTTCGTGCACGAGCATATGGTCCACAAAAACAAATGAGTCTCTTTCATTGCACAAATTGCAATCGGAAGGGTCATTTGAGCAATTATTGTTATGACCGGGTTAGTGCACCAAATGTGCCCAAAATGGTTCATAACCCTAGGGCTTTGAACTTTATTGATAGGAGTCATGTCCCTAACCAATCCGGCACCAAGAATGCTTGGGTGCCAAAATCTTTTTAAAACCAAGAAGTGTATTATTTTTAATTTTTAATTTTTCTTGGTTTTGAAAATTATGTTTTAATTTTTTTATTATGAAAACAATTTTTCTTTGATCAATTCTTTTGTTTTCATGATTATTAGTGTCGATTTTTGTTGAGAGGTTCGTATTTATATAACCCCCCGGGTTTATTGGGTGTTTATTTCCCACATCATGTTTACCAGATGCTAAAATGATTATATGGGTTGGAACAAGCTCAAAATCTTGATATTGTTGCCTCTCTTAAAAATTGTGTTTTGATTTGTTGCTTTGAATTCATTATATTTTACTTATATGATGATATTTATGTGTTTGTGCTTATGGATCATTTATTCGTGTTATAATATATTCCATGAGTGGTTTGATCAAGTTATACAAAAAAAATTTTCTCTTTGATCAAACATTGTTCTTGGATTTAAATCTTGATTTATGATTTCATTTGAGTGATTTGTTTTCATTTGAAAACTCTTTTTTCATGATCCTCATGTTTTCCCTTCTTTTGATTTCATAAATCCATTTTTCTAAACTATGTCTTTATAGTTGCGTAAATGAGACACTTCTTTCATAATGAAATTTTAATATATGTTCTCAGTGTCTTGTTTGTATGTGAGTTATAGTTAGCATATCTTTCATTTATGCTTACTCACATGCTTTTGCCTTAGAATTCTTTTCATATATTCATTAAGGCATTTTGATAGGGGGAGCAATCCCTATATTTGTTTTATACTCACCCATGCTTATTTGTAGAGGGAGCTTTTGCTCTCTTCATTCTTTATGGTTTTTCCCTTTTTGATGTTGTCAAAGGGGGAGAAATATTGTGAGTATAGCCTTTCTTGTTTATATGCATGATATATTATACGTTGATATATTCATTTTTTTTCATGCATATATCTTTTTTGTAAATTGTTTGTCATCATCAAAAAGGGGGAGATTGTTGGCCTCTTTGTTTTGATGATGTTTAACAAATAATTTACCACTAATGTTATTTGTCTAGTGGTTGAAGCCTTGCTATTCAAAGTTGAAGATCCAAGTTCAAGCTTCATCCAAGTTTACCAAGTTGAGCTACAATGAAGATCAAGATCAAGCTTGGGTAACATTAGTTTAGGTTTATATTATGTGTGTTAGTACTTTAAGCTCAATAATATATACACACACATTATATTGGTTTCTTTGTATATATATAGTTATATATATATTATATATATATACAACATAAGCTTTGTTTTAATATATATATATATATTATATATATATATATATATATATATATATATATATATATATTAATATATTATATATATATATATATATATATATATATATATATTATATATATATACTATAGCTATATATATTATACATAGTATATATATATACACAATTTAGTTTTGGTATATATAGGTATATGTAACATACATGTTTTGTTTCTAAGTTTATATTAAATATGAAAATTACATCTTTCATATTTATTATTTTGGTTTTCAAGTTTAAATATGAACAATTGAATATAATTGGAAAATACATTTTTGTTTCATGTTTATATGCTTACATATGATTTCATCAATATCAATTTTATTTAGTGCAATGAAATCATATTTATTGTTTTGAAAAGTTTGCAATACAAGTATTTTTGTGAAAATATTGTTTTCTTGGTATATGGACTTAACAATAATGATATACATCTTCTATTAAGTCTATATATTCATTTTGTAAAGTTTTAAAATATGGTTAAGCTAAAATGTCAAAACTCATGTGTTTACATTTTCATGTTTTGAACTATTTTGCAAAATAATGATATTTTACATTTGGGAGGTCCTTTTAGAAAACTAGTTATTGTAGCATGTGTATTATCATGTATACAATCATTTCCTAAAGTTTTACATTTTTCTGAATTTATTTGATATTTTTAAACCCAGTTTAAAGTTGAGTTTTTCTATGCACTTAAGGTCTGTGCATGTTTAGTCGACTCATGAGTCGACTCATAAGTCGACTCATGAAGTGCAGCACAGTAATGATTTATTTTCTACTGAGTCGACTCATATAAGCCGACTCATTAGTCGACTCATAAGTCAACTCATGAGTCGACTCATAAGTCGACTTATGAAAGAGCCGTTGTACAGTAACGACTAGTTTCCAGCAGTGTTTTCTGGGTTTTTTTTGTCTTTTTAGTTGGATTTTGGCTGAGGTTTTGGGTGGCTATATATACCCCCTTGCTCTCATCCTTCATATCTAACTAAGAAAATGTTTTAATTAAGTTTGACAAGGGTTTAAGTTTGTTTAAAGGTGTTTAAAGCCTTGTTTCAAAGTTTCGGTTTTGTGAAGATAATTTCACAAGAGTAAGAAGACATCATCATTTGGTGTTTGAGCCTTAATTCATCTCTCTCTCTCTTGATCTATAGAGAAGCTTTCCTAAACTCATTCTATCTATTTATTGTTTTGTTTCTAATTTTCATAAGCTAGATTTATATTGAGTTTAGTTAAATTGTTTTTATTGAATCTCTTTGTTCACACACAACCCATTGAGCTTATAGTATTTACATTCATAGTCTATTTTGGGTTGTGGGGTTTGTGACTTTGAGTTGAGCCTAAAAGTTCTCACCTTGTTTAGAGAACAATCATTTGTTGTGCTTAATTTATGAGGATCACTTTGTAATACACTTGTACACCGAGAGGAGTGTGTGGTGAAGACGGAGTCGATACCGAGAGGAGTGGCGTCGGTGACTAGTGAGAGGTGATAATTCCGAGCACTTGAGGGAGTCGATACGTGAGGACCAACATTTGAAGTTGTATCTTGTGTATGTACATTGTGAGGATTTGTGAGAGTTGTCAGTTGACTTGATAACCGGGTGTGTAGAGTTTTCGGTTAGCTAGAAAACCGAGTGTGTAGAGAAGTTTCGGCTTTCAAACCGGGTTGTGTAGTGGATTCTCCTCGAGAGTGGGGAGCGGGGACGTAGGACGTATGGTCCGAACCTTGTGAACATATAGCGTGTTTGGTTTGCATTGGCGCACTTATAACTGTTCATCTTATAGCCTATTGCATCTTGTTTATATTATCCACTAGTTTGTTTCACCCTTGTGATAGTTTAAATATATCCTTACATATACCATATAGTATATCTCATTGCTAGGATATATCACCTTAGTTATATTGCTTATTCTTGCTCATATCACTTTGTATATCTATCTTGCTAGAATAATTTATTAATTAGTTTTAATTAGTATAAAATCGGATTAGATTAGCATAAACCCTATTCACCCCCCTCTAGGGTTATTTCATAGCGACCTTAGGGTCTAACAATAAGATGGAGTCCTTTCACAACGACTTCCTCCTGACCAAGTTGGACTTGGTTCTGAGCCTAGTCCGCTTGTAGTTAAGCAAGTACTTCTTTCATCTGAGTGATCGATTCTTGAGTGGTCCGCATAGCAGTGGCGGAAGTTGTCAACTCGGCTTGTACTTGATCACATTTCTCCTGCAAAGATGTGATATGTGCTTCTTTTTCCACTAAATTTTTCTGAATGACTTCTTGTTGAAGAGCTATTTCGACTTGTATGTCAGTGAAAGCCTCTTAGTCTCTGCCTCATGATCAACACGCTCAAGGTCTTGCAAAGCTTTCAGATCCTCCTCTAGGTGAGAGATGTCTTCTGTACAATGTTCAATACAATGAGGGGCGCCCAAACACCTAATGTTGTTCATGTAGTTCATCAGGAAAGGTCTGAAAGCCTCAAAAGTACCTTGCACGGCACTGACGATACTAATAGTTTGCTCCATCGCACATTCTAGTTTCTCAATTAATTCCTTGAGAAAGTCCAGAATAACCACCGGGCTCAGAGAAGTAGCTAGAGATGGTAAGGCACCCAGAGTCACAGAGCTTGATGGAATATTCGTAGGCGGTCTTCCTTGAGCTGAGCTTAAAGCACCTGCATCCTGCACTTGCCTAAGAGAAAGCATTAGAGGAAGATGCTACTCGGGTGGATGAGTTGTTATCACTCTAATCTCTTCAGCTACTGGTACCAGAGGTCCTACATATGAAAGTCATTAGAATATAGGAGAAGAGCACATTAGACTCTAAAATGAACAATGCTTACCAACAAAAGAAATAGTAGTATAAGCAGACCCTTTACCAGAAGTTACCACCATTGGTTCATCAGCACCAGCATCATCATCACGAAAAGAAATCTCGCATGATGAGCTTTCATCTTCTTGTGTTATAGAACGCTAGGGCGAGCTTACAACGATCATCGATTTGGGACCTAACCCTATGTAGGCGTCAAAAATTACCTATGGGTTTCGGCACGTAGCTCGAGACGAAGAGAAGATGAGGAATATTATTATCTGAGTTAAGGAGGATTATCTAACACCGATAAACATATGAAGCAAGTCGATGAAGCTTATAAATCAACGGGACAACAGAATAACAAATAGACGATCCGATCGGGAGTTACGTTTCACTAACAAAAGATGAAGTGCCACTCATGTTTCGTCTGCTCCACATATGCTTCACTCATATGAGGTTGTAGATCTTTTTTTTGGCTTTCTGACGCACTTTAAATCGTGTCATTCTGAAATCAAACTGGGAAATTACAGCAAAAATAGTCAAAGACGTGCTAATTGGCGTCTCGGTCGAAACCGAGACACAACGAGTGTCTCGGCCAGTCGAGATACTATCTGTGTCTCAGCCAGCCAAGACACAAAGAGGTGTCATGGCCAGCTAATACACAAAGAGTGTCTCAGCCGGCCAAGACACAAAATGTGTCTCAGCCAGCCGAGATACAAATTGTGTCTCGGCCAGCCGAGACACAATTTTGTGTCTCGGCCAGCCGAGACACAATTTGTGTCTCGGGGAGCCAAGACACAAAAAAGCTGTCTCAGGTCCTGAAAATGCTGTTTCTTGCTGTTTTTTACTGTTAACCATCGAGATTTTGGTAGATTATGATCCAAAAGCCCCTTAACTAATTTGAACGTGATTTTAACTAAATATAAGAGGTTATCGTCCGTTCTTATCCGAAAACTGAGCTTCTGAAGCCTATAAATACATCCCTAGGGCCTTCATTCACAGAGACACAGAATTCTTGAGCCTCGACGGAGCCCTGTCAAAGTGAAGAGTGAGGAGCATGAATTTTAGATAGAAGAAAGAGATCTCGGTGAGCTATTCAGCATAAAGAGGAAGAGTTCGAGAGATCTGCATCCGTTCATCCATTTTCCTTGAGATCGCACCTAGTTGTGATTCTCGAGAAGAGTGATTATCTCCTTTTTTCGAGGTAGTTACTTCAATTTCTTAACTCCTTTGCATGTCAACAAAATCTATATTTTGATCTGATCGCTCGGTGGTCCACGAATAAACCTCGGCATAGGCAAAGATTCTATGCAAACAACGGGTGATAAATGTATGTTGTGTGTGTTTTAAGAGAGTTGTAATCTTTTGTTTTCATTTTTGTTGAGTTCATTGTAATGACTGAAGTTGTAATAAGTCCACTAATGAAAGAACCAACTTTCCATCAAAACACGCTGGCGACCACAGTGGGAGCCAACAGTCTTGTCACCGAGGCTGTCATGACGCAACCGAAGATCAAGATCCCGGTTGATTCAGAGGTTGAGTACGAGTTGGACGAAGCTAAATTCGAGGAATATTTCTCCTTGTCTTCATCAAAATCCTCATCTCCCTATAAGTGCGAAAATATTCCATCTTTGACGTCGATGAAGGCTACAAATGGCTCTGATCGCCATAACTCCTCTCCAATCAAGGAGTTATCCAATCAAGGTACGCTAACTCTGACGAAGAGAGCTCATCAGAGGCGACGCCAACGCCAAGCTCATGAAATTGCCAAGGCGTTAGAACAAGTCGATGGAGTTTGCTACTACGCAAACTTAGAGTCTAGAAAGCGTCATTTAATCCAGCCGCCTCAATGGCAAGTTGCTAACAAATCCTCCAAGCCATTGACGGAAGAATGGATCCTTGTCAAAAGGAATCGTTCAACCTTAAAGGAGAACATCCAAAAGCGATGCGCACATGCCGCACGCGGGCGTGCCTTGTACGAAAGGCACAAGGTATAAAGAGGAAAGAGGTGGTCAAAGAATCACTGAAATCCAAATGAGTCAGGGTGACGAAGGTGAAAACATCACCAAAAACAGCTGCAATGCTTCCGTTTAGGGTGAGACACGACTCGTGTCCCGCACCTGATTCCAGCCCTGTGGGCGTTTCTAAGCCTCTGTCTGCCTCCGAGCCCACTTGTCTTGCTCCCGCACCTCCGATGACGCCCTACGGTAGCACGGACCTATCCAAATTTAAGATTCTGATGAAAGATCGCCTGGGTCCTCTACACGAAGATCGTGGCAAAGCTCTAGTGAATAAAACCCGAGTAGTTCCTCAGACTGGGGGTCGTACAAACACTCCCGTTAAGCCAAAGGCTACTCAAAGGTATCCCACCTCCTCTAAACAAATTGAGACACCTCATTGTACGTGTTTGTGCATCGTGAACAAGAGGACTCCTAGCATTCATCGCCTGGGGGTTCGTATTGGAACCCACGAGCTCGTTAAGATCTCAAGCTTGCAAGGGGGTGGTACTAAATGTGTGACTCCTGATGCAACCTTGGATCATTCAATGGTGAAAACGAATCATCCAGAGAATGTCAACAAGGCTTTTCATTCCTAAAAGAAAACGTGTTCATCAAAAGACAACGTTATACTTAGGGTATCACACCAACAAGCGATGGATTGCCCCAATGAGCTGCACCATCAGGCTAGGGGTGTGAACAAACCCTAAAAGAATGATATCTAAGAAACTAACACTCATTGTCCATGTGGGAGGCTTATCAGGATAGTATTATCAAAATATAGCTGCCCCAGGACCATTTCACAAAGGGTCTCGATATTCGAGAAGCTTACCACTGAAGCGTCAAAGCCCAAGTCAAAATGCTTCCATGAGAAAAAAATCTACCATTCAGGATGATGAATTCCCTAAAGTCACCATCAATATGGTTGACAAAGAAAAATCAACACAGTGCTCGAATGATCCTAATCCTGACTTTAGCCTGGGATAAAAAGTCACTCTAGGAATTGTCCAACGAATGTCTCGGCTCCAGTTAGAAGACATCAGACATAGGGATTATCCGAGGATGCACGAAGGATTATATTTAGATAACAAGCTATCAGACACTTGCTTTGTAGTCACTTCAGATGACGAGCCCTACATTTGCAAAACGCGAGGGTCACCTTCGTGTTCTACTGGAAAAATACGAGTGTCACCCCCACGTTTCTAATTACAAAATACGAGGGTCACCCCCGCGTTCCAAAAACAAAACGCGAGGTTCACCCTCGCATTCCAAAGATTAAACACAACCCTCGTATTTGCAAAACTAGAATTTGAGTCTTACGTGTCAAATGTCTGTAGGCGTCTAAAAATGCCTATAGGTGTCCGCACACAGCTCGAGACAGAGAGAAGGCGATGAACATTATTATCCGAAGCAAAGAGGATCATCCGACGTTGACAAGCACATGAAGCGAATCGGCAAACTGTTGATGACACGACAACGAACCACCACAAGGGCAAACGCCAAGTGGACCGCACGCGTTAATCAACTCAAAGCGTACAAACGCGCTCAACAGTCAGTTAACACGCACGCATCATTCAGCTCGTGCATGTTAACCAATTCGTGCACATCAATCAGTTCGCATGAGTCAATCAACATGCGTGCGTCAATCAACACGCGTTTGACGGTCAATTCTGCAATGAAGCGTACAAGTCAACAAGACGGTCAAACACGCAAAACGGTGGAAAACACAAGCCCTGAAAAGCCGGAAAACACCGAAGAACTCAACAAAGCAAAAAACCCCGCGTCCGCGCGGGTCGGCGCAAGCGCGGGTCGGACCGTGCCGACCCGCGCAAGCGCGGGTCAGACTTGTCCTGCGCGCACTGTTTTGACCCGGTTCGGTTTTTGATGGTTTTTCTCGAGATTTGTTGGTTCCTGAGCATCCAAACTGACTTGATATCATCTACAAACGTGGTTAGGCTGTTATTGACTAAAGATAAGGCCAAATCACTTGTTCTCATCCAAATAACCGCTTCCGAAGCCCTATAAATACAAGCATAGGGCCTCCTTTCAGAGGGGGCGATTGCTTATCAAGACGAGGAGGTGCTGCCGGATTGTGGAGTCAAAGGAGCACGAATTTCAGCGAGGGTTGACAGATCTTGGCGAGTTCTTCGGCATAAAGAAGGAGAGTTCGAGAGATCCGACGCCCGTTCCCGTCCGTCCCTTGAGATTAGGCTTGGTCTTAATCTCGAGAAGAGCCCTGATTTCGCTTGGTCGATTTCAGCGCTTCAAATCAAATACTTCCTCGGCGAAGGCGAAGCTCTGCCAAATTTTTCATCAACCGGATCCAGATCTAAGGCGGTCCACGGATAAACCCCGGCACAGGCAAAGATCCCACGCAAGCAGAAGACCGATAAACGATCTCTGCGTTTGTTTTGACGAGAGTTGTAAACTTTTGTTTTCATTGTGTAAAAGTCTTATAAAAAGACAATCTTTTTTTGTTTTCATTGTAACGATTGAAGTTGTAATGAATACCGCAATGAATACATCAATTTTCGACGCAAACAAACTGGCGACCACAGTGGGAGCCAACAGCTTCGCTGCCGGAGCTGTCGTGTCGCAACCTCGGATCTGCATCCCGGTTGAAGAAGTGGTCGAATACGAGTTCGACCAACTGAAGTTCGAGGAATATCTGTCGTCCTCCTCCTCCAGATCCTCCGCCTCTCGCAAGCGAAGGAAGATCAACGCCCCCGTTGTTGCGGTAGCTGAACCTTACAACGCCCTTCCAGCCTCCAATGAGTCCGGATCTGCAGATCTGAACTCCTCCTCAATCAAGGAGTTGAGTACAGAAGGCGCGCCTATTTTATCAAAGAGAACTCGTCAAAGGCAGCGCCAACGCTGTGCGCGCCAACTCGCTAGAGCCTTGGAGTCAATTGACGGGATCCGTTATGAGGCGGATCTGAAAATTAGGCAACGTCAAGCGCCCCAACAGCGGAAAAATGCCCTCTCCTCCAAATCACCAACAAGTGAATGGGTACAAGTCAAAAGGACCCGTTCAACTCTTGAAGAGCGGATCAAAAAGCGTCGCGTACTGCTTGCGCATGCGCGAATTCTTGCGCAAGAGGTCAAAAGATTGCAGAGGGAAGAAGTGGAAAAGAAGCCACCAAAACTGCACAAAGTTTGGAGGCCAAAGTCCAAGACGGCGGCCGAAAAGATCGAAAAATGCGGGTCACTCAAATCCGACCCGCCGAACTGCAGGTCACTCAAATCCGACCCGCCAATCTGCAGGTCACCCAAATCCGACCCGCCAATTTGCAGGTCGCCCAAATCCGACCGCAGGTCACTCCAATCCGACCCGCCAATTTGCAGGTCACTCCAATCCGACCCGCCAATTTGCAGGTCACTCCAATCCGACCCGCCAATTTGCAGGTCACTCCAATCCGACCCGCCAATTTGCAGGTCACTCCAATCCGACCCGCCAATTTGCAGGTCACTCCAATCCGACCCGCCAAAACGCAGGTCGCTCCAATCCGACCCGTCAAAATGCAGGTCACTCCAATCCGACCCGCCAATTTGCAGGTCACTTGGATCCGACCTTCCAAACCGCAGGTCACTTGGATCCGACCTTCCAAATCGCAGGTCACTTGGATCCGACCTTCCACTTTGCAGGTCACTTGGATCTGACCTTTCAAATCGCAGGTCACTTGGATCCGACCCTCCACTTTGCGGGTCACTTGGATCTGACCCTCCACTTCGCGGGTCACTTGGATCCGACCTTCCAAATCACGGGTCACTTGAATCCGACCCTCCAAACCGTCGGTTACTTAAATCTGACCCGCGCCAGGGTCGAGACAGAAGACGTTCTACACCGGTTACGTCGATCCCTTCGAGTTCCGCACCTCTGGTGGAGCCCCACGACAACATGGATTTGTCCCGATTCAAGGTGAGGATAGTCGATCGCCTCTGATCGAAGAACGCTTAGGTCCGGTGACTGAACCCCGAGCGACTCGTCGAGCTGGAGGTCGCACACGCCCTCGCAACAATTTCAAGCCTTCTCATAAAGGGAAAACTCCAATTTTTGCCCGCCTGGGGGTGTGTATCCAAAACCAAGAGCCTGTTGAGATCCTGCGCTCCCAAAAGCGTAGTTCTAAACACGTGACTCTTAAGAATGCTAATAAAGCGGCAAATCCCCTGAAAAAAACGTATTCATCTGACGATGATAACGTTATACCAGGGGAGTCATGTCAACACACGATAGGTTGCTCCTGTCATCTGATCGATGAGTTGTACTATCGGGCTGGGGGTATGAACGAGTCTCGGAAGAGATATGCCCGAGAAACCAAATCTCACTGCCCGTGCACCGGACTAATCAGGGCAGTATTATCAGCGTGTAGTTGCCCCAAGACCGCTCCGCAGAAGGTCTCGGTATTCGAGAGGAGCTCCAATGGAATATCTAAGTCCAGACCAAAATGTCTCCGTAAGAAGCGATCGGCTGTTCATAATGACGAACTTCCAGAAGTCACAATTAACATGGCTGATAAGGGAAAGTCGATTCGACCTTCTAGTTCTGACCCTCTCGTATCACATCGTCTAACTCGGCTACGTGTAGGAACTATTAGACAAAGGGATTATCAGAGAATGCAAAGGGGATTGTCCTCGGATGATGAAGCGTCAGATGCCAACTCTACAGTCGCTTCTGACAATACGGTCTCCAGCCCAGGTCAATCCCGCGAAGTGTTTATGATTAACACCGAAGAAGCAACTAAAATGGTTGAGGATGCTCTAGCGAAGCAGAAGCAAGCATTTAAATTCGAAATAGAAATGGCTATGCAGCGGATGAAGGAAGAGCACGACCGACAGATTCAGGCTCTTTCCAATCAAATGGGCGAATCCAGCCGTCGCAACGCTGCTAACCAAGTAGGTAGCGATTCAGATGTGGATGAACGCCTCAATGCTGATAACCCTCTCGTTGACCAAAACGCTGGGGGTGGCCCCACTAAAGACGACAACGCTGGGGGTGGCCCCGTTATTCCTCTTAAGAATCGTCCAAAGCCCGATACGAGCGAGGATGAGAAAATGAAAGATCTCGAGAGTAAAATCAACGCTCTAATGTCTGATCGAGAGGTAAAGAGGACTGGCATTCCATGTCCATACCCAAGAGAGTGGGATTCGATCCCGTATCCGGCGAAGTTTAACCTGATTAACTTCACGCCGTTTGACGGGAAGGGTTCGCCCACACAACATCTGATCTACTTCAAGTCTCACTTGGGCATGATCTCCGGCAATGAAGCTTTGATGGTTCGGTCATTCGTTGGTACCCTTCGCGGGCCGACCTTCGATTGGTACCGCCGTCTCAAGCCCGGAAGTATTAACAACTGGGACGATATGGAGAACTCATTCCTTGGTAACTTCTTCGATGACGAGATGAGGTATCCATCAGGACACTTTTCGATGAGAAACAAGAAGATGATGAGACAGTCGACGACTTCGTCAAGCGCTTTCGGAATAAAGCAATGAACTGCCGAGATCCGATCACGGAGGACTTCATCCTCCAGACATGTCATAACAACCTATCTATTGAGATATTATAAGTTATGGGAGTCGCACCGTCCAACACTTGGAAAGAGTTGAAGACGCGCGGAGAGCGGGCCGAACGCTTCCTCCGAAGGAAGAAAGCCGAGAGGAGCCAACCGACGGTGAATCTTCCGAACTCAAACTTCACCTCCCGTGGTAAAGGAAAGACACATGCAGCGGTTGTAGATGTTAATCAGACATCGCAACAACAACCCCGAAGGCAACAAAAGACTTCGGATCCGAGACTCCAAAAAGAGTACTCCTTCAAGGACAAAGATGTTCCAGCTATTTTCGAGTCCCTCCTTGAAAATAACAAGATCAAGCTACCACCTATCCCAGATCAGGAGGAAGCTGATAATACTGCGGATCCGAGCTACTGTGCGTATCATAGGAGGATCCTTCATCCTACCAAGGCTTGCTTCGCTCTTAAGAATAGCATCCAAACCTTGGTTGAAGCCGGCGTTATATCGCTCAATTGAGCCGAATGAAGACTCCGACAAGTATAAGAGTATAAACTGCTTCTTAATACTCCGACAAGTATAAGAGTATAAACTGCTTCTTAATCCTCCAATCGGTATATGAGGTTAAACTGCTCCCTGATACTCCAATAGGTATATGAGTCTAAACTGTTTCCTACCGTTGATAGGAAGTTCCTGGAGAATATTACGCTAATATTCTTAAGGATAACCCGGTCATCTAACGGAGTACAAAGTCAGACCCAGTTCCAAGAAGGAAGCTGGGGGTGGATGATTCATGTAATGGGAAGTTCCCAGAAGAATGCTATATGTAATTTTCTTAGAGATAACCTGATCATTACGAACAAAGTGATAAGCACTAAACCCCCACTGTGATTTGTACTCCCACTCTCACTGTCTACCTGGTCAAACCTAAAAGTTAGGATTACCTCCAACTTCACTTGGTCAAACCTGCAGATAGTTAGGACTAAGATTGAGTTATCCCTTTCGATAAACGAAAGACTTTCGTCTTTTCCTTTTTCAGCCAAACCTATAAAAGTTAGGGTCGAAATCGGAATTTCCCCTCAATAAATAAGGAACTCTTTTCTTGGATCAAGCAACCAATCCTATAAAAGTTAGGGTTACTTGAATCTTTCCGATTCTCGGAGTGGAGATCCCACTCCTAGTTTCATCTTTCCGGATTCTGGGGGTGGAGATCCCACCTCGAGTCTCCTTTCCAACTGGAGATAGAATATAAAATTCTTTCTCTTCAGTGTTAAGAGATAGAATATAAAATTCTTCCTCTCCCATTTCGGGTTCGTCTTTTCCCCAAGTGAAGACAACACCTTTTCAACTCCCAAAATCCGTGCCTCACAGGTACGGGGAATTTTATCCCGAATCCTGAGTAGGGATAAGTCAACGCCTAACTCGCGTTGCCGGTTTAGTCTTTCACCGATTGAAAAAGACACCAGAATCCAGTCTGGGGCATTTTATCCCGAAGTCTAAGTAGGGATAAGTCAACGCTTAGCCCGCGTTTCGTTCCCATAAAAACGATCGAGTCTACGTATTCAGCATCGTAGCAACAAAAATCCATGCCTTTTATGCATGGGGAATTTTATCCCGAATCCTGAGCAGGGATAAGTCAACGCCTAACACGCGTTGCCGGTTAGTCTTTTACCGTGAAAAGGACAAAAGCCCACATATTCGACATTGTGGCAGGCCGTTATTAATAACGCCGAAATCCGCGCCTCACACGTGCGGGGAATTTTATTCCGAACCCTAAGTAAGTCAACGCCTAACACGCGTTGTCGGTTTAGTCTTTCACCGATTGAAGAAGACACTAGAATTCCAATCTGGGGACTTTTATTCTGAAGCCTAAGTAGGTATATGTCAGCGTCTAACACACGTTGCCGGGTAGCCTATTCCCGTAACAATGGCGAAGTCTACGTATTCAATATCGTAGCATCAAGTCTAAGGGAGTTCATTCCTTTAGCACAACGTCACATGCGGAATGGACTTAAACAATCCGCATGCTAGCCCGACTCAAACGGTCGTCGGTAAAGGCTCGCCAAATCCGTTGAAGGCTGAGGGTTTGCCAAAAACCTTAAAGTCTACGTCTGATACACGTCGCTGTTTAGTCTTTTCACAGGAGAAAGACGAAGTCTACGTATTCAATATCGTAGCACTAAAAGAGTTAACTCTTTTAGCATAACGTTACATGCAGAACAGACTTAAACAATTTGCATGCAAGCCCGATTCAAACGGTAATCGGTAAAGGCACGCCAAATCCGTTGAAGGCTGAGGGTTTGCCAAAAACCTTAAAGTCTACGTCTGATACACGTCGCTGTTTAGTCTTTTCACAGGAGAAAGACGAAGTCTACGTATTCAATATCGTAGCACTAAAAGAGTTAACTCTTTTAGCATAACGTTACATGCGGAACGGACTTAAACAATCTGCATGCTAGCCCGATTCAAACGGTAGTCGGTAAAGGCTAACCAAAGCCGTTGAAGGCTGGGGGTTAGCCAAAAAAATC
>NC_033801.1:34831968-34837621 GCF_001876935.1 Asparagus officinalis | reverse complement strand
AGGTCGGACTGATCCGACCCGCGCAAGCGCAGTACGGAACCCGAAATGCGTTTTGACGGTTTTGATGCTGTATTTTGCAGGATTTATCTGTTCCAGGGGTTTCTAACTGACCTGATATCATCCCCAAACGTGGTTAGGCTGTTGTTAACTGAAGATAGAGCCAAATCACTTGTTCTCATCCAAATAACCGCATTCGAGGCCTATAAATATGAGTCAAAGGCCTCCATTCAGCGGGGGCGATTGATTATCAAGACGAGGAGGTGCTGCCGGATTGTGGAGTTAAAGGAGCACGAATTTCAGCGAGGGTTGACAGATCTTGGCGAGTTCTTCGGCATAAAAAAGGAGAGTTCGAGAGATCCGACGCCCGTTCCCGTCCGTCCCTTGAGATTAGGCTTGGTCTTAATCTCGAGAAGAGCCCTGATTTCGCTTGGTCGATCTCAGCGCTTCAAATCAAATACTTACTCAGCGAAGACGAAGCTCTGCCGAATTTTCCATCAACCGGATCCAGATCTAAGGCGGTCCACGGATAAACCCCGACACAGGCAAAGATCCCACGCAAAGCAGCGGGTGATAAACGTCCTCTGCGTTTGTTTTGACGAGAGTTGTAAACTTTTGTTTTCATTGTGTAAAAGTCTTTTAAAAAGACAATCTTTTTTTTGTTTTCATTGTAACGATCGAAGTTGTAATGAATACCGCAATGAATACATTAACTTTCAACGCAAACAATGTCCTCAACCAAATTCATGGGACCTTCGAGATAGATCCAATGAGCAGTTCTACTGTTCCAAGATTAGACAGAATCGAGATCCAAAGTATTTTGAAAAATTATCCCAGTCAATCACGAACTTTCACGACAACATACAAGAGCTACAAATTGATGACTCTCACATTTTCATGAGCCAAATGCAAGGATTACAAGCTGACGATCCTTGTAGAATTTGAAGAAGAGATTACAATTGACGATCTCTTTAAAACCAATCACGAGGGTCCACCCTCAGGTTCCAAGTCAAACGTGAGGGCCCCCTCGTGTTCCAAGTCAAACGCGAGGGTTACCCTCGCATTCTAAACCTTAAATGTGAGGGTCACCCCCGTATTTCATAGAGCTAAACGCTAGGCTCACTCTATAATGCGAACCTCATGTTTGACAATTTCAAATATAATTTGAACGGTTCAAAACTATTTTCCTCACTTAATAGGACGGTTAAGCCCCCATTATGGAGGAAATTAAGGGATCAGTTACACCCCTTAAACCCTATAAATAGCTGGTTTTACAGTTGAAAAAGGGGTTGGCTTTTTAAATCACCTCGGGTTGGCTTTTAGATCATATTTGATTGGATATCTTTGAGATCAGCGATTGCCTTAGAGAGAAAAGCCATTGGCTTATTTTGATTTAAAGGATTAAAATTCCTCTCAGAAATTAACTCTCTTGCAGAGTTCTAAACTTTTTTAGAGTTCTAAACTTTTTTAGAGTTCTAAACTTGCTTTGTAAGTTTGTCCAAGACGTTAAGTCAAGAAGTGAAGACAAAGTTCCACGAAGGCAAGTGTTCGGATCGTCAACGGGATACAAGAATCAAACTCTCATCGCCATTAAGAAGAACCCAGTATTAAACAAAGGGAAGGATATTCGTTGCTTCTTCTCTCTTTTGTAAATTAGGAAACTGATAAGAAAATTATAATTTTTTTTCAAAGTCAGTTAGATATAGATTACTTTGAGAGATTGTATTTATTCTTTTCCTAAGTCAGTTAGGGAGATTAATACTAATTTATACCTCAGGTTTCTTGCAATTTTTCCCGCAAACAATCACCACACATTCTTTTTTACTGCTACAGCTCTGCTTTTTGTGTCAGATTGTGGGTTGTTCGTGGTTGGTGGGTTGTACCTCGATCTAAAAGATGCCGCTTCAGATTCTAAGAGTTAATCTTGGTTGTTAGCTAAATTTTGATCTGGCTATTGAGATTCCGACAGCTACGAATTCAACTGCCTATAAATAAGGTTGGGACTTGAAGAGAGGTAGTTACTACTCTTTAAAATTCCTCTTGAGAACTTGAGAAATATTTTTTGACCATCTTCAATAGCGAATAATCATCCATCATAAATGGCATCTGATTCCGTCGATAGACAAACTTTGCCGATGGAGTTCCACTCTAAAGTAATGCAACCGCAGATGCGAATGTTCTACAGGAGATTTAACATCCCTCGAGAGTATCAACTGATGGTGCCAATGATATCGGAGGCCGTCTACAATCACGGACTAGATCGGGCTCCGTTGTACCTGAGGCACCTGCAGTTCGGCCTGTGATTTCCTTTGAATCCTTTCCTTCAGAAAGTCTTCATGACTCTAGGGGTGTCGCCGCCCTAGATGAAACCAAAAACCATTACAGCCCTAGTTGGGTTCATGTTGATCGGCCATTGGCAGGCGATAAAACCATCTATAAAGGTGCTGGGCCATCTGGTAAGCGTCAAGGTGAACCAGACCGAGCCCTACACTTCCAAATGGTGGGCAAGTATAAGTTCATTACTAGCCTCCTTGACTCAAATAAGGACTGGAAGAAGAAGTTTATCGGGATCATGAGGGACGACTTGGAGTTGAGTTTCTCAAACTAGCCCGAGGTAAGGAGGGAGGAGCAAATGGCCAGCGGTCTGTCTGACGTCGAGAGGGATGCTTTGGATCAAATCATGATGTATGTTGGCTCTCACAGGGGTGGAGCATCTGCTTGACAACTTGATCTTGTTGGTGGACAAAATCTCAGTCGTGCCTCCTACTGCTAGGGACTAGGAGAGGGCTTCTGATGCGGTATAATTATGTACCAAAATTACAAGTGCACAATTGATCAAGTTATAGTATAAAAAGTTATCGATCCCATGAGGAATGTGATTTTAAGAGATTATTAGAATTGGTTTTTATATTTTGTGCGTGACAAAAATAAGATTAAAGAATAAGTGTGATTATGGAGAGAGATATGATGAGTGATTGTTTTGAATATATGCAAGTGACAATAAATTGAATTTTTGACAAGAGAAGAAAGAATCAAAGAATAAAATAAAAAGCAAGAATAAAAAGAGAAAAATCAAAAAAACAAAATAATCCACTAGCTAATCTTAATTATAAAATACAAACTATTCTCTTTTTATCATATTTCAACTTAGATTTATTAAGCATAGACTATCAAACCATTTAAGGAAAATATAACCTATCAAATTATCATCTAAGTCAAAATTACAATTCATGATAAGTATAAGAACAAGATAGTAATCCTAGAATTCATAAGCATAACCTATCAAGCCATTTAAGATAAGCATAGATTATCAAATTCTTCTTTTACCAATTAGTTCTCTAGTTGATTATCCTAAACATGAATACTTAAGTGCAAGAGAATAATTTATACAATATAAAGGAAATTAGACTAGTTTCATACAATATAAAGGAAATTAGACTAGTTTCATACAATTCTAAGATTCCTACAAAAATTAATTTCACATCTTAAGAAATAAAAACAAGAAGAAAAAGAACTAATTACAAAAATAAAAAGAAAATGAAAATCTAAACTATGAACAAAAAATAAATCTAACTACAAAGAATTAAAATCTAAACTACAAAGTAAATTACAAAAATTAAATGCATGAAAATAAATCTACTCTACAAATTAAAGTGCAAAAAAAAAAGGATAAGAAAATAGATCTACACTACAAACATGAATGCAAATCTAACTAATAAGCAATAATAAAGAAATTACTAAAAAGAAATAAAAGAGAAAAATAAAAAAATTGCAAACCTTCAAATTGCTCTTCATCTCCATCCTCATCATTCAACAAAGAGGAGAAAAGAAAATTTTAAAGTGGAGAAAAATTATTTTATTAATTGTAACAAAAGTTACAAATTTGGAAGGTCTTCTCAATTAAGAGTAACCCTCCTCTCCAAATAGAGTTATAAAATTTTTCACACCTCTAACCCCTCACTCACTACCCCTATTTATAGTAAACATTAGTGAGTGTGAGCCATTTGATTGAAATCTTATCCAAAAACAATAATTTTCAGCCACTAATCTGTAACAAACCACCGGAGGTATTGATACCAGCATCGATAGTCGTACCAATGCTGGCATCGATACGGGCATCGATGCTGGCATCGATGCCCCCATCGATGCTGGCATCGATGTCAAGAGCTTTCCTTTTTCAGCCCGTAGTTTCTTATTGTGTTTTGGCTTTTGGGCTTGGGCCTTTGACATTTTGAGCTTTAATTCTTATTTTTAGTTTGGGCTTTTGGATAATTTGGCAATTGATTTTTCAATTGGCTTCTTTGCTTTATTTCTTCATTTAATAAAGGGGTTTTTATTGCGAGATGAGAGTTTAAGATTTATTCTTCATTAACTTGTAATTAAAAGATAAAAATAATTATTAATAATATATTTATTCATATAAAATAGATAATGAGGGTATAAAATTGTAGTAAAGTATGATTATCAGCTTCGTCTCTGATCTTTAGCATAGTGGAAGCGGCTAAGGCACAAATTGCTCCACTTGCCGACCGCCAAAAGGAGCCTTCGGCATGGCTAAAGAAGCATATCCGCTGAGACATGGTCCCAGAAGAGGATGAGAATACCGAGGTGGAGCATCCTGCCACCCTAGTCCACAAGCGGAGGATGAGACTACGGAGGCTAGCCGAGGTGGCCAAGACTGACATTATCCAGGTGGATGAGTCGAGGAGGCGGAGGCTCCTCGACAAGAGGTTAGGGTCAAGGCCAGAGCCTTTGTAGATGAAGAGAGGACTCCTGTCAACTACACTAAGTCTTCCCGCGACCGGGAGAAAGAGCCGGTCACGAAGGAGATGACTCCAACCGTAGGATTAGAATTCCCTTATCCTCATCATGTCGCTGAGGTTGGGGAAGAAGAATAGGAGAGGATGAGGTTGTACCTCATAGGGTCCTCAGGTGTCGGCCCTCGATTCAGTCAGGAGCCCATTCTAGAGCACCACTACCAGGCTACTCATCATCTCGACATCAGGGGATTAGTCCTCAGATCTTGTCTAACTCAGATGAGGTTACTAGAGCAGTTCTGGCTTCCCCAGGACATGGAGTTCTTGAGAGGGTCCCCAATGCTGGTCTCCACTAAAGTATCCGGAGCTACTTGGTTCAGGGGGCGTTGGTAGAGAAAGAGATATTCGGCTGGATGGAGCATATCCGAACTTCTTATTTAAAGCTCCTGTGGGAGGTAACTGATCTGAGGGCCGGTAGAGAGCCCGACTCGGAATGGGTGATGGAGTTGTCGGCCCAAAGAGCTTCTAAGGTCGAAAGGCTTAGGCTAGAGCTAGATGAGATCAATGAGAAGGCCAGGAGGCTAGATTAGGCACTTCAGAAAAGGACCGCACCGTGGTACACGCCGAAGCCAAAAAGCAAGTGCTACTGCATGCAAGGGCTCAGCTGGAGGAGGAGCATACAACACTTGTCAAGCTTCAAGGAGAGGTCGCCTACCGATAGGAGTCTTTGTTAATGGACTAAAGCCGCAGTGCCTACTTTGAGTCCAAATCTTCCTGCGAGGGAGTCATTGAGGAGTACCTCCAGGGCATCACTGGAAAGACAAAAGTGGCGATAGCTTGCAAGGCCATGTTAGACCATAATGCCACTAGGAAAGAACCCGAGAGGAGGGGGGGGGGTG